>NC_135167.1:37178295-37501637 GCF_041146795.1 Maylandia zebra
ACCTGTATGAATGGCACCTGTTTGAACTCATCATCTGTATAAAAGACACCTGTCCACAGCCTCAAACAGTCAGACTCCAAACTCTGCCATGGCCAAGACCAAAGAGCTTTCGAAGGACACCAGGAAAAGTATTGTAGACCTGCACCAGACTGGGAAGAGTGAATCTACAATAGGCAAGCAGCTTGGTGTGAAAAAAAATCAACTGTGGGAGCAATCATCAGAAAATGGAAGACATACAAGACCACTGATAATCTCCCTCGATCTGGGGCTCCACGCAAGATCTCATCCCGTGGGGTCAAAATGATCATGAGAACGGTGAGCAAAGATCCCAGAACCACACGGGGGGACCTGGTGAATGACCTGCAGAGAGCTGGGACCAAAGTAACAAAGGTCACCATCAGTAACACACTACAACGGCAGGGAATCAAATCTCGCAGTGCCAGACGTGTTTCGCTGCTGAAGCCAGTGCATGTCCAGGCCCGTCTGAAGTTTGCCAGAGAGCACATGGATGATACAGCAGAGGATTGGGAGAATGTCATGTGGTCAGATGAAACCAAAGTAGAACTTTTTGGTATAAACTCAACTCGTCGTGATTGGAGGAAGAAGAATACTGAGTTGCATCCCAAGAACACCATACCTACTGTGAAGCATGGGGGTGGAAACATCATGCTATGGGGCTGTTTTTCTGCCAAGGGGACAGGACGACTGATCCGTGTTAAGGACAGAATGAATGGGGCCATGTATCGTGAGATTTTGAGCCAAAACCTCCTTCCATCAGTGAGAACTTTGAAGATGAAACGAGGCTGGGTCTTCCAACATGACAATGATCCAAAACACACCGCCCGGGCAACAAAGGAGTGGCTCCGTAAGAAGCATTTGAAAGTCCTGGAGTGGCCTAGCCAGTCTCCAGACCTCAACCCCATAGAAAATCTGTGGCGGGAGTTGAAAGTCCGTGTTGTTTGGCGACAGCCCCAAAACATCACTGCTCTCGAGAAGATCTGCATGGAGGAATGGGCCAAAATACCAGCTACTGTGTGTGCAAACCTGGTAAAGACCTATAGTAAACGTTTGACCTCTGTTATTGCCAACAAAGGTTATGTTACAAAGTATTGAGTTGTATTTTTGTTATTGACCAAATACTTATTTTCCACCCTGATTTACGAATAAATTCTTTACAAATCCTACCATGTGGATTCATGGATTTTTTTTTCACATTCTGTCTCTCACAGTTGAAGTGTACCTCTGGTGCAAATTACTGACCTCTGTCATCATTTTAGGTGGGGGAACTTGCACAATCGGTGGCTGACTAAATACTTTTTTGCCCCACTGTATGTTCATTATCAGTTAGAGCCCCTCCTCATTCTTCTTCTTTGGTGCAACCCTATAAATACGGGGTACCCCTTTGGCCCCTGTGGGAGAGGTTGGTGCCATTTCTTTTCCAACACAAATATACTGTATATTTAGCCACCATGATGATTTTGATTGTGTGTTTTCAGGTCAGTTATTGTCATCATGTCACGACCTGCGGGGTCGGCAAGGCACTGATCAGCAATCTCTCTCCCCCTCCCCTGTTTTGCCGGGGCGGAACTCATGGCGGGTTCACGCCCTCGGCCCACGCCCTCCCGGATCATGCACACCTGGGCATCATCAGACCAGCTGGTATATCAGAAGGAGGAGATCAACTGTTCAACGCTGGATTGTTGTGAAGACTCCTGTCAGTACACGTCGAGCCCTAGTTTCCCACACTTCCGCCTCAGAAAGTAACATTTGTCTCTCTGTTCTAGATTCCCCGGACCCGTCCCCGTGTTTCCCCGTGTGGAGCGTGTAAGAGGTGGCTGGTCACTAGCGGAGAGAGGTTTGCGTGAGCGTGTGTGTGATCCCCTTGTTTTCCCTGGAGCCCTGGAACCCGTCCTCGCACATCTTGTATATAGCACTGTCCTCGCACTGCCTGTAAATACACTTGTGAAGATTTTTGTGAATAAACTGTCTCTGTTACAACACACTCCGGAGTCCTGCGAGTGGATCCTCAGAGCAACCCGTGACACATCATTATGCTTGTCTTTGCTAGATGCTGTAACGGTGTGTTCACACCGAACGCGATAGACGCGACCAGAGCGTCAGGTTTACATGTAAAGTCAATGGAGGACCACGATGAAGCGCGACTGGGGTCCCGTGAAAATTCAGAAGCAGATTTGAAGCAGAAAGCAGAAAGCACTGATTACTATCAAATATTGTTCACAAATCTGTCTAAATCTGTGTTAGTGAGAACTTCTCCTTTGCCAAGATCATCCATCCCACCTCACAGGTGTGGCATATCAAGGTGCTGATTAGACAGCATGATTATTGCACAGGTGTGCCTTAGACTGCCCACAATAAAAGGCCACTCTGAAATATGCAGTTTGATCACACAGCAGAATGCTACAGATGTCACAAAACCACTCAGTATGTGGTGTGGCCACCATTTGCCTCACGCAGTGCAACACATCTCCACTGCATAGAGCTGATCAGGTTGTTGATTGTGGGCTGTGGAATATTGGTCCACTCTTCTTCTGTGCAAAATTGCTGAATATTGGCAGGAACTGGAACACACTGTCATATAAGCCGAGTGTCCCAAACATGCTCAATGGGTGACATGTCTGGTGAGTATGCTGGCCATGCAAGAACTAGGATGTTTTCAGCTTCCAGCTGTACAGATCCTTGCAATATGGGGCCGTGCATTATCATGCTGGAACATGAGGTTGTGGTCATGGATAAATGGCACAACAATGGTCCTCAGGATCTCAACACGGTATCTTCAAAATGCCAACAATAAAATGCACTCATGTCCTTAACCCCACTGCCACCATGGGCACTCAATCCACAACGTTGACATCAGCAAACCGCTCATCCACACGACGCCACTGAACAGTAAAAACATCTGTCAACAGAACACCTCTCCAACGTGCCAGACGCCATCGAACATGAGCATTTGCCCACTGAAGTTGCTTACAACAACGAACTGCAGTCAGGTCCAGACCCCGATGAGGACAACGAGCATGCAGATGAGCTTCCTTGAGACGGTTTTTGACAGTTTTTGCAGAAATTCTTTGGTTATGCAAACCGACTGTTGCTGCAGCTGGTGGCTGGTCTCCACCTGGTCAACCATCCTGGAGGTGAACATGCTGGATGTGGAGGTCCTGGGCTGGTGTGGTTACATGTGGTCTGTGATTGTGAGGCCGGTTGGATGTACTGCCAAATTCTCTGAAGATGGCTTATGGCAGAGAAATGAACATTCATTTCACATCAACAGTTCCGGTAGACATTCCTGCAGTCAGCATGCCAATTGCACGCTCCCTCAAAAGCTGCAACATCTGTAGCATTGGGCTGTGTGATCAAACTGCATATTTCAGAGTGGCCTTTTATTGTGGGCAGTCCAAGGCACACCTGTGCAATAATCATGCTGTCTAATCAGCACCTTGACATGCCACACCTGTGAAGTGGGATGGATGATCTCGGCAAAGGAGAAGTTCTCACTAACACAGATTTACACAGATTTGTGAACAATATTTGAGAGTAATGGGTCCTTTGTGTTTGTAGAAAATGTTTCAGATCTTTAAGTTCAGCTCATGAAAAATGGGAGCAAAAACAAAAGTGTTGAGTTTATATTTTTGTTCAGTGTATATTTCGACTTTAAGCTGGTTTCTCTGCACCTCTGCATATACTTTCAGTGTCTGCTGATATGATTTGAATCTGCACACATCAGCTTCATGGACTTCATGGAAGACAGTTTTTTGTGATGCATTTGCTTTATTTCCCTCTTGTTTTGAATGCTTCTATTTTTGTTTATTTTCAAGTTGGTTTACAAATGAGTCTTCATATGAAAACACAAATACTGTGTTTACAGTGAAACTGTTACTGGATGCTGTGTTTGTAGGAGCTTTCTTTATCTTTCCTTTAGGAATGGAAATGACTGTTAGTTCACCTGTTGCCTGCTGTCTGGTGGTCCTCTATATAAAGGTCATTATAGCTGGTAACACAACCCTAACACTACTACAACCATGGATTGTGGGCAAAAGCAAACAAAATCTTTTTTTTTTTTGTTCTTTTAAATTGTGATATTTGCCCATTAGATTATTTTCTTTGTTTTCCGATTGCCAAGAATTAGAAGAACAATCAATAAAGAAAAAATAATTTGCCTATGATTGCTTATGTTTAATTCATTAATAATAACGGACTGGGCTTCTCCTGGACGAGACAAGCTGTCTGTCCTACTCTCACTATTCTGGATACAAGAGGACTGAAGGCAGCTTTAACAAAAATCTGTACCAAAGCAAAATGTGCTCGACTCACCCACAGGTGGACGGACTCACTGTCATGAATCGCTGTGCGGCAGGCAGGAGAAGGACCCAGGATGCAGACTCACAGACACGGGGATAAACTTAAAGAACACAGCTTTAATGCTGGCACGGCAGAATACAGGAAATACAGAACTAACTGGGAAAAGTAAACTAACATTCGCAGGAAGGCACAGGAAGATCCACACAACATGAGGGACGACGTCACGCTGAACAGAGGGAGACGCAGACAGAAATACACAGAGGGTTAACGAGGAAAGTGGGAACACACGGGGAACACAGGTGACACTGATAATCATAACGAGACAGGGCGGGGTGAACTGAACATGACATGTACGGGCGTGAGAGTCACAAAGTAAACAGGAAGTGCACAGAGGTTCAGACAGGAGGAGAGAGAGCACGGGGAAAACACAGACATAACGGGCTGGGAAAACATGAAACAACCACAAAGGGAGACGAGGGCTCATAAATACATAGAGGGCACACAGGGGGAAGAGAGAGCACGGGGAGAACTTAGACATAATGGGCAGGGGAAACATGGAATAAAACATAAGGAGAGACGAGGGCTCACAGATACACAGAGGGGCACACAGGGGGTAAAAGCCATGAAGGGAAAACACTTAGGGAACAACACAACAGGGCAACTCAGAAAACATGGCCTAAGCAAGGAACAAAATACAAACATACAAGAAAACTAAGAACACTGGGCCAACATGGCCCAGGACCATGACACTCACACAGTTTAAATTTACTTTGTTTTAATAATTCCTCGTAACTTGTTTTAGGAAAGTGAATATATGTACATGTGTCACAACATCCGTAATGTTATTAATTATTCATAATTTACACACAGTCACAGTTTTACAGTGGAACTATTTGTTACACAGTAGCAGATCTTCACACTTGTCAAGATAGTTTCATTTAAAACTTTGAGTCATTACTGAAGTCAAAAAAACTTTTCCTGTGAGGCTGGTGATGTAATCCAATTACAAAAACAGAGTTGAAACTGTAAAATGTGACTGAAAAAATTGAGAAAATAAGAAAAATATATGGAAAAAAATAAGTAAACGCTAACTTTAGTCTAAATGCTTACTTTGACACCTGCAACACGTTGGGAAAATAACGTCCCATTCTTATCTCATATTGATACCGTCCTGGATCTTCTATTTTCAATTTGAAATTTGCTCAAATTTTTCCAAATGTTTGGTCAAAGGTGTAGACCTGACACCAGCTGCTGGAATAACAGCGGTGTATAGTTTAGCAGTGTGTTGGTGAAGTATTCAAGGTCATCCCTGAAAAGGACATTATCTAGGTCCACATGTTGCTTTAAAAGCTGCATATGTCTTTCAAAATTAATGACGCCTTTCTAGATGTGCAAGGCTGCCATAGGCACTGATGCACAACCATAACATCAGAGCACTGGTAACAACCCAGATGGTCCTTCTCCTCATGGTCACATGTAGTTTTGATTTTCAGCCACAGACATTTCTCCAGATTTTCTGAAACTTTTCTGATCTTTTATATACTGTGGATAATTACACTGTTTCTGAAATGTATATGATTGACAGAAACTTGTTTCAAAGTTTGTAGACAGTTTTGTTTTCCAAATTGATGAACCGCTGCTCGTCGATTTTTCAATAAGGAGAGATTATTAGAAGGAACTGAC
Organism: Maylandia zebra; assembly: GCF_041146795.1. Taxonomy (NCBI): domain Eukaryota; kingdom Metazoa; phylum Chordata; class Actinopteri; order Cichliformes; family Cichlidae; genus Maylandia; species Maylandia zebra. The sequence goes on from NC_135167.1 coordinate 37,184,296, forward strand.
CATGATTTATTGATATACAGAATTCAGTTATGCTTAGACTGGCCCATCACAGCAGAACGGAAACCCTGCCGTGACAGAAATTCGCCCAGTACCCTCCAGAATCTAGATGCTGGTGGTGGAGAACGATGATTGGACTAGACCAGTGATGTCAGCCATGAGCTTGACAGTGTGGGAAAGTGGAAGTGATGTAAAGCTTAGATTAGCCAGCAAACACCTGGGAAGCAGACAGATGTGTGATTACAGATCTTCTTTATTAAGCGTCCTGTCTGAGATTCTCTTTCTTTAAGCAGTCATGTTACTGACCTGCAACCAGTTTAACCTAATGAACTGAAAAATGTTTCATTATACTTTTACAGCTTTTTTTATTTAAAGGGCCATTTCACCTGATTATATACTGGACGTTGACAGACTTCAAGTGACACATTATAATAACATGAGGTTCATTTGTCTCCACAGTTCAGTCACGATTGAGGTCAGTAATCAGCCAATATAAGATAACTTTGCACCAACGGTTGGTCATCTTCCTGTCACCAGCTCCCACTATAGGTACCAAAAAAAACTTCATTTCATTTCAAAAGTGCTAAAAATTGCTATAAAGCTGGTGATTTGTTCATACATCTTTAAAACTCTCCTTTTATGCACAACCTCTCAGATAAACACAGGAATAATAATTTATCTGTCCATCACATTTCCTCTCATGGGGATTATGCTGCTGTACTACTAAAAACACAAACTTTTAATCAACCCCAACATTTTTCCTCCACTGTGGATAATAAGGATGTCATCATTTGTATTTATCACAGTGTATCTTGTCAACTCACTCGGGAAATCAGACTCCTCGAGTACCCCTCCACATGTCCTTCTTAGCCATTAGGAATATGAGTCATCCATATAAATGGCCACCTAATAGACCGTCTTCTATTAAAAGGCAACAGAGCAAAGGTTGGGGGATAATCAGCCAAACATGCTGCTGCCAAACAGCGTCGTATTGCAAAGCCATTAAGGAGGAAACTAGCCCATCTGGGACATGGACACAGAGGCAGCTGTAGTTACCTTTGATTATTAGAATCACTGAACTGATGTTCTGCACTTTCCTTAGTTCTTTCTCAGAACACCTTGTTCAGTTTATTTGTTTGTTCAATGCACAGATACTATACGGCTCAATTCTTGCTCATTAGGCCTTTTGGTTTCTCTCACAAAAAACGGCACAAAACAGTTACATGTGGACAGAAAGCTTCTTCTTTTAAAGCTCAAACCAAAAATACTATTTTTAAGCTTTTATAACTCGAACAGAAGATGCAGTCAGATGTTATTTTTACCCCGTCTCTAAATGTAGCCAAAAAGCTGCTCATTTCCTTTCATCAGCTACAACTTGGAACAAAAATCATCAGTTCCAGGAAACTACAATGGGTGCTTCTACTCGGAGCTTATTCACTGCTGAAAAGATAATTTATTTACTTCTTACATCAAATGAAATGAGCCTGCAGACGCATGCCAAGCTTCACTGTTCCAACAGTAAATGTGTTATTTCCCGATTTAAAATGTGTAAGAATGTTTTAGTAATGGTGGTTAATTGTTCTACATCACAAAACTACCAGGAAGCACAGAACTGTGGCACAGAAGGGCTGCTGTGAAAACAACAGTATCTCTGGGGACTGAAAAACAAAGCAGTTCACGTGACGCTCGCGCCAGAAGTGAGTTAGTTCTTTTAAAACTGGATGACTAAACAGCATTAAAAAAAAAAAAATTATAGCCTGGTACAAAGAACAGTTTTCCACTTTCATTCAACTCCACAAAGATTTAAATAACTAGCCCATCTGGGACATGGACACAGAGGCAGCTGTTGTTACCTTTGATTATTAGAATCACTGAACTGATTCTATGAGAGCATGAGGGTGGGAATGGATGTTTGTGTCTGTGTGTGCCTGTATGTCTGTGTCTATATGTCAGGTTGGGTATCAGACGCCACCTCTCTGGGGACACCTCAGGCCCTCCAAGGTTTGGAGGCCTATCTCCACCCACCACCACTTCCCCTGCCGGTGGCGGACTCCCTCAGGTGTCGGTGTGTTGGTGGTTCTTTGTGTCTAGGGGTGGGCGTCCGGGTACACACCGGCTCACTCCTTGGCGGCCACTTGTCGGGGCCTGGGGCCTGGGGCTCGCTCGGGCCCCTTTGGAGGTGGGGTGCCCCCGGCCTCTCGGCCTGGGGCTCGGTCACTCAGGCGCAGCTGGGGGCCGGCGGAGCTCACGGGCGCGTCACTGCAACTCCCCCTGACTTCTGCTCCGCGGCTGCTGGGCGAGCCCTCATCTGGGACTCTCCTCAGCTCTTACTGGGACAGTGGCGCGGCTGCCCCTCTGTTGGTCTTCCATGGTCTCTTGTGTTCTGGGGGCCTCTGGATGTCTGGAGTTTTGATCTCCTCCATACCCGCTTCACACCCTGGAGGACGGGGCTGTGGCTCCCCCACACTCCCTAGCAGATCATTACATGGAGAAACCTTTGGAATGCAAGCATGCTGATCCACACAGGTATGCACACATGGGTATTCACAGACGCGGACTAAAGCTTTCTTGGCTGCTGCCTCAAAGCACACTGTGCGCTGTCTATCTTGCGTGCTGCACAATATCGTTTATTACTTAGTAAATACTGATATCTATGACTAGCTAGTTTATTGTGATGGTGCTTTGTTTTCTCTATTATTATGTTGCTCTTTGTTGTTTGCTGTCTCCTCTGTTTGTTTTTGTTTGTTTGTTTTTTTTGTTTTTTTTTCTCCATACAGGTGACCCAGGAGTTTTTTTTTTTCTCTCTCTTCCCCCCCTTCTCACCGTCTCTTCTCCCCTTTGGTTTTCTTTCTTTCTCTCCCCCTCTCTCTCTCATTCATTCCCCCTGTCCTATTTATTAAAAAAAAAAAAAAAAAAAAAAGAAACACTTTTAAGCCCAAAGTGTTTCTTAAATTTCTCAAACCAGCCCTTGCTGTCATTAAATGAGCTTGGTTCTGCGTGAAAAGCACTCATCAATGGCCTGGGCTCCGCATCATCCTGCTCCTCGCTGTCAGCAAAAGTTTCATAAAGCTTTTTAGCTTTACTGCAGATAATGTTGGTATCCAGCGTAATGTTCTTTTCCCTGCAGCCACTGATCCACAAAGCCAAAGCAGACTCCATCCTTACGATGGTCTTGTTGCGGAAAGTTACAACCCTTTTTGCATCCTCGTTGAAACTTGTTGCTGCTTTCGTCCTTATGTTATTTTCCTCCTTCTTTATGTAACGAACCGAAGATTAATTTCGTTACTACAGCCGCGTAACTTCTACCTTCCTTTAGCATGCAAGAAGTGTAACTTTTTGTTTGATGGTTAGCATCTTTCTCTGTCTTTTGGGTGGTACCGCAGATGCCTTTGGACTTATGGTACAGCACAGCAGAGTCACACTGCTAGCATCCAAGATTTATGTTACTTTGACAAGCTGTAATGTATGGGAGACATGGCATGGATGAGACTGGTTGAAAATGGTCTACAGCCGATCAGGACGCAGACCACAATGCACTGTTTAAAAAAAAAAACGAAACAAAAAACAAAATACGCGAGGCCACGAAAAGTGAACAAATGTATTAGCTTTGGGTTAACTATGGGATTAGTACAGAATTAGCTAATAGATTAGCTATCTTCTACTACAAATATTAGGTATATCATTTAGCATTTCCATGACTCTTTTGGGTCCTTGAAGAAAAGGCAATGCTCTCTGATTGGTTAGAGAGACACAGGCTGACTTCTGGATATTTCTACATTACTGTTTGCACCAATCGCTTTGCACTATTAAGAAATGTGTGCTTGTAAAAAGGTCATTCAGCCTCGATATTCACGCTCTGTCCAACATGTATGAAGAATATGAACGGACGCTGTAGTGAAATGGAGAGCTAACCATCTGAATGTGTACTGTGGATTCAGCCTGACCACCTGTTAAAAGTAACGCACTAGCATGGCTAATGGTAGCATCATTGCATGGACCCCATCTCTATTAAAATCATGTTAGCTTACATATAGGGCTTTGGAGTTGACGTCACGCCGCAGTGCATTGTGGGGGCGCGGCACCATTTTAGCTGGCCACGAATCAAAACAAACACACTGTGTTGGAAGGAAGATTGCTACGAACCATACTTAAAAGCAGCTCAAAAGAAAAAGGACGTTATAGAGACAGATTGTGTCCGGATGGAAAGAGACGGTACTTGCAAAAAATAGCGTGCATCGGAAATGTGGACCCGTACGAAATACAGCAGTGGAGTAGAAACCCTGAAGACCAACCGCTATTGACTTAGCCTGATATGTTGTCGTACCTTGTCTGTGGAGTCAGCGCATACATGGCGAACCAATTTCGCAATTATAAATCTCTAGAGGCGCACATCCAATTCACCAAGGACTGGGTACAAGATTTGGCTATTTTTAAGCCTTCACGTTGTGAATTCGCTGTCATTCCAACAAAGGTAAGTCAGCTCGAGTACTGCGAGTAAAATGCGTTTGATTTCCCTGCAAACATTCAGATTAGTGCAGCATAAATTCATTCATGAGGGGGAAATTACAGTAAGAACATGTGGAGGCTGTTAGGTGGATAACATAGTGAGTTCAGTGCACTGATGTGACATTGTCCTGAAGCATTTAGTCATTCTCTATGGTTAAAGAAATTGCACTAATTAATTCATATTTATTATAAATAAGATAAGATAACCTTTATTAGTCCCACACGTGGGAAATTTGTTTTGTCACAGCAGGAAGTGGACAGTGCAAAAGTTATGAAGCAAAAATTAGAATACAATAAGAATAAATACAGTACACAACTGTACAGAATAGAATAAAATACTATATACAGTAGAATAAAATATAATAAAATATACAATAAGATAAAAATAGAATACAAATACTATATACAACTGAGTAAAAATACAACGATGCCAGAAAAGATTATTGCACTTAGTGTTATTGCACACGTGTGGATGTGTGTGTTTCATCAGTTAAAGTCTTTATTGTGGAGTCTGACAGCAGTGGGGAGGAAAGACCTGCGAAATCTCTCCGTCCCACACCGTGGGTGCCGCAGTCTCCCACTGAAGGAGCTGCTCAGTGCTGTCACAGTCTGCTGCATGGGGTGGGAGACATTGTCCAACAGGGATGAAATCTTAGCCACCATTCTCCTGTCACTCACCACCTCCACTGGGTCCAGAGGGCATCCTAGAACAGAGCTGGCCCTGCGGATCAGCCTGTTCAGTCTCTTCAGCAGAAATGCTGCCGCCCCAGCAGACCACGTGATGACATCCTTGCATTGCATACTTCAGGTTCATTTTCTGCAGGCAGGTTTCTGACAGAGAACAGGCAGATTTACACTATAACATGCAGCGTTCTATAGATGGACACAAAAAGAAATGAAAATTTACATGTATGTGCCAACTTTCTAAACACTTTGTTACATTTATGATTAGGCAGATAAAACACATTTGTGTCTGCCTTGGCTCATAGTTCTTGTCTTTAAATTAACTTTGTGTGTGTTTCAGGTCCTGCACTCTCAAAGACTGAATGAACCAGCATTGCAGCCATGGGTCATTGTGAGCATCACAGGGAAGGTTGAACCTGTAAGGCCGGAGTCGCGGAGACCTACACCCACGTCACTGCTCTTCTGTTTAATGTAGAAGCAACTGTGTTGATCTGTGGCACAAGGACTGTTACAGATGAACCTGCATACTGGGTTTTGCTGGGTAATGTGACCAAGATACAGCCAGAGGTTGGCCATAAGATAGACTTCTCCTCTTCAGCTGTCCAAAAAAAGTCTCTTGATCAAAACAAACAGACCATCCGTATTGACAGGTAAAAGGAGCCGTCCTCAAAAAAGAAAAATCCCACCTGCTACTGTGGAGGAGTTGTCACTACTATTGGATACTGTGCTGGTACACAGTAAAGCTGTGGGTTGTGGGAATGACCCATAATGTTTTATCTAGGGGTCTAGATTTATGCCTGTAGTGCACTGCCGTGCAAATAATTTACATTTACTGAATATGTACTGACTGAGTCCCGCTGTTCAAAAATTGAATAAAGAAACAAACTAAAAAAAAAAAAAAAAAAAAAAAGAATCACTGAACTGAGCTTCTCTGTTGTAAGCTACAAAAACATGTCCTGAAGACAGAAATTTGGTGAGTTTAGTTTGTTATTCAGCATTAATTACCCGTACAGTTTGCTAACCATGCCTGCTAGCATTAGCAGATAATATGGTCATTTCTGGATTCCAGGAGCTAGCATCGCTTAAAAATACCAGAACCATTGTGAGCATCACAGTGGCTCTATTCAGTCTACCTACAGTCTGTGGATGGCACTGAGTTGCTTTGTAGTGATGTGCGAATCATGAACAAATCGTTCAATTGACCCTGTGCACGAGAAAATGCTAACTTCCTGGTTTGAGACTGGATGTAGGGTTGTGCATTTCCGGTAGCTTTACTTTGCGGTCAATCGCTACTGCGAAGATATACTCCAAAATCATGTCCAAAACTCGAAAACGGAAAGATCACGTTAAGTTATAAAGAGCAGAAGGTGGGAACACTCACCACTGCTGTGTCATAAGAAATCTAATGATCAATTTTGACGTTTAAAGTGTTTAGATCGATCAGTTGTTTACATCACTCAACACAAGCAGAACTGCATCACTGCAGCAGAAGACACATCGTCCACATTCAGAAGTATCTCTGTATAGTGACTGGTCTTGTGATTTAAACAGGCAAATGTTCAGCATTCAAACTGCAGGTGAAGAATAGTCAAACCAGATGTTTCCCCTGTTATGTCGATATCAGCTAGTCAAGTACACACCTACACAGCATGTTAACAAACCGTGAAAAAAGCCATACAAAAAATGAATGATTGCTGGTAACGGTTTCTATACATTAGTATTTACGAAGGGTATGTTGTGACTTACCTTCAAAATTACAGCGGTCCTTCATTATAACACGGTTCACCTTTCACCTCGCTGTTTCGCAGATTCTTTTAGTGCAGGTTTGCATGCTTTTTTTTTTTTTACGTCACATTGTGTCCTGCGTCCTGATCGCTGCAGACGATCTCCGTGACGTCTCTCCTGTACAGTACAGAATCGCTGCATCGATCGTTAGCAGTGTGACTCTGAAGTGCAGTACTGTATGTCCACGATGTCCACGAAACGTTTTGCACCGTCAAAAAATAAAATTGGCTATTTGATTTCACCTATCGCTGGTTATTTTTAGAACATAACAACCGCAATAAACGAGGGACAGCTGAGAAATATAACATTTGAATCCCTTTTCTCTTTTGCTCTGAGGAAAAATATCGACAAGTCGATGAACATCATTTACAGATATATTGGGTAAATGCCCAAGACATCTATAGAAATGTAAATCGCCGCTTGATTCATTCATTTGCTTAACTTATTTTGGACGGTAAACAGAGCGTGAATAGGACACCGGAAACAAAGCTCCCAACAGAAGTTTCCGCACCGGAAGTAGCATATGCTAACGTGCACGTAGTCAATACTTGAGAATCACTTTACTGACTCGTGAATCATGATTCACAAGCCCAACTGACTCACTGACTCATCCCTGTTGCTGTTAGCAAACTAATTCCATTAGTAGAAATATATCTAGCTTATAATTAAAATTGTGTGGAAAAAAACAACAGCCAGTTTCTTAACAAAAACATTTCTGCTCTGAACTGGAAGAAAAAACCCTGAGTAGAAGCTCACATCAACACAATAGCTCCTCAGTTCACAGTAGCATCGCTCTGCTAACATGCTAACAGCACATTTGAGTTACTCACCCCCTCCCATCCTGTGCTGAATCATAGCATAAACGAATGGCCCTTTCTCAATTCTCAAGTACGTGAGTACGTACTCGCACGCACTCGCACACACGGGAGTACGGACTCGCCGAGAATGCGAGTACGGACTCGCGATTTGTACAATTGGAACACCAGCATACTTGATGATGTCACAGGTCCGGAGTTTTTACTGCCGTCCCCTCTTAATTTAACTGTGAGTAATATGTTATGAAGCTTAACTTTAATCACAGCCAAACAGGTTTACTCAGGAACAAATAAAACACTGAAATAAACCAAACATTAACATTTAGAAGTGATCTAAGTGACTTATATATCATGTTTAACCTCAGTAGTGAAATCTCTATTAATAAAAATAGTGTACATGTACATACGTGTACCTACCTTAATAAAAACAAGCAGGTGAGATTTTAGAACGCTTTTTATTTTTATTTTAGTGGACACTCCATACAATAGACAGCTACTGGGGTTTGGGGTTTGTTTAACTTGAGTAGCGAAAAGACTGCGGGGGGGTTGAAAACGATGTGCCGGGAGTCCGCTGTTCTCGCCAGCTCTAATAATCCTCGACCTCGCTGTCTGCTATTGGAGCTGGCGGGTCACAGACGTCTCCGAAAACATCGGAGCGCGTTTGGAAATATATGATATCTTGATAAATCGAGCAGACATTTGAAGTTTACACAGCTACATTCTCACTTGAAAATAACTTAAAAGTTTATTTTGTGACCCAGAAAGAGTAATATTTAAAAGTTTTTAGCCCCGCTCGTCCGCCATTGCCGCGTTTGAGTTTTGGACGAAATGCATTCTGGGATATTTAGCTGTCCCAAGTCCACACAAGTCACCACCGATATGCATCGGTGGTGACTTGTGTGGATTGTGCTCGATAAAACGGGCGGAGCAAGAACAGACTTTTTCGCGTTCTCGGCTTGATGCATACTTCGAATTGGAACAATACTTGGTCTCCAACTGATGACATATCACAAGTACACGAGAACGCAAGTACGCATATTGAGAAAGGCCTACTCACTCACCCCCTCACTCCTGGCGCACAGCTTCTTCTTCTTTTTCTTGGTTGGCAGCCAATGTTAAGGCGCATTACCGCCCCCTGGCTCACAGCTCAGTGGACATTTAAATATATTTGAGGAAAATACAAATAAGATAAAATAAAAATAAATAAAATTTTCCCTTTAGAAATCTTTTTTTTTTGCTCTTTTTTTGCTCTATAAAAATAGTTATTTTTCTTTTTCAATCACTCATCTTAGCAGTAGGATTTACATGAAAAGAGAAACAAATTAAGTTTGAGTGAAAATGTAAATTTTTTGCACTCTCTGGTCAACTGACTCAGTGAATCAAATGACTCAAAAAATCCGATTCACTTTGGTGAGTGACTCATTCAAACTCGATTTAGTAAAAAGAATCGAATTTACCATCACTATTGCTTTGAGCTAAAGGCTTTAACAGGAAAAGTTCACCTCATGTCTGTGGAACATTTTAGGATGTCAACATTTATTATCAGCCCATTTATTTACTTACTGATAAACAGTGTCATGTACAGATGTCTGACTGCTGTGTTGCTGTTGGCAACGTGTCTGATGATAAACAAATTTTCAACAAATTTGTGTTTTGACTAAATGCGCTAAACATTAATGTGATTAATGTTGTCATGAATCAATATTTTTACTAAACCATTCAACAGATGTTGGGATATTAGAAGGAGTCTCAGCCTGTAGGTCTAATGTTATTTATAGTTATTTATAAATAATGTTATTTAAAAAGTATTTTTTTTAATATATCCATCATAAATGTTTCAAACTAATTATACTGTTAGGCAAGGATAACCAGAGTAAATACAAAATGCAGTTTTTAACAATTATTTAAGGAAAGGAAAAACTGTTATCAAAACTTGGCATTTTTATTACAGCATAAAACAGCTGAACCTGTGCGTAGCTAGCAGAGAGTGGACCCAGGGTCCTATCCTATGAAGCAAGTTCAACATACACAGGCTCTGTCTGTTATAGTTATCATTTTGAAACATGAAATGTTTCTGTTGGTCCAATAACCCACAACGTGAAGCTTTCCATTTAACATCAGTTGTTTGGCAGTTCTAAGACTGCTTAATGGCAGAAACATCTCTGTTTAATGGCATTCCAAGCCTTCTCCAAATTAAGGCAATCTTCTGGGCAGATGGGTGTCTGAACCCTCATCTGTGTGTCTGAACCCTCATCTGTGTCTTCTTATGATCTATGAACTTGATGCATAAGGAGCAGCCAGCGGCTTGATGTTACCTTCATGCATTCTGTGTTTAAGACTCACATTTTGTGTCTTTTATGAACAAAAACATCCAAACATGTATCCAAATATCCTGGATAGGGTAAAGATTGGTGATGATAAAACTTTCAGTTTTTCCAACGTAATTTATCGTGTATAAAATTAGCATAACTTGATGACTGGGGTCCAGGGATGGCTGCATGTTCCGCCAGGCTGGTCTCTTATTTAGATTTGAGCTGTCTGAGCAGAGCGCTGCCCTCCACAGTCAGTAGATAACGGCTTCCAGGCAGAATTTAAAATACTGCGACCACCAATCTACTGGGGCTGCTCAGAGCTGTATGAAATTGGTCTATTGAGACGTGTATTCTAAGGCACATTAATGCCTTAGAATACATATAAAAAGTAGACTATAAATAAATAAAAGAACAATGTGCCTGCAGACTGAAATGTTAATGGGAGGTTGTCTTTAAATGCAGAGACCCACAGGGTCATAAATGTCCTTTAGTGTGTGCATCCCTGCTGCTGGATTGCTTTGTGCAAATGTGGCATAATTTTGTACTTTTATACCTTAACTGTCATTCAGACTGACCAACGATAACTATATCATGAAGCCATTACTCTGTATAAGACTAGTGAATATGTATTTTAGTATGCTGATAATCATCTTTCATTGTTGACGTCCCTCAGTCTCTTCCCCACCTGCTATGTATACAAAATTAAATCATCAATACAGCAAAGTATTCTTTCCTTTCTTCATTTTTTCTTCCTTTTTCACACTTAAACGTTTTAGAGTCGAGTTATTTAAATTTGAAACAGCGATAACCTGAGTCAACACAAAATTTATTTATTTTGTAAAATTGAAAAAACGTGAATTTGAATCCTAAACCTACCTGGTCATATGTGAAAACAATCATGAACTAACTGTGATAAAAACAACATTTTTGGAAAGCGGAGTTCAGTTTGGCTGCTCACACCCTGGACTGGTTACTCCCAAACCTTAAATAGAACCTGTCTGACGAAGTAAAGTTGGCTAAAAGATGTTGAAAAGGCAGCAGCACATCATGCCACACTCAAGAATAGATAAGAACCAAAGTCAGAATCAATGTCATTGATATTTTTAAGGACAATGAACCACAAATGGAGGAAACGTGTAACAGAGGTGAACGAGTATCAAAATTATTCCAGGAATGCATCATATACTCTTCCAGGAAATCATAAAAGAATAACATCTAAAGAACTACTCGGTTAAGGTTAAAGTTCAACATTAGCAAAAATGGCATCCATGGGAGAGTTCCGAGGTGAAAAACTAGTGCTGACTAAAAACCCCAGAAAGGCTCATCTCGCATTTGCCAAAAAACATCTTGATGATCCCTGAGACAATTATGTGGAGTGATGACTAAAGGGTTTTTTTATGAGACATTTCAAAGATTTCAATCCTGCTACATCTGCTGTAAAACTAAACTAACATTCAGTTACATCAAAGTTTAACATTAGAGAAAGAATGCAGTTTTGAAAAAAAATATTTATTAAGGGAAACAAAGTTATCCAAATCTACCTGCTCCTTTAATTAGAACATACAGTGGGGCAAAAAAGTATTTAGTCAGCCACCGATTGTGCAAGTTCCCCCACTTAAAATGATGACAGAGGTCAGTAATTTGCACCAGAGGTACACTTCAACTGTGAGAGACAGAATGTGAAAAAAAAATCCATGAATTCACATGGTAGGATTTGTAAAGAATTTATTCGTAAATCAGGGTGGAAAATAAGTATTTGGTCACCTCAAACAAGGAAAATCTCTGGCTCTCACAGACCTGTAACGTCTTCTGTAAGAAGCTTTTCTGTCCCCCACTCGTTACCTGTATGAATGGCACCTGTTTGAACTCATCATTTGTATAAAAGACACCTGTCCACAGCCTCAAACAGTCAGACTCCAAACTCCGCCATGGCCAAGACCAAAGAGCTTTCGAAGGACACCAGGAAAAGTATTGTAGACCTGCACCAGACTGGGAAGAGTGAATCTACAATAGGCAAGCAGCTTGGTGTGAAAAAATCAACTGTGGGAGCAATCATCAGAAAATGGAAGACATACAAGACCACTGATAATCTCCCTCGATCTGGGGCTCCACGCAAGATCTCATCCCGTGGGGTCAAAATGATCATGAGAACGGTGAGCAAAGATCCCAGAACCACACGGGGGGACCTGGTGAATGACCTGCAGAGAGCTGGGACCAAAGTAACAAAGGTCACCATCAGTAACACACTACAACGGCAGGGAATCAAATCCCGCAGTGCCAGACGTGTTCCGCTGCTGAAGCCAGTGCATGTCCAGGCCCGTCTGAAGTTTGCCAGAGAGCACATGGATGATACAGCAGAGGATTGGGAGAATGTCATGTGGTCAGATGAAACCAAAGTAGAACTTTTTGGTATAAACTCAACTCATCGTGTTTGGAGGAAGAAGAATACTGAGTTGCATCCCAAGAACACCATACCTACTGTGAAGCATGGGGGTGGAAACATCATGCTATGGGGCTGTTTTTCTGCCAAGGGGACAGGACGACTGATCCGTGTTAAGGACAGAATGAATGGGGCCATGTATCGTGAGATTTTGAGCCAAAACCTCCTTCCATCAGTGAGAACTTTGAAGATGAAACGAGGCTGGGTCTTCCAACATGACAATGATCCAAAACACACCGCCCGGGCAACAAAGGAGTGGCTCCGTAAGAAGCATTTGAAAGTCCTGGAGTGGCCTAGCCAGTCTCCAGACCTCAACCCCATAGAAAATCTGTGGCGGGAGTTGAAAGTCCGTGTTGCTCGGCGACAGCCCCAAAACATCACTGCTCTCGAGAAGATCTGCATGGAGGAATGGGCCAAAATACCAGCTACTGTGTGTGCAAACCTGGTAAAGACCTATAGTAAACGTTTGACCTCTGTTATTGCCAACAAAGGTTATGTTACAAAGTATTGAGTTGTATTTTTGTTATTGACCAAATACTTATTTTCCACCCTGATTTACGAATAAATTCTTTACAAATCCTACCATGTGGATTCATGGATTTTTTTTTTTCACATTCTGTCTCTCACAGTTGAAGTGTACCTCTGGTGCAAATTACTGACCTCTGTCATCATTTTAGGTGGGGGAACTTGCACAATCGGTGGCTGACTAAATACTTTTTTGCCCCACTGTATTAAAAAAAAAGATTTTAAATATCTTGTCACATTGATGCTCCAACCTCTCCTTTAAGGTCAACAGCTGAAGGTCAAAGTGATAACAATGCTATGCAGAGCTATTTAAAACTACAGTATGTTTCTTACTGCCAACATATATGAGGAAAAATTATATGGGGATTTTAAATATCACATCTCACATCTTTTTCAAGGTCAAATTAGGTCAAATTCTCATAAAATTAATTTTATCTTTAAAAATATGATTAAAATTGTACTGCCTTTGTTTGTATTGGTATACAGGGATGGGGATTCTAAATATTAGCATCCAAATATCATTTCACATTTCAGCTTTGATATTACCGTATTTTCTGCACTACAAGGTACACTTAAAATCCTTTAATTTTCTTAAAAATGTGCAGTGTGCCTTATGTATGAATTCTGGTTGTGCTTACTGACCTCGAACTGATTTTATGTGCTACACGGCGCTCAAAAATCTGTCAATAATGTTTTAGTGTGACTTTGCTAAGCTACGAAGCCGCACCACCTGATGGATTGTTTGAGCATTACGGCTACCATAGTCAGGAGCCTCGCAGAGTAGTCTGGGTCCTAAACTCCGTCTACTTCAGGTCCCAAAGTCAAACGAACACTGCAGCATCACTGAGAGTTAAAAACTGTCTAAATTCTTTCATCTTTAATAAAATGATCAGCGTTGCTGCTTTACCAGGTGTAACAATTAAGTTTAACATCCAGGCATCCATTAAAACAGGAGTTATTAAATTTAACGGCATTAGAAGTTAACAGGAAGTTAGCTCACTAGCTTCCACCTAAACATGATATAGCATGTTCTGACTGAGAGATTTCTGAAAAATTCAAACGTACAGCTCTGCTATCACTTCCAACATAAATGAAGACAGAAAACTAAATAGCAGTGATGTTTGTAGGGTTACTGAGGTTAGGCTAGCTGGTATATAATGATGTGCTAGCTACACAGCTATGTTAGCATAACATAAACAGTGAAGCTGGAGGATGAACAATTAATTTTTTTCCCCTTGATAAAAGTTAACGTGAGGGTTCCTGATGGTCAGAGACAAATGCAATCACATGGCAGGATGCTGTTAACAGTCCAAACTTCAGTCAAGAGAACAACTGAGATAATCCATCCACAATACGAGGTTAGTCATTAATATACTGCAACAACAGAATGAGTAAAGTTTAACTTATCTGACTGTTTTGTTTTGCTTATGGTCTGAAAAATACAGTACTGTTATATTTCACATCTGCCAATTATTTCAGGTCTATTAAAGCAGGTTTCAACGGGACAAACAACGAGTTTGCATTTTCCACTTGTTTTTACTGCAAACGCCTTCAAGAACATTGAAAAAGAACAAAAAAAACAAAATGAAGATTTACAAAGTACGATTCCCTTAAAAGTAAATGCTGCCAGAGAATGCCTTGGCAGAGGTTTGCACTCTCTGAGTACTTCTTGTTGCTCCTGAAATGCAGACATTAGAGAAAAAGGTCAGGCAGAGAAAGAAAAGGGGGCTGAACAAGTGGCAAATTGCACTGTGGGCTGTAACGTCGCCTCAAAGGAAACATCCTTCTGATTTCAGCTTTGTTTTAAAGCAGTTTCTGTTGTCAATATGGTCCCAGATTGAGAGTGAGATCCCATTGAGCCCATGCTTCTTATGGAATCGGTGAAAAGCAATTTAAGTCACATGCAAGACCAAAACAAGACAAATATGGTTTCAGTGCATTATAGAATGGTTGTCATGGAGACATTTAAAGAGAGAGAATGAACGACAGACATTTGTGAGTACACTTATACCATCATATTAAAGTTTGTTTTACTGGCCTTTATTAGTCGCTAAATGACTACACTACAGGTGTAACAGTGAGAGCAGGAGGCAAAGAAAGGTTTGTGTAAACCAAACAAACCAGACTTAAAACATGCACAGTCTCAAATAGCATCAAATAGACTGGAACATTTTCAAGTACCAGCTGTGGTGCTTTGCTTTGTGTTAAAGCAGATGCAGTCAGGAGAGGAGAATTTATAACCAGAGGGACAGAAAATGCACTTTAATTTAAACTGTTCACATGTAATCTTTCTGCTTTTAATGCTTCTCATGCATAATCTCGGAGTCTTAACTTTGAATCAGTGAGCGAGGGTGTTCAATCAGTCAGTGTGGAAAGTTCTGCACAATGTTCAGGACAACAACAGATCTACATCTAAATGCAATCCATTCTGTATGTACAGGGGAACCTGAGTGACAGAAACCATGGCTGAAATGCAAGAAGCTGTGAACATGTCAGAGAATCTCTCTGATCCAAAAGCAACAAGCAAAGCTACCACAGAAGGTGAGGGTCAGCTCACTTTGCACTAAGAAATCCAAATGTCACACCAAAGACAGACCAGCATGCACCAGAGTCTGCCCGAGAGTATTACAGTAATTCTCTGTGGACCAGGAGTCACTTCAGTCAGGTGGGAAAGGCGACAGTCACAGAGACACATTGTAACAATTCTTACTTTGTTACACATTAAATACATATCTATAAGTAATATTAATGCACGACTGTTAAATGCTTGGCTGGTCACGTCTTTTTGTACTCTCCAGGGTTCCTTTGCAGAGTCTGCGACTTGGGTGCTGTCAGCTGTAGCAGATTCCTGCCTCTATGGATCAGCCATTTCCTCCATCGGGCGTCATTACTGTTTTTAGAACAACTGACTGGAGCTTGAAACCTGGATGGGCATGCATTTTTACACTGTGTTTGTACATCCTCCAATAATGTCTCAAATAGCAACACATGTTTTACAGTAATAATTATCAACCAGTATTATCCTTATACTTTACCTGCATTTCTTTTTCCTCTTTTTCCAGCTTTGAACTACAGCTTTTTAAACTAAACTCATCCACTCCGTTACTGATTGCAGTGGTATATCGTCCTCCCAAATTTAACAAGGACTTTATCAGTGAGTTTGGGGAATTCCTTTCAGGGCTTTCAGTAGATTTCGATCATTTTCTTATTGTTGGTGACCTGAATATTCATGTGTGCTGTCCATCTAAACCCCTGGTTAGAGACTTTGTTTCACTGTTGGATTCCTTCAACCTTACTCAGTGTGTGTCTGGCTCCACACATGAGAAGGGTCACACTTTGGACCTTGTCATGTCTCACGGCTTGGGTATCCACATCTCTGAAATTTGTGAGAGTGCGTGTATCTCCGATCATTTTCCTGTTCTATTTTCTGCCACTGCACATTGTTCTGATGCTGCAGTTAAACCTCCTTCACGCCGTCACCGGATCATCAATACCCATGTACCATCTCAGTTTTCTGCTGCTTTTAGCAACTCTGAGCTCTCCACGGTGGACTGGATTGATTCCTTGTGTGCAGAAGATTTAACTGCTCTTTTCAACTCAACATGTACTTCTATTTTGGACCTCATCGCTCCCCTAAAAACACTCCGTCCCAAAGCTCACGCTGAACCCTGGATTACAGACTCTGTTCGTGCTCTCAGGCGCACCTGTAGGTGTGCTGAGAGAAAATGGAAAAAGGACAAGCTGCACATTTCTTTTAATATCCTCAGAGACTCTCTTTCAACCTATCAGAAAGCCGTTAAAGAGGCCAAGTCCTCCTACATATCAAACCTGGTTAGCAGTAGTGTCCATAAACCTCAGACTCTGTTTCGTGTTTTAAATTCCATTGTAAATCCTTACACATCCACCAGCCTCACACCTTCTGCCACCCTCTGTAATGACTTTCTAAAGTTCTTTGTAAACAAGATTTCCTCCCTGCAGTCTGTCATTCCATCTTCACCTTCCAATCCCTGTGTTTTGTCTTTGTGCCATTCTGCCTTTAATCAGTTCGAACCAATCTCTCTCTCTCAGCTGCATGAAATAGTCTCCAAGGTTAAGACTACCAACTGTTCCACCGATGCTATCCCCTCTCGGCTTCTGAAGCAGGTTCTGGACTCAGTCGGACCTTTCCTTCTGGTCCTGATCAATGCCTGCCTCAGTTCTGGTTGTTTTCCAACACCCTTCAAGCACGCTGTTGTTCAACCTCTCCTTAAAAAGCCTAATCTAGATCCATCCCTACTCTCTAACTATAGGCCCATTTCCAACCTCCCTTTTCTGTCTAAAGTACTGGAACGAGCCGCCCTCACGCAGCTCCAGCTATTTCTTGACAATAACAATCTCTATGAGAAGTTCCAGTCTGGTTTTAGAGCTCGGCATAGCACAGAAACCGCCCTTCTGAGAGTTTTTAATGATTTGCTTTTAACTGTTGACTCTGGTTGTGCTGCTGTCTTAGTAACCCTGGACCTGACAGCAGCCTTCGACACTGTTGATCACAACATACTGCTATCCCGCCTTCAACATTGTGTCGGTTTAAAGGGCACTGTCTTAAAGTTTTTCCAGTCCTATTTGAATAATAGGAGTTTTTCTGTTCACCTTGGTGAACTGTCATCTCCCAGAGCTCCTTTAACCTGTGGCGTACCTCAGGGGTCCATACTAGGCCCCCTGTTGTTTATTCTGTACTTGCTCCCTCTGGGCGATGTGCTCCGTAAACATAATGTGTCCTTCCACATCTTTGCCGATGATATTCAGATCTACCTCCCTCTGAGGTTGAACTGCAATGTTTCTTTGCAGCCGCTACTCTCCTGCTTGTCTGACATTAAGACTTGGATGACTCTTAACTTCTTACACCTTAATGAAAGCAAAACTGAAGTCATTGTGTTTGGGCTTCCTAAAGATCCCAACTTCTCTCTTGACTTTTTGGGACCCCTAACCTCCGATTGCACTTCTTCCATTAAGAGTCTTGGTGTTATTTTTGACAATGCTTTTAAACTTGATAAACAAATCAGCTCTGTAGTTAAGGGATCTTTTTATCATTTGCGGATTTTAGCCAAAGTCAAGTCTTACCTTTGCAGGAACGATCTAGAAAGAGTGGTCCATGCTTTTATTACTTCACGGCTAGACTACTGCAATTCCCTCTATGCTGGCCTAGATCGTTCCTGTCTACATCGCCTTCAACTGGTGCAGAACGCTGCCGCTCGCCTATTGACCGGTTCAAAAAAAAGAGACCACATCACTCCGGTTCTCTGCTCTCTCCACTGGCTCCCAGTTGCCTTTAGGATTGATTTTAAAATCTTATTGCTGGCTTTTAAGGTTTTAAATGGCACTGCACCTTCTTACCTGTCAGAACTCCTTAGTACTTATCGCCCCAGGAGATCTTTGAGGTCAGCCGACCTGATGCTTTTAGATGTTCCCAGGTATAAATTAAAGACAAAGGGAGAGAGGGCGTTTGCTGTGGCTGCACCCAGACTGTGGAACAGTTTACCTCCTCACGTCAGACTCTCCAAAAGCCTAGAAACTTTTAAAACCGCTCTTAAAACTCACCTCTTTTCATTGGCTTTTAGAAAGGTTTAATTTATTTGTTTTATATATTTTTATTTTATTTTTATCAGCGAGGTGTTATTACGAAATTGTGTTCTATTGTATTTTTATCTGTATTTACTGTACAGCACTTTGGTCAGCCTTGGTTGTTTTTAAATGTGCTCTATAAATAAACTTGACTTGACTTGACTTGACTTAAGAGATCCACAGCCTACGGCTCTTCAATGGGGTGTCACAGGGTCCCCTGGAAAAGAAATTGTAAATGTAAAATAATAAAATAAATATTCTTCTGTAGCAATAACAAAGTATAACATAAATTATTCTGTAGCAATTACACAAGAATATCCAGTAATGTCCCTGGCTACAATTAAACACATTCACTTACCGAAAATCGGGGGCATCTGCTGTGGCAAATGGGTTCAAGCCTTTTACCACAAACTTAGTCACTGCTCGGTGACATTCATCTATCCTGGCCTGAAAGGAGACGCTACCGGTAGACTGCAGCAAGAACTGCCAGCATCTGAGCCAGACTCTGTCTGTCTCTCTCATCATGGTCACCTAAACGCACAGTAATGGCAGGTTTTGTAATAAGGCAGATCGCGCTAACATAATATGCACTGTTAGTTGATTATTTACCTGCTGCATTAACGGGAGAGGACGTGCAAACCAGGGGCAATTTTAGCCCATTTTCAGGGGTGCTTTGATTCATTTTGGGGGTGCTTCAGCACCCCCAAAGATTACTTACTTTTTTTGACAATATTTGCTGTTTGTGGGACACACTACTAAAAATATAAAAAACATACAGTACGTAATTGAGATGGAACATTTTAACAACAAAAGTATAGATAACCCCTCCCCCCCTCCCAAAGTGGTTTGTTCCAGCTCGCCTCTCCCCTACTTTGGCTCTAGCGCCCTTTCTGCCAGAGCTATAGTGGCTGAGACGCAGCAGAGCAGAGGTGTGAGCGGCTGCCTTAACCTTCAGTTACTCTTATATAGTTAGGTAGGAGTCAGGCCATGTTTCTTTTTAGCTGAAAAACATTACACCAGGTAACCTGCAGTGTTGAAAACTTGTTTCCCGACTATGTTTGCTACCCTACAATCCGTCCTGCTCTGTAGTAACATCAGCGACATTTGACCGTCCTGTTGCTCCCATTTAAATGTATACAGCCTATTTAAAATCTAAAACTTAACATTGTCTGTAGCCTGCTGTTGTTGCCACTGTCCTGTTTGAAATGGAAAGAGAGAAACTGGTTATTTTGTCCTATTTGCCGATATTGAACCCAAGGTACTAACTAGCTAACTGGTTGGATGCCCATTAACCTTATAACTCCTGGTGTGTGTGTGTGTGTGTGTGTGTGTGTGTGCAGAGAGACAGCCAGGTTCATAATGGATATGAAGAAGTTTTTTCAATAAAAGAAGCCACATTTAGGTAAAAGTGTAAAATCAAATGATCCATCATTAAAGGATAATGTTGGATCACTGTTTCAATATTTATATCCTTTATTAGATGTACATGTGGTTTGGTTATTTGCCTTTTGGTTGAAAGTACATTGAGAGAGGACTTTTTTTTATTATTAATCTTAATAGTATTTTTTTATCTAATTGAATACAATCTATTTGTGTGCGATTGTCAGTCCAAAGAGGGAGAGAGGAAAGAGGGGAACCTGAGGAGAAAGTACAAGGTCAGGAAGAACCAGGTAAGAAAACAGACAGGGAGTACTATCAGGCACAACAGAAACTTTTAAACTGGCAAAGAAAAAAAACTAATTTTACTCGTACAATCTGGAGGTTGTGTTCTCCCTATATTAAAGTTGCTATACACAGTCTGCAAAACAAACTGGGTTGTCAGCCCTGGCACTGCATTACCATGTTGAGCTTCAGTCAGAGGAAGTCACGGTTGCCAAAGACTTTTTGAAGCTCAAGAGTGAGGCTGGTGCCATTCCAGATATGTTAACATTGTACAATCTTCTGGATAATTAGATCTTCCCCAAACTGAAAACTGTTATTCAGGTTGACCTAACAAACCCAGTTAGCAGCTGTAGCTGTGAAAGGTCTTTTAGTGTCTTTCATCAGCTCCATACCTGGCTGAGAAGGACAATGGGTGTTATGTGACGGCTGTGTGCAGGCAGGAGAAGGACCCAAAGTGCAGACTCCGGAGACAGAAGGTAACTCAAAACAGCAATCAGGGAATGGGTAACAGGAGGGAAACACAGCTGGGGCAAATCAGGCCTAACGAGACAAGGGGAAGCAAAACCAGATACATTAACCTCAGACAAGGACCTTCAAAATAAAACAGGAAACATGACACAGACTGAACTAAAGACACAGACTCGCACGCACTGCAACAGAGGGAACAGAGACGTGGGACCAGTTGCAACTGACGGGGATATAGCAACTAAGGATACACAGAGACGCGAACTAGACAAGGGGATACAGGTGACAGGGGAGACAGAGCAACTAGAGAAGACAGAGACATAAACCATAAGACAGAACTCAAAGAATCCAAAGACTAGAAAGTATAAATAATATAATAAACTCAAAAACCCTGGGTCAACGACCCAGGCATCCTAACAATGGGTCAAAGCAGACTCCAGCACCTGGCTGTGATGTCAGTTGAGAAAGAGATGCTTGAGAGACTTGACCACCAAAAAGTGACAGACAGATTTGCCAACCTCAAGCTGAGGCGACATAGGATAAAAGAAAAAATCTGCAGAGCCATAGTAGTATGTGCAGTGAAGATCTTTTCATACATTGTACCATAGGCAAAGGTGTCTCAATGTTTTTTAATTTTGTAATAATATTTTGTACATTTCAAGGACTCTATTTTTGGAGTGTATTTTTATGTATCTGCATTATATTATACATACACTTTAAAAGTGAATCTCTGTCCAAAAAATGCACTCAGTTTACTTTTTACTCACTATGAGCATCATTCATTATTCTCCCGCAGTAATTAAGGTTAGGATATGTATTTTTTTTTTATTCCAATCCATTCTTCTTCTGCAGCATTTAAATAACCTTTATCAGATTTGATGGTTTTGTTACAGACTTTTAAAAAGTGTTTTGCTTTTCTTTCACAAATATGGGGATTAAATTGTGTTAAAATGTACAAAACAGTGATGTCATGTTTTGTGATGAGGACCCAGGCACAGAGAGACTTGATAAATTTAAGAATCTTTTGATTTAATAAAGAAATTTGCAGACTTGCACAGAGATGGTAAAATGATGATGACTGATAATGGAGATGAAGACAACAGACGATGAGGACAGGGAGGAACAGGGGTTTAAATGCACCAAGGAGACAGTCAGAGGGAACTCAGGAGACATTTAAGGATGCAGGGACTGACAGAGACGGGGAAGAAGTCTCATCGTGACGAGTAAAGTTTATCTTGCCTGGCTGGGCAGCTCTCTGGGTGCTCAGCACCCCCAAAGCTCTGATCCTAGAATCGCCCCTGGTGCAAACGTTACCGCTGCTGCTGGGTTGAGATTCACGAGTCCGGAGCAGAATTAAAAACACGACATTCATTTAAGGTCATCGTGTGTTTTGTGAGCAAATGCTTTTGAATATTCGTAGTGTTTCCTCCCTTAAATGAAATATCTACTTTGCAAGTATTGCAAGTTGCCCTGTTGTCATCCGTTCTCGTAAAGTATAATCAAACTTTTGAGCGTTTGAGCCGCCATGTTTCCTGCCAGGTAAATGACGCTCCGCAATGTGGTGACGTCATTCGGGGCAACTGGAATCGATAAGGGAATCGGTTGCAAAAATGGCAAAAAATTCCAAGGAATTCAAACAGTGCGAACGGTTCTCAACAAGAACCGGTTTTAAATACCCATCCCTAATCACAGGTAGGAACATCATTACATCTGACTAATCAGCCTCGGGCATTTTAAACTTTTGGGTTTTAGTGCAGTTTGGGAAATTGGGTTTTGAGCACTTACCTGCCCCAAGACTTACAGTCATAATATACAAACTAACAATGATAACCTTATTCTGGGTGCCACTGTAGCTCAGTGCCTGAGTAGGCGACCCAAGTGCATCTGTCCAACCCTCAGCACTTATATTCTTTCTCTCTTCCTGCTCCACTGTCCATAAGAAATGTGTGGCATCATATTTGATCATACATAATGTTCACCTAAGTGATGGTGAGGTTTTTTTTTAATATTTTTAGATGAGCTTGATGTACCCAGTAATGGGTAGTTCTGTTTTTCTTACAAATAGCATTTTATAATGTAAGACATTAGAATTGTGTAGTGCAGTGAATATTTCCACAGGATTGTGTAACATCATTAAGTCATGAATTCACCCATTTAAAGAGATTTTCAAGCTATAAATTGTAAAGATATGTGTCATTTTGGCCAGTTTTATAAATTTATAACAGTTTTTATTATACTTACATGACATATTTATTTTTAATGTAAATCTTATTACTGTTAAAGCTGGATTACTAATTCAATATTTGTGATTTACAGCTGTAATCAGTGCCACATTTTTTTTTACCACTTTTTATGTATTTCCTGTTTTTATGCCAGAATTTATATGCTTTGTCCTCAGTAGGTCTTAACTGTTACTGAGCTTACATTGTTGAAGCTAAGCATATATGTTTAGTCACTTTGTCTTGTTGGAGACTATTATTTTCTGAATCTTCAGTTATGCTGATGTTACAGCAGCACCACTGGATAAGTCTGACTGGACTGGACGTTGATAAGTGTTGCAGATTTATAATTGTATTTGTATCGAAGTGTCAGTCTCTGTACTTTGAATTAGAAATGTTTCCAAACAGATGTTCCTTTAAGTTTACATGTATTCGTCTTTTTATTTATTTATATATTTAAATATGATTTGAAAGACAAAAGTCCTGTAATGTCCTCCAATAAATGTTTAACCTCCTGAGGCCTAAGTGGCCATCTGTGATGACCCCGGCCTTCAAACTAGTTTTTTTCATTTTTGTGTTTATTATGCAAGATAGATATGCAAAACACGGATGACAGAAGTTTTCCAAAAATGGTCCTAAACAGACCCACCACATTTCAAAACATACTAATCATAGCCTAAACTTAGACTTAAACTCAACTTAAAAAGGTTCACAAACAATCCAAAAAAGTCTAAAGTTTTGACCTTATGTCTGCATTATGGAGTCATTCTTGGATTACAGGAGACAGTGGGACGGCCTAAATCCACAACAGATGTGTCTTCCTAGGTGCTGGAACAAGTTGTCTGCCAGATACCTCGAAGTATCCAGGAGCGCTGGTGCTGCTTTAAAGGCAAAAGATCTCTAGTCAAATATTAATTCCACAACGTTTTCTGTTTACTTCACAGTAAAAGATAATCCTTGCATTATTTATGAAAGCATTCTCACTTTTCTTTTAGTGCCTATAACATTTTCACTGTGCAAACATTCTGTGTGTATTTATAGGTTGTTGTCCCAGATCCCAGCCACTGAATGTTTGACTCCACAGCCAAACTTCCTCTGTTCCACTCAGTTGTGCTTCATTACTCAGTCACTCCGTCTCTGGCCAGTTCACTTCGTTTTCTGCCCATCTGCTGGCAGATTTGTTTTTATGTGATGACTAAAATAAAGAACTGAGAGCTTGCCACTGTGAGACCCACTCATAGAACAGAGCCTTCTAGAAGCTGTTATCACATCTCTGTGAACTGTAACTACATGCTGCAGCATTAACACGTCTTTAAACTGGAGCAAAGCAGCCAACGCTCTGGTTTGGCTGCAGGCACCGAAGGCCTTGCCTTGGTAAAAAAGTTTGTTGATGTGTGAATCAGTTTGTGTGCACTCTGTGCGTACTTACTTTTACGTATTAGCCACAAGCAGAGTGACTCAGGTCAATCAGCAGTTAAGCACAAGCATGCTGTTGCAATCATGTTTGTTCACAGAGTCTCATGCATGTTGGTTAGTTTCAACTTAAGACCCACGTTCCTCTTTGTTGCTTTGTTTTATCACGTTTTCTCGTGATTTTCCAGACCTTTCCCTCAACCCTGAGAACAGGAAGTAATTTTTGCAGTTTGGAATCACATGATTTGCCTGCGTGGAACATTCAAAAAAGCTGACAATATTAAACAGTCTTTGTTGCAAGTTTCAGTGATGACTCGTTCCATTTAAAAGGTTTCTCTTTGGTCTCTGTCTGACTTTGTCTACTTCACATATACAGTGGCTTGCAAAAGTATTCGACCCCCTTGAACTTTTCCATATTTTGTCACATTACAGCCACAAACATGAATCAATTTTATTGGAATTCCACGTGAAAGACCAACACAAAGTGATGCACACGGGAGAAGAGGAACGAAAATCATACATGATTCCAAACATTTTTTACAAATAAATAACTGCAAAGTGGGGTGTGCGTAATTATTCCGCCCCTGAGTCAATACTTTGTAGAACCACCTTTTGCTGCAGTTACAGCTGCCAGTCTTTTAGGGTCAGTCTCTACCAGCTTTGCACATCTACAGACTGAATCTTTGCCCATTCTTCTTTGCAAAACAGCTCCAGCTCAGTCAGATTAGATGTACAGCGTTTGTGAACAGCAGTTTTCAGATCTTGACACAGATTCTCGATTGGATTTAGATCTGGACTTTGACTGGGCCATTCTAACACATGGATATGTTTTGTTTTAAACCATCCCATTGTTGCCCTGGCTTTATGTTCAGGGTCGTTGTCCTGCTGGAAGGTGAACCTCCGCCCCAGTCTCAAGTCTTCTGCAGACTCCAAGAGGTTTTCTTCCAAGATTGCCCTGTATTTGGCTCCATCCATCTTCCCATCAACTCTGACCAGCTTCCCTGTCCCTGCTGAAGAGGAGCACCCACAGAGCATGATGCTGCCACCACCATATCTGACAGTGGGGATGGTGCGTTCAGAGTGAGGTGCAGTGTTAGTTTTCCACCACACATAGCGTTTTGCATTTTAGCCAAAAAGTTCCATTTTGGTCTCATCTGACCAGAGCACCTTCTTCCACATGTTTGCTGTGTCCCCACATGGTTTGTGGCAAACTGCAAACGGGACTTTTTATGGTTTTCTGTTAACAATGGCTTTCTTCTTGCCACTCTTCCATAAAGGCCAACTTTGTGCAGTGCACGACTAATAGTTGTCCCATGGACAGATTCCCCCACCTGAGCTGTAGATCTCTGCAGCTCGTCCAGAGTCACCATGGGCCTCTTGGCTGCATTTCTGATCAGCGCTCTCCCTGTTCGGCCTGTGAGTTTAGGTGGACGGCCTTGTCTTTGTAGATTTGCAGTTGTGCCAGACTCCTTCCATTTCTGAATGATTGCTTTTTGTAGCCTAAGCGTGCTTTAGATTTCTCAATAACTTTATCCCTGGCCAGTCTGGTGTGTTCTTTGGACTTCATGGTGTTGTTGCTCCCAATATTCTCTTAGACAACCTCTGAGGCCATCACAGAGCAGCTGTATCTGTACTGACATTAGATTACACACAGGTGCACTCTATTTAGTCATTAGCACTCATCAGGCAACGTCTATGTGCAACTGACTGCACTCAGTCCAAAGGGGTTGAATAATTACGCACACCCCACTGTTAAGTTATTTATTTGTAAAAAAAATGTTTGGAATCATGTATGATTTTCGTTCCACTTCTCACGTGTGCACCACTTTGTGTTGGTCTTTCACGTGGAATTCCAATAAAATTGATTCATGTTTGTGGCTGTAACGTGACAAAATGTGGAAAAGTTCAAGGGGGCCGAATACTTTTGTAAGCCACTGTATATGATGAACTCACCATTCCCAAAGTCAAGCATGCTGCAGCCCACTTAAAGAACAGAACATCCCACAGGGCCCACCCAATCTTAAATCTTCAAGTTAAAGTGGGGTATTTCCCCATGCATTTTACTGAAAAAACACAAATAACACAGCCTGTTGGGTGTAAATGCGACCCCATGAAAGTGTTAAGGCCAATGTGTCAGCGAGTACATTTATCAGTCATGTTCAGTCATCACGATTATTATAGACATGCAGCTCCCCTGAAGTAACTCCACAATATCTTGGAAATAGATGCTGACATCTCGTGCTGATGCTGAAATCTGCAATCACAGTCAGTGTAGTAGAAACGTTTCTTTCACATTCTTGGAAGTGCCACTGTGTTTGAAGTTCCAAGAATTTTAAAAAAAAAGTTTTAATGCTGTTTAACCACAAAGACAACACAAAACTTGGCCTTGGCTCAGAAATACATAAACAGCATAATATTTACAATTGAGCAGTATGCTAAACATCAGCAGGAAGATGGCACTTGATAGTCTGGTGTAAATTATTGGATTGAGGACCCCTGCTGAGGGTGTCTTTATGGCATCTGGCAGACACTCGCTGCCATGACATTTAAAGAACAAAGTCTCCGATAGCAGATTGGTTTAATTCAGGAAAATGTCCATTGCTCTGGGAGAAAAACATCTGTTTTTAGACATGCTATAAAGAAGCAAAGGATCAAAATCAGAACCACTAAACCTCCGTTAGACTAGAGAAAATTGTATAACTACAGGTCTTAGGCTAAAGGGGGAAAAGGAGAGGTGTGCCAAGCAGGGTTTCCAAGAAGTGTGGAATCAGGGCCTGGATACTGCCAGCATTGCAAAATAGTATCAGCATAATTGACAAAAGGCTAGACCCATAACTGACTGCTACAGCAGAGACTACGTTCTGGCAAAGATGAGGCGGTGGGGCAGAACAATTCAAAGAGAATTGATTGTAAAAGTAGCTGCCACTGCTGCTGTTCAGGCTGTAGTGCACACCTGCAATCCTGTAATCAAGCACAGACCAAGACAGAAAGAAAGAAAAGGAAACTGCAGGAACGGCAGGAGAGGAGATATAAGAGTTATGCACCAGTGGTCTATTGTATTGTGAATGACTTCAGCCCAATCTAAATGATTGATATAGATTGAAAGCACAAAACCATAAGAGCTGAAACACTGAAGGATCCAGCTGTCATACAACAACACAGCAGCAGTACTTCCTTACTTTGTAACAACAGTGTTCATGGCAAAATGGTAACATGGTAACATTCCAAATAGAGACCAAAGCAGACGTACAGCACAACTGTTGTGCTGCTCTGACTGCACAACAGCTGTGCTGTTATTAAATGTTTACAGTATAATACCAGCGTAACGCTCTGCAGACTGTCGCATGCAAAATGCAAGACACATGCGCAGGACAACTCAGACTTGTGTCTGAATCCGTTTGTTTTTTTCAAACTCGGATAAAAAGTCATTTCAAAATGAAGTTTTACATTTGTTTATAAATGAAGGATTTGGTGTATAAAATGTTGGGAGTAATGCAGTTACAGTTTCTCTCAAGCGCTCTCCAGCTGCTCTAACAAATGAAGAAATCTTCATTTGTTAGAAATCGTCATCTTACTCTGGGGTGACATGCCACTGAAATCCTCCCATTTGAGAAGCGAGTCGTGTTATCAGTTAAAAATTATAGTTCACAGAATTTTTCGTTATTTCTGTTTGACCTTTAATATCATCTAACATTATTTACAGGAGTTCTGAAACATTCACAGATTTTATGTAGATTACATCTTGCATTGCAAAAGACTATTTTTCAATTCAGTTCAATTACATATAGACAGCGCCAACTCACAACAACAGTCGCCTCAAGGTGCTTTATATTGTAAGGGAGACCCTACAATAATAAGACTACTTCTTATAGTTGATGTAGTATGATAATGTCGTAAGATCTTCCTAGCAGCTTTATTAAATGAGAAGGACACAGTGTTGGTTATGATAAATAAGGCTCACTATGTGCTGTAACATTTTCTACATGTTGGATTTTCTTTGTTACTATGTGCTGCAACTATGTTAGACAAGAAGAAAGAGCCTGTCTGTGTCTGTGTGATCTTAAAATAGCTCATCAGCAAGGTTTGATTTCACACAGAGGGAGAGCAGACGCTGGATGGTCTGTGATTTGTGGGGAGAGGAAGCCACTAGCTGCCAAACGTCGGCATTACAGGAATCCCACTAAGCCCCTATTCTCCAGCTGACACAACAATGACCTTCAGTAAAGGATTTAATGTGTCACGTCTCAAGCTACAGACTGAGACCGAGGATAAAATGATTTGCAAGGCAGAAAAATGTATAAGTGTTTGTGCCAGTGTCCAATAGATTTCTATTAATACAAAAGAATAAATAAATTATAACAAAAGCCTTCAGAAATGTCAGTCCTGTAATAAACTATGAAAAAAATATTTCACTTTATTGTCCAGCTATAAATAAACTAAGAAATTAAAGAGAGTGATGCATTTGGGGATAAAATTGAGAAAAATTAATTTTTCCAATATATAATTTATTTGTGAAGGATTATTTGGGGATGTGCAGAATGTAAAAATCTGATACCAGCGTAATTTACTTGTTGCCTGTCTGAACTGTAGTGAAAACAAAATACATTTACTATGATTAATATGACTATGAGATAATGTAAAAGTGATAAAAAAAACTTTGATGCTGCTTCATACTTTTATTACAGTATGATGATGTCAGCCTGTTATTGTGAAACTGTGATGTCGTAGGGAGTCATGCAGAAAAAATAAAAATTGTGTTGTACAGCCCGCTTCATGTTCTTTCATATGACATATTATTTAATAAGCTTTCTTGATTTTTTTTTCCAAGGTCAACTTTGACCCTGGGCACTAACAGTGAAGGTCAAGGTCAAATGCTTAGCCAGCCTGGGTACTTATGCCCCCCATGGCCTAGTATACTGTTTGAAGACAATTAATAACAAACTGTGGGTAACATAAAGTTTTTACTAATTTTCATATTTAATGTGACCTTGACCTCACCAGAATTAAATCAACTTGAGCTGTCATTGCTATTATTGTTGTTATCTGCTATCACACAAGATTTGAAGTATCTTGAAAACTGGACACTGGATTGCTAACAAACAGACAAACATACGAAACTGATAACACACTCACACCCTTGGGAAAAATTCACTCATTTAAATCTTTATTGATGAAAGACTGGAAAAGAAAAACACATATGGTCAACTGTACAACTGATGGATGGAAATGATTCAATATGTGAATGGAATAATTAATTTGGAAAAAATGAACAACTTTGTTTTAGCAGGATCTTTGTTACAAACTTGTTGAATCTTTTCAGAAATTCTGCAAATAATTTTGTAAATGTTTTGTACAATTAGAAGACAGCCATGTGAAGTTGGCAATCCTGCATTGCATGTGCTGAACACTGCGTTTTAAATAGTATATTGTAATATGTAGTGTGTAAATGAATGCTCAGTAGTGTTAGTTTTACTAGCTGTGTGGAGGCAGTGACACCACCAAGTGCTTTTGAGCACAAAACAGTTTTGATTTGTTTTCAAAGGTTTTGCCAAAAGAGATTTTTTGTGATTGTAGATTGAAACAAAAAACTATTAGCATGTGACTTCCAAGAGTACTGTTCATATCACTTTTTATATAAAAGCACCTTAACACATTTTTGAGGGAAAAACAATGCCGACTCTACAACACATATGCAGAAGTGGTTTCATGTTGGGTCTTGTGACACGTTCCAACAGTCAGAGGACTGGTTCATGGTCTGATTCCTCAAAAAGCAGTGATTGACCATCAGCATTCACAAACTGTAAAACCTTTTGTTTGAAAGTAAAGGTCTGATTATTTCTTAATGTTTGAATGGCTTCTGTAAAGATGTGAACTGATATGCTTAAAAGGACTAGCACAATGTAAGGTTAAATTACAATTTTTTGTAAAATTGTGCTTAATGAGTAATTAACACCAAAAAGTCAATATATTACACTCGGCTAATCCTTTCAGTACTTACTAGTGATGTGTCGGTCGCGAACGAAACGGCTCTTAGAGCTGACTCTTTGAAGTGAATGACGCGAGCCGGCTCCTTATCAAGAGCCATGGGGTTTTTTTTCTCTTTCTCTCACCCTCTCTCTCACTTTTTTCCCCGCTTCACTCCGCACGCGAGCCTTCTGCTTTGCGCTGAGCAGAGGGGGGAGGGGCGGTAGTTACACTCGCAGTAGCATAGGAACAGAGCGGGAGGGAGAGAGAGAGCCAGGGTCAACAATGTCACATTAGAAAGGTATAGTAATCATCCACAACTATTTTCAGTTGCAGATGATAAAGGATTCAGAAAGTTTATTCATGCAGGCCCATATGACAGAGAATGTGCATCTTCTTTTTGTTTTCATATTTTTTCATATTTATATTTAATTGTGTTGTGGTTTGCAGTGTTTTGTGTTGTTTCACTTTAAATTTGTTTAAAAGGAAAAAGCTGAAAATTTTAATACTTAAAAGTTGAACTGTGAATAGTTGGTTTTTGTATTATATGATTTATTTATTACATTTTATGTGGAGTGAATAAATAAAAGTATATTTACGGTGGCCCCTACAGACAAAGCACATACAAACTCCGAAACACATACAAACTCCAAAACACATACAAACTCCAAAACACGTAGTAACGCAACAGAAGTGCAGGATGCTAGGGGCAGTTTTGAGCTTTTGTTACCTAGTGGCTACACAAGCCAGGACGTACCAACGACCGGATTTGGTGTGTGGTAATAACAGGTAAATGAACATTTACATTTTTTTAATTATTTGAATATACATGAGTGCTTGTGTATAAATACACAAACAACACACATATGCTTCCAACTGTGTAATTTAAGGGATCTAGGCAGCTGTTTTGGAAGTTCAGTTAACACTAGAAATGTGTTTTTGAGTTTGTACGTGTTTTGTCTCTAGGGACCACTGTATATATTTAGATATAAACATATATAAATAAAACCACGGGTTTTTTTTTACATTAGTAATTCCTTTTGTGCATAATTTTATATTATTGTTAATAATTAATTAATTAAAGCAACAAAACAACCTGAAGAGTCGGTTTGGAGCCGAAAGAGCCGGTTCTCTAAAAATTAAAACTTTCTACTTCCGCTGACAAGCCGGAAAAAAACCGGAAGTGACTTCATTTTTGGGCAGGTGACTACCGTCAGCTGATTAAAGTCGGCTGTTTGTGGTCAACAAGGCGAAGTGCTCAGTCATTGTTGTGGAGTGTGTTTCTGTGATTTTCCAGCCGTTACAATGAGGTCCTTATTCCTGTTTGTCATCGCAGCGTTAGCCTTGACTAACGACGCCTTGGTGCGGTAAGGGAAATATTCCGTTTGTTAGCCTCCTGTTATTTCGGCTGGACTCACTGCTAGCTCGTCTGTAATGCAACTTACCATGAATAACACTGCAATACGCGACAGTCAGGCTGTGCTTCATAGGAGCTGTTTTTGGTAGCAGGCAGCCAGCTTTATTCTTACATTTATTCAGCTTGTTTTAGCTAACAAGCCCGCATCGTCTCCCGTGTGCTCATGGTATTCTCTTTGTCTGTTGGTCTTGTGACTTGTGCCCCCCGTCGTCCAAACACACAGCTGTTTATCAGCGGAAAGCAAAGACGCTTCCAGAAAATCCAGACGTAATTAATCATTTATTATGGCTTACTTTCGTCGGGTAAAGTAAACTAGGTTGGCCGGTAGAACAACATGGCGTGTAGAAGGCTCTCAAATTGAAAACAGCTGTAATTAATACACCTGAGCTTTATCTGCACTAACATGTCAAAACGCCTACTGTGCGGACTGTGCCTGTTACAGGTGTTTTTCTTCCTGCCTGGGAGCCGTTAAAAGCGCCACAGTGAAGCTAAATGTCTTTGTGTTTACTTTGGGTCTAATAATAATAAGTGTATAAGTGCTGAACAGACATACGCAGACAGACACGAAAACTATATTTATAACACAAACAGATCTATAGATGAATATATAGGGAGGGAGGTGCCGGTATGAAGGAATGCTGAAAGAAATATATTTACAATCCTATTCAGTAACAACTACTGCCATAAAATCATGATCCCAGACGTGAGTTGAAGAACAAAGTAAGCCCACTAGTTCAGTATTAAAACAGGTTTTGGTATTTATGAAAATCGAATTTCTCGGTCCCTCCTTTATACTTACTACCACATCTATTACTGCTACTAATATTAGTACCATTGTCGTTAATAGGAATAAATGTAGGAATAATAATAATAATAAGACATTATTACTGAGTGTGAATTTAGACCTAAATTAGGGCTAACATGGAAGAATTATATGTGATAGGTGAAGTCACATGTATTTAATACGTAGTATAAAGGAATATTTGGAATATTTAGATTGAGAAGAATGACTTTTATCCATTTTAAATGATACATTAAATTAAGCAGGGCTCAGATTCTGAGTAGAGTTAATCGACAGCCTGTTTTCTGACATTCTCAGATTTTCTGTTGTTGGTAATTAATTGTCAGATGAACATTAAAAACTCAGTATGGGATTTTGTTGTACGTCTTGGTTTTAAGCGTAGCAGTAAGATGGTGATTAGTGTTTCCTGAAGCCTTTGGGTCACATGTTTGTTTCCTGCATAGCTACAGTAAAATAGAGGGACTTTCAGTAGAAGGGTTTACGCCTAGTTTACATTTACAGAAGCAATGAACCCTACTAGCATTTTCATTTCAAGAGGGCAGAAGAAATATTTTTTAAAGTTGATCATGTCATGCTTGCCTTATGGGTGGTGCACATTTTTGCAGCCCTGTTGCAGAACATTTTGTAGATAAGATGTGGCCCACTTGCTACTTCCTTATCTGCGAGGCGTTAGTATTAAAATGTGTTAATATTTCACAAAGGAAACTCAGTGGACTGAAGATTTTCTCTTTTTTTCCCCGTGGTTTAAACTTGATAGAAGACGTACTTTTAAAATTGTCACTGGGCAGGTTGTTTGTGGTTGTGCAGTGTGAGCAGAGAAGGTTGAGCTTCACTGTTAAAAGTGAACACAACATCGACCTGAGGGTGGGGTCGATGTTGTGTTCGACCCCACACAACATCGACTGTACATCAGTACAGTCGTGTTGTACTGATGTAACTCTCTCTGGTAATTAACGCTAAGTAATGGATTAATAGTTGAACTAATATCGCTCACCAAAACTGAAGCACAGAGTTTCCATGAAAATGTAGAAAATACTCTAAGAGCACAAATACAGGCAACAGGTGCAGTTCAGGGGCTTGAATTTGCAGAGGTGAGGCCACAGCACACAGTTACTGGCTACAGCTTATAGTGCTGGCACTGGGGAAAGTGGCTTCACCCCTAATGTTAGTAATTAACAGAATCATAATGAGTGATTTATTCTTTTGATTTAAAAAAAGGAACTTATGTAAATCTTTTGTGAAGGCAGAAACTGGAGTTTTTCAGGAGGCCCAGGAGGTAGCTGCCTTCACGGCTAAGCTCACAGGGAGGCTAAAGCTTTGGTGTGCTTCTAAACGTGTCGCCACACTTTCTGAACCAACTGAACACGAAATGTTACATTTCTGCAGATCACAGATCTAGGCATTCAGACTTGTGTTATGTCACTGCAAATGAACAGAGCAGTCTAATTTTGTTTTCCTCTTTTCAGAATTCCCTTAAAGAAATTCCGTTCCATCAGACGTGAATTGACCGACTCGGGGAAAGGAATCAAGGAGCTTGTGGCTGACAAACACTCCCTTAAGTACAACTTTGGCTTCCCCTCGAGTAACGGACCCACTCCAGAAACCCTTAAGAACTACCTTGATGTAAGCGTCACTCTCCAAACTGGCAACCTTAAAGTCTTCACTTTCCTTAATGCACTTTTCACAAGTTTAAAACCCTCGCAGGGAGAGCCACAACAAAGGTCTTCTTGTGCTGTGGCTGCCTCAGCCTTCCTCTGTAAATCCTCCAGCAGTTTGGAAAAATAGGCTCGTCTGTCAGGCAGAGTCATTCCCAGCAAACACATTATATTTTTTAACAAGGCTGATTCACAGTGAGAGACTGAGAGACACAAGAGGAACAGGGACTATCTGACAGCTGACTCATTGATCTGGAAGCTGCAGGATCCTAATGAGCCTACAGAAGACTGGTTAGCACTGTTTTACTCAACACATCGTGGAATCAGTTCTTTTGTCTTCAAATACTCAGTCAGCTTTTATAGGTTATAAAGAGACACAAAAACCAGACTTACAATTTTGAGTAGACCAAAAACATCAAGGTTTAAACAAAAACTAAAGCTAATAATAACCGTTATAACAGGACGAATCTATAACATGACAGTTGCTCTGTATTAGTTTCAGCCTAATCTACCCAGAAAACAGGGAGGCTTAAATGGTTTTTCTTTTATATAATCAAACCAAAAGTGAAATTATTAATTGTCTTCTTGTTATCTATCATAAGAAAACTGCTGCTTGCTGTCTGCTCATGAGTTTTAGTATTCCTGCTGCTTTTCCATCATAGTTTGACATTTGTGTCCCTGCAAGGCTGAAACGTGAGAGTCTTCACAGACAAACCTAAACTGTGAACAGCCAAAATCAATCACTGGAGCAATCAAAGGAACGTGACTTCTACATTTTGCTCAGAAAAAGGAAGCGTTGTGTGACCGCAGTGACTGGGCAGAAATGTCGACACTATTTTGCAATGAAGGTTTCGATCTGAGAGATTTTGTGTCACATGAAATGGAAGTTTGCTTCATGTCCTGAATTTATGGGGTAGTCATTTCTTTTGTGTAGCAGCTGATTTACTGCTATGACTCACTTCTTATTTGACCTGCGTCCTAATAACATGTGCTGATACTGACAGACGTAAAAACAGGCTGGCTCACTTTTACATGTACGATGAGACTTTGTTGTAGACCTGGTCCTCTTTAGGTTACTATAACAGAAGATCAGCTGCATAGTTCTTCTTTCAGCTCAGCTAACTGATCGATTTCTTCCTTTTCCATCCAGGCCCAGTATTATGGCGAGATTACCCTGGGAACGCCTCCTCAGAAGTTTACCGTGGTGTTTGACACGGGTTCCTCCAACCTATGGGTGCCCTCTGTTCACTGTTCTTTCTTCGACATAGCATGCTGTAAGTTATCAGCTCCAAAACACAAGGCGTTCATGGCGTTGCCGTGCAGAATCAGATTACCTGTGATCACACAAGAAGATTTGTTTGAACAAACAAAGCACAGATTACAGAGACGGATTAAAATGTGTGTTTTTGTTTCTCAGGGCTTCACCACAAATATAATTCTGCAAAATCCAGCACATATGTGAAGAATGGAACTTCCTTTGCCATTCAGTATGGATCTGGCAGTTTGTCGGGCTACCTCAGTCAGGATACATGCACTGTAAGTTTCAGCGGTCCCACATTAGTGTATAGTTGGAGTCAGTTCCTTCTAATTATTCGTCCTGCTCTTTCAGATTGGAGACATATCAATAGAAAAACAGATCTTTGGAGAGGCCATCAAGCAACCCGGCGTCGCTTTCATCGCAGCAAAGTTCGACGGGATCCTCGGCATGGCCTACCCGCGCATCTCCGTGGATGGGGTGGTTCCGGTGTTTGACAACATCATGAACCAGAAGAAGGTGGAGAAGAACGTCTTTTCCTTCTACCTGAACAGGTGAGAGCAGCCGTTTCTAAGCTCAAGCTCAGAGTGTTGGGCTGCAGAGTGACCTGCTCAGAGTTCATGTTTTCTAACCTTATGTTGACGTGTTGCTGGTTAGTGTGAACGGGACACAGCTGTAAAAGACCAAGATGGACAAACAAGTGTTTTTAGTGAAGCAGTGAGCCTTGTGGGTAATGTCAGTGCCAGGTTTTTGGTACTTTTGCTATTTGTTTTATATTTGCTGTGTTTAACTGAGTGTTTTGTATGCTGCTGAAGGTCTGAATGGATAATCTCTTACATAACAAGAAAATCACACGACTGTTTCTCCCTTTAAGATTAAGTGTTTTCAGACAAACACTTGGGCAGGTGCTAATATCAAAGCTTGCTGTTCATCAGGAACCCTGACACAGAACCTGGTGGTGAGCTGCTCCTGGGAGGGACCGACCCCAAATACTACGACGGTGACTTCCACTATGCCAACATCAGCCGGCAGGCCTACTGGCAGGTCCACATGGATGGGTAAAGGCTCAGATATCGTACTCATACGTGCTTAATTTCTGAAGCGATGCATAAAACATTCACCTGAAAAATGTTTATCGAGTGTTTAACAAACTTATCAGACCACCTGTCGTTAAAAACAAGAAAACCGTGTTTAAAAACTACTGAAATTCATGTTTTCATATGTGGCACATTGGACTGCTTCCAGATGTCAGAAATGAATCAAGCGTAACATTCAAGTACTAAAACATAATTCTATTTTAGCATCAGTTAGCACATGTGGGGGGATTAACCATTACAACACTGTTTAATTTAGGCACTGCTAAGCAAGCATTTCTGGTCTCATGTCTGAAGATTCACTGCTTTGCTTTGTTTTGCATCATCATCATCAGAAGTTTAATCTTTGATTTTTAGTTCTTGTTTGGACAGAACGAGATATCTGGTGGCCCAGCTTGATCACCAAAAACCCACCGAAATTGAAATTAACTTTCATGTAAGCTATGACAGAGTTTAGCCCCCTGCATCCCGTATTGAATGAATGGTTATTAAAACAGTTGCATCAGTACCTGAAGTCTGAAATATGTTGGACAGCAAATGAACACAAATTGGTCAAACAGGTCAGTCTGAAGGAGTTTCAGTCAGTACGTGTTTGAATCACTTCTTCCAAAGTGATTAAAATTTAGGACATTTAGTTGAGTGTCTTCGTGTAGCGTGAATGTTTTTGTATGTGTTTGACAGGATGACAGTTGGCAGCCAGCTGAGTCTGTGCAAGAGCGGCTGTGAGGCCATCGTAGACACTGGGACCTCTCTAATCACTGGCCCCGCTGCCGAGGTCAAGGCCCTGCAGAAGGCCATCGGAGCCATCCCGCTCATCCAGGGAGAGGTGAGAGCAGTCCTCACCTTTAATCTGCTGAATAACACTGTGATATAAAATCCTTCAAACATCACTCACACAAATACAATACAAAACAAAGTGTTGTTGAAATTTGTGTTTTAGTACTTGGTGAACTGCAGTAAGATCCCATCGCTGCCTGTCATCACCTTCAACGTAGGCGGACAGAGCTACACTCTGACTGGAGAGCAGTATGTCCTCCAGGTGAGACTGTTTCCAGCAGAGGGCGGCAGAGCGTCCCCATCTGATGTGACAAAACAACACTGTGACTGTGTTTCGCGTCATTAAAGTCCAAACAAATGCAGTTTTGTTGGATTTAGCACAACCGGCAGAGGGCTGGCTTCGTGTCTGAGGAGGGATCAGTTTGTTTTCCTCGTTCCTGCTCACGAGCGCTTCAGATTCTCTGAATTATGTAAAAGATGGTCGTTTCATGTTCACCTGTTCTTGACTTTATCTTTGTCTTCCTATTAGGAGAGTCAGGCTGGGAAGACTATTTGTCTAAGTGGCTTCATGGGATTGGACATCCCTCCACCTGCTGGGCCCCTATGGATTCTGGGAGACGTTTTCATTGGCCAGTACTACACAGTCTTCGATCGTGACAACAACAGGGTGGGCTTTGCTAAATCCAAATGAGCCCATCCTGCACTTTTGAGGAGCATGTCCAAGTGCAACGCTACAAATCTAAGCTGCACACGTTTTCTGTTGCTTTGCAATCAAACGGTATAGAGCAATAGATTTTATGGAATAGACTAAATGCACTGATCTGAACAATATGTAAGATTTCCAAGAGCAGGAGAAGCAGATAGGATACTCCGTGAGTTGTGTGATAAGTGTCTAAGAGCAGTCGATTATAAATTTCCTGCCCATTCAAGTGATCCTTTTTCTTTTTTAATCAGGGATTTGTTTTAAAAAGAACTTTTGAATTTGTATTTTTGGGAGGAAGATGGTATCTACTACTGATAGGTGTGTCTTTTAATCTGACTAGCTTCAATAAACAATTTTTAAAATATGATCCGTTTTGTGTTTTGAGTGAATTGGTTTTGGGTGGTTCTTTTAAAGACACAGTCTCTGTAAGTTTTAGAAAAGTACACATTTCCACCTGTTGTCTAAAAGTCTGTTTTGAAAAGTGTTACGTCATCAGATCAGAGTTAGGGCGTTTGTGGATGCTAACTGTAAGCCATCGCCAGTGGTGCTTCACCATGAGTCATCATGACAATGGCTAAGTATGAAGCAAAGCCTCCAGTTTAATCCACTGAGGAATTTGGTGATATGCAGGGGGTAAGCTGTTGAAGCTCAAACTTTGAGCACTATTGTCTATTGTACATTTCAAAATTGTTTAAGAGCATTTTATTGAATCCTAGCTTGGAACACATCCAGACTAATCAAAGAGTCAAATTAAACTACATTTAGTACAGCTTTCTTTACCATTTGACACCGATCTTCACTGTCAAACGTTCACATCTTCTCAAACAACATGTCAGGAGTGTGAGGTGTTTTCCCATTAAAGGTTCATCAGTGTTTGTCCATAAGCCTTGTTTTATTAACTGAGTCCTACAGTATAGTATAGTAAATATTCCAGCGCGTGGATGAGGCTGACAGCTGTAGTTTGAGTTAACGGTTGGCAAATATGTTAAATATAAAAATCATCTAAATTATATTATGTTTGTAAAGACACACATTTCCACAGATTAATAAAACTGTTGCTTTGATATTAACTGAATAAGAAACTGCAAAATGTCAGTCAGTTGCCTGAAGGAGGGCAGGAATCAGAGGAACCTGTCAAATAAAAGCTGCCAGTACGTAGCTTAGGTTTACAGAGTCTATTACCCAGATAGATGACTCGGAGTTTAGCTTAACTCTCTTTCTGAAACAGAACATATATATTTTCCCTCAGCTCACAGTTGACAAACCCAGAATTACCACTCCTTCAACTCTCTGGACCCCAGATCTCCATTAAGGACCTCTTAAAACCACTTCCCTGTACAGGAAGATGGTTTTATAGTATGTGAATAAAAATGTGCGACAACCAACAAGACTCAAACTTTATTATTCCCTCAAGTGCTTTACATCAATCACTATAATGTACAAAATATCAGCTATACATAAACCATAGATTTCCCCATAAAAGTAGTTATTTTAACCAACATTCTCAATAAATACATATAAATACTAGTGCTTTCAGCATTAATCTCCTTAAAATAACGTTAACGCCACATGGGGCTGGACGGCGTCAACGCGTTAGCACAGTTAGCTCGTTAAAGTGTTAGCGCCATGCAGCCCCACGCATGGGGTGAGATTTGCCGCGTTAATGCGGTTATAGCGTTAACGTCATTTTAATGAGATTAACACTGACAGCAGTAATAAATACACATATAAAATCTTTACAGCTGTTTAGTACTCAGTAGATAAAGTTTTACCATCAAATCATTTTCTCAACCTGGAATCACAACAAAACCGCTTTAGTTTCATAAAGTTCATAAACACTGTGTGTGGAAATGATGACAGCTCTACACAAAGAAGTTACTCACTGCTGCTAAAAGCAGAACCAGGCGACACTTTGGGGTGTCTGGTGTTTAGCATGGGTAATTTGTGTTGCAATGTGGGGTTGAGTTCCTGAAATTTCAATGTTGAAACCATACAAATACATGATAATCAAGTGAATACTGATAACTAACCCCCAACCCATTAATGCACCCCCCCAAAAAAAAAACAAAACAAAAAAACAAAGAAAAACCTCACATTACCATTTTCTAATAAGGCACCACTTATCAGTGGGTTTATTTAGTGTCAATAAATCTTTTGCTAATGGCTTATAGAAAAATGAAGCACACAAAGGCAGACTGCAGTAGGCACATAGTGTGAAGGCACTTTACTGGATAGAAGATAATCTTTAAGGTCTCCGCTGTTTAAGTAGAATCACATTTTACTAACATCAGGCAGGAAGAAGTAGCAGGTACTGCTAGTTAGCAAAGCTAGGCTACATAGCCCTTAGCACCACTCCTATCTGCTCCTGTGGCATAGCTAATGTTTGGTGCGCTTGTTGCGAGGCGATATCAAGAGCCTACCTTCTGCTAACCGTCACAACATTTTTGACATGGACAAAAAAAGCACATAGGTGAAAGACAAACACATGCACAGGAAGTTTATTTCTCATTTTAAGCATAAAGATATAAAAAATGTAAACATTAGCCTAGCTTAATATTTATGTTTCTTAGCTTAAATAGCTGCTATGTTTCCTGCATTCTATTGTGAATAAAATACAGGCTCATTTACATTTTAAATAGTGTCCAAACTTTCTTAGAACTTTGGTTGTATATGATGTTGTAATATTTATGACACACCATGCAGAAACCATGGTCTCTCTCACTTTTTTTCCGCTTCACTCCGCATGCGAGCCTTCTGCTTTGCGCTGAGCAGAGGACGGAGGGGCGGTAGTTACACTTGCAGTAGCACAGGAACAGAGCGGGAGGGAGAGAGAAAGAGAGCCAGGGACAACAACGTCACATTAGAAAGGTATAGTAATCATCCACAACTATTTTCAGTTGCAGATGATAAAGGATTCAGAAAGTTTATTCATGCAGGTCCATATGACAGAGAATGTGCATGTTCTTTTTGTTTTCATAGTTTAATTTATATTTAATTGCGTTGTGGTTTGTAGTGTTTTGTGTTTTTTCACTTTAAAAATTTTAAAGGAAAAAGCTGAAAATTTAAATAGTTAAAAGTTGAACTGTGAATAGTTGTTTTTTGTATTATATGATTTATTTATTACATTTTATGTGGAGTGAATAAATAAAAGTATATTTACAGTGGCCCCTACAGACAAAGCACGTAAAAACTCCAAAACACGTAAAAACTCCAAAACACGTAAAAACTCAGAAGCACATAAAAACTCAAAACACGTACAAAAGACAACAGAAGTGCTCCAGAATGCTAGGGTGCAGTTTTGAGCTTTTGTTACCTAGTGGCTACACAAGCCAGGAAGTACCAACGACTGGATTTGGTGTGTGGTAATAACAGGTAAATAAACATTTTTTTTAAATTATTTGAATATATATGAGTGCTTGTGTATAAATACACAAACAATACACATATGCTTTCAGTTGTGTAATTTAAGTGATCTGGTAGCTCTGTTTTGGAAGTTCAGTTCATGCTAGAAATGTGTTTTGGAGTTTGTACGCGTTTTGTCTCTAGGGGCCACCGTAAATATTTATATATAAACATATATAAGTAAAACCACTTTGTTTTTACATTAGTAATTCCTTTTGTGCATAATTTTATATTATTGTTAATAATAAATTAATTAAAGCAACAAAACAACCTGAAGAGCCGGTTCAGAGCCGAAAGTGCCGGCTCTTTTTAGTGAGCCGAACTGAAAGAGCCGGTTCTCTAAAAAGAGCCGGAAATCCCATCACTAATGCAAATGGTATTCATTTGTAGGCTACAAGAAGCTGTGAATCGACCACAATCCACACCCCGTTACAGCCCAAAGACAGAAAAGCTGCTAGCATCACCAGCGGGGGAGGTTTTTCTTGCTGTCTGACATAAATGATAGTGTCGATGGGATCTCCCTCCCACATCCAAGAGGTTTGCTGGGACAATGATGGAAGATGAGTTCTTTATTTGCAGTTTATGCATGAGAAACTACTTGATAAATTACATTTTACAGATGTAGCTTTGAGAGATATTTGCAGACAGTGAATGTTGGAATGTTCAGTTGTTCTTGATTGTGTCATTGCTTGACTGTTGTTGTCTCAGTCGGAGGTTTTGGCCAGTGTCTCCCATGCTGCGTCACGTTTATATTGCAAGGTAAGATGTCAAAGAGCCGCAGCCGAGAATTAACTGGACTTAGCCCAAAACTAGAATGAATGCATTTTAGTTTTGTAGCTCTAACACCATCAAAGCTTCTATAGCTGCAAAATGAATGGTCTGTTTTATGATAATGATTATACATTCAAACTTATAGTTGCTGATGGATTCAGTATGAATTCAGTCAATGAAGACAGAATGAATTACCAATGACATAAAAGGGTTTGTTGACTACCACTTATACCTCTGTATAAATGGTGCCTTTTAGAAAGTGGAGCCAGTCACTTTACGATAATGAAAATGGTTTATTAGTAATACTTTGTGATTTGCTTTTGTAGTTTGTACCATGATTTCTAATGCTAATGACAATATAACCTGAAGTGAATCTTATACCATCTGAAAGCCTGTTTATTTGTTGCCACATTTGTACAGAAAGTGCATTTGTGGGTTGAGCAGCAGAGTTCAGTATGTGGGTTGTGCCCATGAAAAACTTGCTAAATCTTCTCTTCCAATGCCAAACAAATTATTCTGCTGACTGATGTTTGATGTTGTGTATCGAATTGGATGACTGAAGTGTGAAGAGACAAGACATATTTGCAATTTAGGAAGCAGGGGCCTCAGTAACATGTGGAAGCACCATACACAACCACAACAGCCGGTCACTTCCTTCTCATGCGGGTCATTAGCTTGGTCACCCACTGCTGTGGGATGAGATCGCATTCTTCAAGTTACATTTGTTGCAAGTCAGCCAATGTCAAATTGTTTTTCAGCATGAAAAACAAGTTGATCTCACAAGTGTTCAGTGGGGTTGAAGTCAGGACTGCAGGCAGGCCATCCTCAACAAATCCACTCAAATTCTGGAGGCAGTCTCTCTGTGATCTCGGAGGATAGAGTTAGCTACTTGGCTGTGGAGATAAGGGAATGCCAGCTGTTTCAGGATCTCATCTCGATATCTCTGCATCCAATGATGACATTTTTCCAGTGAGGATAATACCGCCCCACAACATAACAACGCCTCCACCAAAAGCAGTCAGCATAGCATTCTCCATGCACACTTCGACCTAAGTGTTATAGGAAGAATCTGGACTCACTGCTGAATATAACTCTACATCTTCAGGTTCCAGTGCACAAGTTGCCAAAATCAACTCGAATAGGTCTGATGGTGAAGAGCAGATATTAAAGCCCTATGCAGCAGGAGATGCATTTCTGTATTTCTGTAGAAGACCACTTCCTACGTGCTGACAGGGCGAGGAAACAGTTTTCTTGCGGTGTCGTCTTCTTGGAATGCACACATAGCAGCTTTTCTTTGACATCCCCTGTTATATGGAACTTGGCCTTCAATTTGGAGATTGTACTTGGACTTACTCAAAATAATGCTGCAGCTTGGTTTTGCGGAACACCAGATTGAAGTTGCCCTATGGTATGGGTCCTATTCAGATCAGTCAAATGTGGCTTAAGTGACACTAACTGACCCTGGCAGCCGGGTCCATGGTGCTGCAGATCACCACCAACTGAGCACCTAGGGCAGCAGAAGCTCAAAACAAGAGTCAATAATAGAAAAGGCTGTTTGGCATTGGGAGAGAGGATTTGGCAAGTTTTTCTTGAGTGCACCCAGTAAACTCAAATCTGCTGCACAACTCACAGAAGCAGTTTCCTAACAAATATGGCACCATTTGTTAGGAAATAAACAGGCTTTCTAAAGGTATAAGATTTACTTTACAACAAATACATTTGAAAACAAAAATGTGTCTTTTTTGTGATAAGCTTAGTTAACAGTTTGAAAACTGAAGTTTTTGGCCTGTGGAGGTGGTGTTCCCTCACAAAAGTTCAGTGGGGCAAGAAACTCAAAGAGTCAGAACAGATTATTTGGATTGGCGGGTCCATATAGGAGGTTTCTATGAGTCCAAAGAGGGTCTGATGTTTTTTTAATGATGATGTCTTTAAAAAAGAAATTAATTTCTCAGGTAAACGTTGGAAAGGTTTCCTTAAAAACCTTTCCAACGTTTAGAAGGGGAAAACGTTGCTCTTTGATCACCTGTTCGGTGCTGTGTTGCTACATTTATATGCAAACTGTTACACACCGCACAGACTGTAAAGCATCGGATCTCAACCTCGCCTAGTGAAACACTGACTGCTCGTGTTTTTTGCCCCGCTGGACTTGAGGTCATGCTGGCACTGTGATCTCTACAATTCCTGTAATGGGGACTGTAATAGTCTAATGGGCACAATTATAAACCAAAAATGTGTTAGTGTTATTGGAAGA
The DNA here is from genome assembly GCF_041146795.1 of Maylandia zebra. Taxonomy (NCBI): domain Eukaryota; kingdom Metazoa; phylum Chordata; class Actinopteri; order Cichliformes; family Cichlidae; genus Maylandia; species Maylandia zebra. Next base: position 37,228,811 of record NC_135167.1, read on the forward strand.
CCTTATCTCATCTTTAATACTTGGCCCACACTGGTTCCAAGTGTATGTTTGGTATCCAGTTAATTCCGCTGGAACTGTAGTGTAGTATACTCACAGTAGAAGACAAATACTTCTGGATGCTTGAGTCAGTTCTTTGAGGTTGGGCAGTAGTCCACAGATGTTAAGCGTGCCATTGTCCACTGCTGAGACTTTGACTGTAGGCATCCAGGAAAGCAAACAGCATTCTGCTCAGTCCTTTCAGACTCCAGTTTGACCTCTGACCTCTACTGTCAGTGCTCCCGCTCCTGGCTTCCTTCCTGTTTTTCTGAACTAGCGTTCTCTGGGTACTGTTCGTTGGTCTCCTGCCCATCATCAGCCTCTCTTAAAGGGGCTGCCGGGTCTCTGACAACACTTTCCATCTCTACCTCCCCCTCCAGCTCCTCCTCTGTCTCCTCCTCCACCCGGCCCACAGTGTCTGGGATGATCTCCACCTCAATGTCTGACGAATCTTCACTCTCCTTGAACCACACAGTCTTCTGGCCCTCCTTCCTCCGCTGCTTGGTCAGGATTGACCTTGCACTATATTCATCCTCATCTTCTCTGCCCCTCCTGGAGGGTCTCACTGAGGGACTCCCCTTAGGGATGTGGTTAGTATAGATGCCACATGAAGAACAGTGGTGGCTCCGCCTCTCTAGGGGTATGACGCGGCCCCGGGCCTGGGGGAAGGTGCTCCGTCTGGGGAGAACATTGTTCCAGCGTCTGGCTCCCCGACGGCTCAGGTCCCCCTCATTCTGGAAGCCATCATTGGTGTACTGCAGGGAGTCTCTGTGGCCACTTCGGGGCTGGCCGGACTGCAAACATGGGCTCAGGCACTACAGTCAGGAGAGAGGTTCCTCATTAATAAAGCAGTTAATGCATGAGGTACTGCCAATGCACTACCTTCAGTCTGTCTCTGAAGTCTAAACAATGGAGGTGTCTATTTATACTTTATCATATAGCCAATAAAGGCTTCGAAGGCTTTCACTTGATCTATGAATAAGTCGGCCAAGCAGAAATGCAGTTTATCTAGTCTCCAATAATGAATTCCATGTTATTATATTACATATGTACAAAAATAACCACTATTTACTTTAATAGTGTAATGTGCAGTAACAATGTTACCACTTTTAAAAGCTTAGTTTCAGGCTGAGCCAAATTCTTTCTTTGTCACAGTCACAAATTATCCAAAATGTTTGTGTTTCAGTTTTGCTGAATGAAATCCTGGTATTTTATGAGAAACTACATATTCAGTTGAAACGACTGTACGGGTGGTTAATGAGTCAGCCAGTTTGCTAATGTCTGAAAACCAAACTCACTCTCATCTGAGAAGCAGTTGGTTCAAATCATTATAAAAAACCCAGAAGCCACTAAGTCATAGGACCTACACTGGCTACACCACCTGTTTTTTACCTTATCATTGACTGAGACACTGCCATCCAAGAAAGAAGATCCTGCTTCAACATCTTCAATCTTGACTAAAGTTTGTAACTGACTACACTGACAAAGAAAATATGTTTTAGAGGGAAAATAGAGTTGTTTTACTGCAATTAGGAAAGGAGAGACCTGCAATGCAAAGAAAACTGTAACAACTGTTAAACATGGTGAAGGCAGCATCGGGCTCTGAGGCCAGTTTGCTGTCAGTAGAACTGGTATATTTTAGGTGGACTAGCACACAATTCATCAGCATAGCCTCAAACCATCTGTTGAAACTTACTTGAAACTCACATCACAAGCCTTTGAAATGTATTTGGACTTTTTTAAAAATCAGCTCCTATAGTAACCACTCCACCTGACAGTTAAATAGCTGATGAAAATTATACCCAAAGCTTGTTGTCAAGGTTGATTCTTGCTAAGGGACATTTTTTACAGTATATGTATACTGCAAATGTTAACTTTGACACTTTGTTTACTTTAGAAAACAATAAATCATTTGTATGATGTGTGCTGTGAGATCAGAAAGAAGGAAAGACTGAAAGCCTGATATTGTCTGTTACACTCATTTACATGATGTCCAAGATGGAAAGCAGTGAGGAAGGATTAAAGATTTGTAAACTTATCATCTTTTCACCGGTTTAAAATATTTCCATTGCCAAACCGACTAACCTCACATAGTTTGTCCACACCCGTATTTCCCTTCCACAAGTGGGAAACTAAGAAGCCAATAACAATCAGGCAAAGGATCAGCAGAGCTGCCATGATCAAGCCCAGAAGCGCCATGTCACCTGGACGATAGCCGATGTTTGAGGGAGATGGGCTGGCTAAATCTGCACAGGAAGAAAAGCAAAGGACTTAAGGTTAAAGGAATGATTATTATTAAAGCTATGATTTCCTTTAACTTTGATTAAAAATGAACAATTAACACAGTGCCCATTTTGAATTTCACTGAAATGTTCAGGAGGAACCAAATGGGCTCCCAGCCTCAGTATGAAGTAATATTTCTGGCTTACATTTGACTTTGTTTTACAATATTACAAATAAAGAATAACAGCAAGCCCTTTAATTTTGAAGAATAAACAGTTTTGTGTTCCCTCCTTGAGAGGTAATATTTGAAATCATTAGTATAAAAACTGTTTTTTTTTTATAAAGATTTAGTAATGTTTTTAGTGATTTCGTTTTTACTGATATGACATGAAATTAGAAACAGGAGAAATAAGGTGAAAGTTTTTCCAGTCCGAAGTCTCACCAGGTATGACCTGAACTGAGAGGGCTGCAGTTCCAAACTCCCCTGTTGTCACATCCACTGCTCGGAGCTGCAGACAGTAAAAGTTTAACAGCTTACAAAGTGTCAAGAACCAGGAAGTCTTTGCTCTCATTGTGCCATGACGTTTTAAAAAGTCACCTGAAGAGCGAAGGACTCTGTCTTCACAACTCTTTTCAGTATCACGAAACCATCAGAGGTCACATTGACGTAGCTGCTGTACTGAACCTCGTATTTGACATCTGGATTCACACCCTGACAAACAAAGATTTTATCTTGTTAGTTTAGCATTAGTTGTGCATTTAAAGCTGCTTTAAGTGATTTCTAACCAGCAGGAGGTAGAAAATAATGACCAGCAACAGCTTGCACAATAAACGTAATTGTGATCGTGTACCTTTTTAACTGTACAGGGGTTAATCATCATTAGCTCCGGCATGCAAAATAAACACCTGCACATTTTTACAAGTACTCTAGTACTCCTGTACATTTAAATCTGTATAATCTACTACACTAGAAACAGATTTAGTATGTTCTTCCTGTAAGCGGTTCTTTCAGCCAGGGTTAAATAAGAGCAAGAACTTTAAGTTATTCTTCTCTGTATGACTTTATCAGGCTCTGACATGGTTGTGGAGGAATTTTGCCCCACTTTTCTCTACTTGTTGTTTCAGGTCACTGAGGCTTTAATTTCACACAGTGCTCTTAAGGTCCTGCTGAATTCCAATCAGCTAAAAGTCCGGCCTGGAATGTGGCACCTCGATTCTTCCATGTTCAGCCATTCTGTTGTCCTGTTACATGACCTAGACTGTAGTCTAATATATAGCTGTTCTATTATTATTACACGCTTTATGCTTGGGATGAAATTACCGGCACTTTGGGTTAGCATCCACCTGAATGGCCCAGACCAGCAAAATGCCAAAACAAATGATTTCCTCGTAGCACGTGTACCTGACAGTCGGTCGGTCTCTACAACCCTTCCATGTGTAAATCAGCAGCATCCATAGCTGACCTTTTCAGTTAACTCAGTAGGGTGTTACTAATGGTTTTGCTTATTGTAGCTACAAGCTGTCGAACCAGCCAAACGTCAGGGTTAGGCTTATAACATATACCATAATATTTAGCTTTGATTTCAAAGAGCGCTCACACTGGCGAAGTCTTCGTCCCGTGCTCGGACCCTGAAGGGTCGGTTGGTGTTTCGGTCTCGGAGGATCATGGTCTCAGGCACAGAGTTGCTGTAGATAAATCCTTCATATCGCTCCCTTTCAAAACGAGGAGGACTCCTGCTCTTCTTCATCACATCAATGGTAACCTGTGTCACTGCAAACTGATCTCTGTTGGTCACCTGTGATGCCTGATAGTAAAACCAAATATCTAATTCCTGAAAATCTGTATTTTCTTTATATTATTTGACAAATGTATATAATATTTGTTTTACCAGGATAGTGAGAGTTATTGGACCAACAATATCAGCAGCTTTGGTCATTGTGATGTTCCCCGTTTCTTCATCAATCTGAAATATATTTCCTTCGTTTCCTACAGATAAAGGAAAAAAACACATAAAGACAAATAAGAGCATTTTCTTTATGCTGCCCTACAAACCAGCAGAATAAGCTTACTTTATTATTTAACCACGACCTGAATCTGACTTATTGAAATTCGACCTCATTAACAGAATGGTGCCATGAGAGCGTGTACAAAAACAAACTAAGCAGCAGTGATTGCAAAGTGGGTGCAATCACTTGGTCGTTGCTAGCCTCTAAATGGCACCAGGTAACGATGATTTACTTATTTTTTTCTTCTGAGCTTCTTATATCACACGATTAGATGAACAATTAAAAATAAATGGAAAGGATTAAAAGCATTTTGATAACTACTTTTAGTAGTAGAGCCTTCAAACTTCTATCAGTTCAATTCAATTCAATTTTATTCATACAGCGCCAAATCACAACAACAGTCGCCTCAAGGTTCTTTATATTGTAAGGTAGACCCTACAATAATACATACAGATGATACCAAGTAAGACTGGTTTCTGAGTTTTACACAAGGCTAAGCATCAGGCTTTCAAATGAATTAAAAGTCTGTCTGGGTCTTTGGTTGATTAATAGGCTGGTGTGAAAAATTGCTGCCACACCGCCCCCTCGGCCTGTGCTTCGAGGTTTCTGGTAGTTAGAATGACTCGGGGATGTTGATTCATTTAAACTAACATAATCATCCTGCTGCAACCAGGTTTCTGTAAGGCAGAGTAAATTGATTTGTTGATCAATTATTAAGTTTAATAATCCACATTTCACTGTTTTACTCTTTGGTTCAGATGTGGATACTGTATTGTTCTTTCTTTGTGATTGTTTATGTTTAAGTTGTTTGTTGCTGGTTTTTAGTTTGTTTTTTGTCTGTTTGGAAGCTGACACAGTCTCTATGGAGATGGGTTTTTGGGGGGGGGGGGGGGGGGGGGGGGTAGCAGGAGGAGAGAAGCTGCAGAGAGGCGTGTAAGACTGTCTGTCTATATGTGATAATCAGTTTAATAAGCACACCAAACTGAAACTGTTGAGTGTAAAACTCGGGTCCTCCAAAGGTTTTTTATCCGACCTCGTAATATTCTGTAGCTGATCTGCTCGCTCTTGTTCTTGTCTCCATCCTTGGCAAACACAGGTCCAGGTTCCAGCACCAGCGGGCCTTCCTGAAGGTGAAAATCAGTATGTATTCATTTCAATTCAATTCAATTCAATTTTATTTATATAGCGCCAAATCACAACAAAAGTCACCTCAAGGCGCTTCATAGATACAGAGAAAAACCCAAAAACGCAACAATCATATGACCCCCTATGAGCAAGCACTTTGGCGACAGTGGGAAGGAAAAACTCCCTTTTAACAGGAAGAAACCTCCGGCAGAACCAGGCTCAGGGAGGGGCGGGGCCATCTGCTGCGACCGGTTAGCTGTTATCGTGTGTCCTCCACACTGATTGATTTCACAAGTCATTACCGTTAATATTGCTATCACTGAATAAATACTGGCAAACACAACATGTAAAAATCACCAAAATTTGCATCGTCCCCATGTCATTGGATCTCGTTGCAGGTTTTAGCCTGTAATGTTTGGCCCTACAGTGGAACCTGAGCAAGTGTCCTCCCTCACAGATAAACCAGTGCTGAGGTTTCCCTGAAAGGCTGAGATGTCATGATGCTGGTATCTTAGGATCACTATGATCACCAACACACGCAAGCACTGCTCTGATGATAATTTTATTACCCTGAAATTTTCTTTGCACACCTGTGTGGTGTTTTGGTGCCCAGCACAGAAGTGCACACCTGCCATGGTCTGTCAAATAAAGCAGCTCGAAGCTGATAGTTCTTATTTCATAGAAACTGTGTGACAGACTGCTGCCGCTGCAGTGATGAACATCAGAACGAACCCTCAGAGCTTCGATGGAAACATTTCTGAAAATGTTTAATCATTTACATTATTCACTCCCCAGATAACAAATGTATTTAAAACAGCATGAAGGTTATTGTGACCCTCAAATGTCTGTGCAGCGTACAGACTTAAGACACTTTGTCCTGTTTCCTGTGTATTTGATTTTTCTGTGTAGCAGCTAAAGTAACAGTGTTTGCCTGGATGTGCACACTCTTTGTCCAAAGTAGCACAGACTGGTATACATTTCATATAGTCCTAAAACTGTACTTGGTTAAATAAAGAATATGTTTTATACAGAAAACCAGTTTTTTAGATGATAAATGTGTTTTCATGACATCATATCAAATATGAACTTCCCCTGTATAATAAGGTTTTTAACCTTTTTTCTGTATGAGCTAGAATAGCACGATGGCTCATGCATAATTAAAATAAGGCCCAGAGATGTCAGCCATGTGAGCGACTTCCTGTTCAGGTGAAGCGCATTTCTTTTCTTGCTGTGATGTAAACGCCAGAGTCAGACCCCACCTGTTTCTCTGTGAGGTTGACTTTGCCTCTGTAGCCGCTGCTCACACACAGTTTAGCATTTCCTAAGTTTGTCCTCGTGCATGGCTGAAACCACGGGGGCCGGTTGTCCACATCCTTCACACGCACTGTGATGGTGGCCACAGAGGTGAAGAAGGGCTTGTTGGAAGCTGAACCGTTGAACGTATCCTGTAAGAAGCAGACTTCAGACTGGTTTTTACAGAAAAAGCAGAGCCTTGCAGGATGTTTTCATAAGTCATTACTGTACCTGCACGTGTAAGACCAGCGAGATCTTTTGTACAACATCGTAGTCCAGGATGGTTTTCACAAGAATCTTTGGAGTATTGACGTTTTCCAAGCGGAAATACTTGTCCTGAGGAAAACCGACAGAGACAGATCAGCTGATCTCACTTGGATTTTGTGGCCTGAAGCCTGAACAAAGGCTATGCTCAAAGGTCCATCAGAGGTTAGCAATTGAGGGAACCTTTACACTTTTCTTCCCGTTGTTAATAATGAAGCTTTAGTCATAGACATAATTTTGTCCAAGAGAAGTTGATTCATGTGGAGCCTGGACCTCACAGATCAGTGTGATGTAAACAAATAGCAGATGCATGTATTCCATTCATTTGTCTAAATGCGTCCGAACTTCATCATAGTCATTTGGACATAGTTTGTCTTGTCTTACTGTTGTTGTCTCCAAGCGATAATACAGCGGCTGTGAATCAACATCTGTGGCTTCTATCAGACCAATACTGGAGTTGACCGGAATGAGCTGCAGGACATAAAATGGTTCAAAGAGGAAACACAAACACATGTTGTTCTACAAGCATGAAAGAGCAGTGCAGCCCACCTCATTCACATCCAGCACATAGTGGTTCTGAGCAAAGTTGGGGGGGTTATCGTTCACGTTTTCAACCAAAACCTCGACGGACTCGTTCACCTTGAGGAGAGAGAATCAGCTCAGCTTCAGTCAAACAGTGAGAACACAACAACACATCGAGGCACTGCTCCTAACAACACAACGACACAACAGCACTCAAGCCTTATAAACATGCTCTGTGGGCGGAGTGAAACTAGGAGACAGATTTAGAGTGTGACACGCATTTTCTGTTTAACTTGTTATATAATAATACAATATAATTTTTACATTTATAGACACAACTTACAGCAATGATAAACATTTTTAAAAAGTAAAAAATAACTGTTCATTTCCATTTTTATATTCATCTAGTTTTTCTTGCCAAAGTCACACGGGGTGACTGGTGATGGGGCAAAAAGAGCCGGTGCAGCTCTGGAGCTGAAGAACCCTGACAGGTGGAGTCCCTTACATGAGAACATAATGTTGGCATTAGGCATGTACAGGTGACCTGATGTCTTGACTTTCAGATTCATTTCCCCCAGACTCGGTTCATTTGCTGACTTCTGTCTGTTTTTAATGTGATGACTCTTACTCACAGATCTAGAGCCAGCTCTGCTGCACTTTATCCACACCATCAGAGTCGCGCTGGGCAATGACTAATAAAGAAACAAAAACAGATACATGGGACGCGCCTACTGCAGGAATATTCTGAAATATTATTAGCTGTAAAAGAATACAAATAAATGTTCATAATGATATCATTACAGTACATGCTCATATAACCTAGGTCAGGGTCGAACTCCAGGCCTCGAGGGTCGGTGTCCTGCAGGGTTTAGATCTCACCCTGGCTCAATACACCTGAATCAAATGATTAGTTCATTACCAGGCCTCTGGAACTTCAAGACATGCTGAGGATGTCATTTAGCCATTTGAATCCGCTGTGTTGGATCAAGGACACATCTAAAACCTGCAGGACACCGGCCGCCGAGGTCTGGAGTTCGACACCCGTGACCTAGGTAGTCCTGAAAACACTTTATAAACTTTCTGCATACCACATTCTAATATCCAATTCCAAAAACTGATCACATATCTCTTATATACATTATTTGTGTTCCATACATCACCTCATAGTCCAGGCCTTTCTTTACCATGAGGGCGTTTCCTTTCAGGTAGAATAAATCTTCAGGGTTCACCGTCACTGTCAGAGTCACATCACTGTTGGAGCTGATTTTGGCCACCTGGACGTCAGCCGTGTTGTTTTCTGACACTGGTATGGGGCCAGGGGGCACTGTGCAAACTGGGAGAGCATAGGTGACAGAAACATGTGCAGTGATTGAGGTTTTACACCAGCAAAATGGTCCATGGCCTGTATTTGTATAGCACTTCACACAACCTGTCCTCCACACATTCACACACTGGTGATGGCAAGCTACATTGTAGCCCTGGGGCGCACTGACAGAGGCAAGGCTGCCGGACACTGGCGCCACCAGTAGGCAAAGGGTGAAGTGTCTTGCCCAAGGACACAACGACTGAGACTGTCCAAGCCGGGGCTCGAACTTGCAACCTTCCAATTACAAGGCGAACTCCCAACTCTTGAGCCACGATCGCCCAACACACAGAGAGAGCTCAGGAGGCTATGCTGTGGCTTCATCACTCCCCGCTAATGTGTCCCTGCTAAAGTCTGCAGATCACAGACACAGACGTGTATATGATACAGTCACCTGATGGACTTTACTCTAAAATAAATTAAGCTTTTGCCAGCACCCATTGTTTTCTGAGATGGTAAACCTCGGTTTATTTGCACTTTAATGTCAAAGGTTAATCATCAACTCGTAGAATACAAGCACTTCCTCTTTGATCAGTTGCTCCTTTTATGAGTCACCACAGCAGCTCATCTGCCTCCATCATGTCTTAAATCCTCTTCTGTCCTCCTTCACTGCATCTTTTAACCTTCCCTGTGGTCTTCTTCTCTTTGCCTTCACCATCATTTGTCCACCATATCCACTATCCCTCCTCTGCACATGTAAAACCATCTTTGCTTCTTAAACTTTGTCTCCAGATTTCTGGACACTCCTCTTCAGCCACTCCACCCTGCCTGCACTCTTTTTCACCTCTCTCGAGCCACTAGTCGCAGCTTCACTTTTCAACCTTCCCTCTTATTCAGACACATGCATGTGTGTAGAATACACACACACACACACACACACACACACACACACACACACGACTGGCTTGCACACCGGGGCTTAGGATTGTGTTTTGTTTAAGCCACATGCTAAAATATGCACATTTTCAGAAAATATAGAACATTTTCTTACTTGTGTTATTCGTTTAAGGCCTGATAGTTTTTCTGTGAAAACCTTTTATATCTGGGTGGTCCATATTTGTTAAAATTCCCCACAAAAGCGGCAGACATCAACCTCATCCTAAACTTATAGATGTCACTGATGAGCTTGTGGATGTGGTTAAATTACAGGAAATACTTCTAGTAATGACGATTCTGAACATTTAGAAGTATTGAGATGTAAACATAGTTCTAAATACAGTAAATATAGAAATATTAAAACCCCAGTTCTGAAAAGGCTGGAGCACTGTGAAAACGTCCTAACGTTAGCTCGTTTACTCGGTAACAGTTCCAGAGATCATTGTCTGCTGTCTGCTCTCTTCAAGCCGGGACAAAGCCTTGCATGTTTCAGCAACACAATGCTAAACCTCGTATTGTAGCTGTTATAATAGCATGGCATTGCAGTAGAAGAGTCTGAAGTGGCCCGCTTGCAGTTCAGACCTTTCACCAACTGAAAACCTCTGTCCCAAAAGTTCAGCAGTTCATATCCTAATTTCCTCACGTTTCAGGAACAGCGTTAAAAGAAGAGGAGATGCTGCACAGAGACAAACATAGCCCGGGCCCACAGGTTTTGTGACGTGTTGCTGTCATAAAATTCAAATTTACCTTTTTTTACATTTTGTCATTTGAAACATTTGGTTTTCTCTGTTCTACTGTGAATGATGTATTGGTCTCTGAGATTTGTAAATCATTACATTCTGTTTTTATTTATCTGTAACTCACACAGCATCCAAGCTTTTTGGGATAAAAATCTTAAATCAATGTAAAAACTGAGAAAAAATGTTTTACATTAACCCTAGGGATCAAATGTTCACAGCTACATTAGTAGCTCCTGTGATGGTTCACATCATACTGTGATAATACGATCTGTGAACAAAACAATGTTATTACCAAAAATAGTGGTTAGTTACATCAGGAACTGTACAGCATGTACAAAATATATCTAACAAATGAAATCAGTCCTGAGCATGGCATTGGTTGGTTTCCACCTTAAGATTCGCCCATGATGTGACCGTATCACTTGGCCTAAGGATTTGTGTGCCTGGCACTTTGATCATATATTATTCCTGAACTCTTCCTTCTCTTTAGTTTTGAGATTTTTTTTCAACATACGGCACAAAAACACAGTTAGCCGGACCCCTTCAGGCCTCTCAATAAAGAAACAAGAAAATATGCACTTCTCTTTTTTAGGTGTGAGTTTGAGAGGACACAAAAAGGGTGACGATCTCTTCTTCAAGGATGAAAAACTGCCCCCACACACATTCTGTCCACAGATTATCATCCACAGGTCCTCATCCAGCCCCACATCACCGCCCTTCACAGAAAACAAAGCTCCACTCACTTCTTTGAGCCAGACAAAGGTTATAAAGGCAGACTGCAATGAAGCATCCAAGGACAACGTCTACAGGTTTGCGCTTCGATTTCAGTTCCATGTCCTGATTTCAGCAGCAGCAACAAATGAAGTCCCGAGGAGGATGAGGAGCCCCGTGGTACCAGCTGGTACTCATCAGCATAATGCCCCGTTTGTGCTGCTCCGAGAGTGGGAGTAGACTACAGTCGCAATGTTTGTGACTTCATCTTACGGGCACATATTGCATTAAGCGCCTGCCAGCAGAGGACTCGCAGCCTCCCACTAAAATACTTGCATCTCTTTTAGCTGGACTGGTCATTCTGTACTGGTGCCCCTGTTTTTTTCTGGGAGAAATCCAGCAGAGGAAACTGGAAACTTTTCTCATGCATTGATATATTTTAGGTAGACAGCCCTTTCAATTTGCTTCTTTGTATGACTCACTAGTGATGACATACTAAATATACATGCATATAGTTACATAGTATTCTGCATATACACACACACAGTATTATGCACATCTTTTAGGGATTACGTGGGGAGTAAGGAGGTTAGTTACAGGAGAAGTTGCATCTTGGAGAACTTGAACTTTCAGACCTTCTCTGCACACTCACTGCAGTCTCTATGATGAGTCCTGAGTCAGAGCTCAAGGCTCTGAGAAGCCAAGCCATCTGCTTGAGGGCCGCTTAAAACGGTTCCTCAAGAACCTGCCTGAGTGTTCAGACTCTTTAGGTGGTAGCCATACCATGTAAAGCAGAAATGTGGTTGGTCCAGATGCCCATGGCAGTGGACCTTGTACCAGATTGTTTAATGCAATCTTGGAGATTAGGAAGATGCCAGAGCAACGGAGAAGTTTACTGGTATCGATTTTAATTCATTAGCCTGTCGTTAGTTTTTGGCACAAACCTGGGATGGCTAAGCATCCTTAGGCCAGATACTTAAACCCAAGTTCATCAGAGTAAAGCACTTAGATGAAGAAAAAAGTGCTCGTATGACAGAGTGTGAATGAGGCATGTTGTATAAAAAAGTGCTTTGTAAGAATCCGTCCATTTGCCACATGAAGAACGCGGCTGCTGTCTAGAGCTGTAGTACCTACAGAGGATAAAGCTGATGAGCTATACGATGACGCTATGGGAAAGAATTGTTTATGTTGGCTGAGAGGTGATGATGACAGTCCCAAGAAAGAGCATTTCAGATGTGATGTTTGCTTTGGGTTGTTGGAGGAGTTGCAGTGTCTTTGTGGATCTGGAGAAAGCCTTTTATAGAGTACCAAGAAAACAACTGTTGTACTGCTGGCAGTATGTATGTGAGACTGGTGCGGGACATCTATGAAAACATCTAAACAGTAGTGAAGTGTCCGGCAGGAGTAACAGATGGGTTCAAGATGGGAGTGGGATTATATCAGGGACCCTCTCTGAGCCTATAATGAACACTAATGCAGGCAAACAGGAAAGAATCGTTTTTACTGCTACAGGAGTTGTTTGACTCCTCTTGCAGTCATTGTTCAGTCAAACTCAAAGGTGGGGCTTCTTTTTCAGTGTGACCAGCAGACTAGTTTTCATTTATCACCACTGTCAGTATTGAATAACTGGATTTTAACATTTATAAGGTGGAACTATTATGCTTTTCCTTATTTTGTGCCATGCATATACTCTCCCAGTGGTGGGGGTCTACACTTAAAATTAGCAGTAATTCATATAATGAGCCCACGTTGAACTCTGTGAGCAAAAAACTCAGGCTGCAGGCTACACTAAATACTCAGTCAGCTTTGGTTCTGAATAATATCCATGTACTGTGTCTGCCACAGCACGTAGTCTGAAAAATGATCTACAGTCCTAGTTCCTACAAAAGTCTTGAATGTAAGAGACAAAGTAAGAAAAAACACAACATTTATACAAAAGTTTTGAAAATGAAAACAAAAAACAGAAATGTTTCTGTGTCCTCTGCTTCCTGTCTCATCCCTCACATGATGACAATGACAGAAAGTTACACTGGCACAAAGTGGGACACATAATGGCCTCACATGTGGACAAAGCAGCACTGTGCACACACTAGGCTGTAGTACATCGCACAAATACCCTCCCCGCATCTGTGTGGGAACAACAAGCTCAGAGTGTCATGATGTCACACAAAGCTCATACATTGTGCCTCCATGCAGAAATGCTTCTCACCAACACAGGCAGCTCATCAGTCTGTAAACATTATATATATATATATATATATATATCTCTATCTATCTATCTATCTATCTATCTATCTATCTATATATATATATATATATATATATATATATATATATATATATATATATATGTGTGTGTGTGTGTGTGTGTGTGTGTGTGTGTGTGTGTGGATATGAAGGGGGATTCTTTTTTTCCTTGGTTCTCATGAAGATATATATACAACCAAAATATCACTGAAGTTAATAATTGCTAATTGAATGATGTAATTCCTCTTACGTCCACCAGGAGGAGCCTGAGATCCTCAGTTTAGACTGAAACTAAAATACTTTTTGGCCTTTTCATTGCATCTACATTCTCAGCTGATGTGCTCCAGAGCTTTTAGAAGAATCTCACGGTCTTTCTCAGTAAGACATAGTGAGAAAGATTTGCTACACATACAGTGATAACAAAGTATAGCAGAGACAAATTGTATACAACTGTGTTATACTAACAAGCTTTATTGAAGTGTTTATACACAAGTTACAGAAATTCCACAGACATTAGAATTGTAGCATAAAGTAGTTATTAATGAGTTATAGCAAGCTTTCACACCTTTTATAAATTCTGTACAGGTGTGTGATGTTAAAGCATTTCCTGTTTTTCTACTGACACATTCATATATACAAACCCTGCCATATTAACTTATATTGGCACAATGACAGTGATCAGTCAAATTATTAACTGACGCTGACAGGTTACGATAGTCTGTAATCATCACACCTTGACAGATGAAAGAAAAGCAGATTCAACATCTTCACAGAAAAGTCTTTTCAAATGACTTCAAATAGACAAAGACGAAAGAGGAACAAATGAGTTCAGTGATTTCTAACACAATTTTAAAGAGACACAAAACATGTCTGTCTTGGAAGACACTGAGGAAACAAAGCAAAGCTACAATGAAATGCAAAGCACCTTAGATAAAATGACTACAAATGATATAAAACATCAAAGGAAAGACGCACAATGATGACAAAGAGATGTACAGCAGACAAACTTACACAGCATCTTACACACTCAATGTTCTGGGAGAATTAGTAAAGCTGTGTGAGGATAGGTTCCAATTAGCACATCAAAAAGATGTAACAAATAAACACGCAAACAAAAACAACTTCCCAAAGACATAAAAGCATTTCAAACAGACACAGAACAACTTCAAAGAGATCCCCAATAACTTCAGATACACGAAAGATTACTTCAAAAAAACCCAAATGGCCACAAAAAGCATCTTCAGTGCAAAGCTCTGAAGGGCCTCTATAATATCTGTGTCCATAGGTCCGTTTCCTTTCATCTGTCCATGTGGACAGTATGTACAGCAGGAAGGAAAATAAACCAACAGATTTGTTTGATCACCACTGTCATGCCGAGGTGGGTGACTTAACTCTAACATGTTACACTAACTGGATACTCAACATTGAAAATGAATATGTATAATAAAAATGTATGAAAGGCAGTATGTCAAGTTGTATCTTATATAACAACAATCCTGACGTGAGTTATAGGTAATAATTTGAGCTGTGTTTGGTGATGTAACTGTTACTCAGCGTCGGGGAGGGGTTAACAGAGGAAGTAATCTCATTAGAGACCTACTTAATGGAATTCTTATTCTATTAAGCTGGAGCTGTGTCTTTAAGCCTTGTGATGGATAGTACAGCTGTTTCAGAGTTTTTTCTCATTGAGAAAAAGTTTTACTGCCTAGTTTAGAATGAATTGTTTTGTTGGGGTTTTCCTTTTTCAATTTCCAAACTAAACTGGATAGAACTTCATCTTTGGCTCTCTTCCACAGTGTGCTATTTTATCCTGTCTCCCTCCCCTTATTCCCAACCAATCATGACAGCCTGGTTCTGCTGGATGTTTCTTCCTGTTCTGAAGGAGTTTTTCCTTCCCACTGTCACTTTCTCGTAGGGGATCGTCTGATCGTCTTGTATTATTGTCAAATCTTTACCTTTATATATAAAGCATCTTGAGACAACAAACCACATGAAATTTTCAAGACTGAAAAACAAATTCAACACCTGCTAAAATCAAACACTGAGAATCATGTTTGTTCACTATAATTGGTAACATAATGATGTCACGCTATTAAGCATCATTAAGGTATTAGCAAGTGCTTAATTCATTATTTATATATCATTACGCCTTCACAGTATATGGGAATTTTTGATCCTTCTTGTAAAAGTCCAGTTCATCAGACACTGATGTTGAACCGGAATATTGGTTTGGCTCAGAGATCTCCTCTTTTTCATCCCAAAGGTGTTCTGTCACTTTGAGCTCAGCAGTCCAGTCAAGTTCTTCCACATCAGACTCACTCATCCATGTCTGTTTGGACCTTACTTTGAGTACTTATGCACAGTCATGTTGGAACAGGAAGGGACATCACCAAACTCTTCGCACAAAATTTGGAGCATGAAAATATTCAAAATGTCTTGGCGTGCTGAGGCATGAAGTGTTCCTGTCACTGGAACAAAGGGACCGAGCCCAACAGCCCCACACCATAATCCCCCTCTACAAAACTTTGCACAGTACAGTCAGACATGTTGCGAAGCGTGATTCATCACTCCAGAGAACAAGTCTCCATTGCTCTAGAGTCCAGCGGCGGCGTGCCTTACACCACTGCATTATATGCTTTGCATTGCAATTGGTGATGTGAGGCTTTGATGCAGCTGGCCATGGAAACCCATTCCAGGAAGCTCTCTACTGATAATTCATGAGCTAATCTGAAGGCTACCAGAAGTTTGGAGGTCTGTAGTGATGAAGTCTACAGAAAGTTAGTGAACTCTACACAATATGTGCCTCAGCACCCTGATTTTACAAGGCTGCGTTGCTGTTGTTCCCAATCATTTCCACTCTGTGGAATATTTAGTGGAAAGAAAATTTCACAGTTGGAGTTGTTACACATGTGGCATTGATCACAGTATCATGCTGGAATTCACTGAGCTCCTCAGAGCGACCCATTCATATTGTCTGACTGATGACTGCCTAGCAGCCAAGAGTAGCTAGTGAAAAACTGGCAGTTTGTGTTGCACTTTTTCCAGTTTCACTACTAGAAAGTAGTTAGTGAAAGTTTGCAGACAAGTCAGTGCTTTCCATAAAGTCTGTTTGCAACCAAAGCAATGACAAAAAGATCTTTGGTGCAGCCATGCACCAGCAGCCACTCACCAACTGCTTGAGGAATAGATATTTTTCATTAGTGACTGGTAACTGCCAAGAGCAGACGATAGCATCACAGTGGGACACATCCAAGAAAGAGCCGTAAGTATGAAGAGTTGGACAGCACCAGGCCCTGACATGATTCCCACCTACTGGCTAAAAAGGTTAACCTAAGGTCAAACAGTCCTCATTCTCCAAAATCCCCAGAAGGGACCTATTTAACCACTGGCCAATAACCCGCATCAGCACCGCGTGGAAGTTCCTGTTAGGCATCATAGCAGTTGAGGTGAACAGCTAAATGGCTCAATACATGAGCATGTCCCAGAGGAAAATTGGCAGTAACACAACAAGAAAACCCTAAGTGCAATCATCAGGAATACAACAGGGATGTAGCAGACAACACCAGAGGCTACCTTCAAGCTTCAAGTCACCATCAAGTCCAGGATTTACCAATTAGATGCTCTGTCACCACTGCTGTTCTGCACAGGCCTGAACCCCCACAGCCAGATGAGACTGATTATGGAGCACCGCCTCTGCATGGATGAAATCAAGTTGAATGCCAGGAGTCAGACACTGATTGACTGATCCACACCACTAGGATCTAAAGCAACGGCATTGGGACATCATTCAGACTGGAGACATGCAGTTGGAAGGTAAAAAAAGAGAGGGAAGTCAGACCTGAGGGAACTACAGTACCAGACATCAATAACAGCTACAAGTATCTTGGAATCCCACAAGTAAATGGGAACCACGAAGAGGTCACGAGAGAAGCTGCATCCACCAAATACTCACAGAGAGTAAGACAAGTCCTAAGGAGCCAGCAGAATGGGAAGGACAAGATGCAGGTAATCAACAGCTGCTCCCTGCCGCTCCTCAGATACTCCGCTGGATAATAAGCTGGCCAAAGAAGGAGATAGCAGCATCGTTTTCTGATATTTACTATATTGTAGGAGGTGCCGTAGGCATCAAGTGCAATGTGTGTCAGGGAGCCGTCAGGGTAGAGGCCAGTCTGATCACTGCTATTGAGGCTGGCTACTGGGACATGGAACATATCCTCTTTGGTGGGGAAGGAGCCTGAGGTAGCGCGTGAGGTTGAGATACCAAAGAAAAAGCAGTCTAACAATGACATCAGTGGGAAAAAGAGGTAGCACGATCAAGCTTTTTTAACTTTCACTGGGATGTCTATTTTACTTTGAGCAGTATGCTGAAGAAAGTGCCAAGCACACATGCTTTGTCCTGTATGAAAGGCCTTGAAAGAACACTACAACAGGGCAACCAGGAAAACTGAGCTTTGTATTGTACTCAATTTTTTGGCAGCCCTAACCAAGTAGCTCTTTTTCCTAAACATAAATAAGAAATTTCAAGCCAGGCAATATTTTTTGGGGCGGTAAACAAAGCAAACAGTAAATAAAAAATAAAAATAAAAAGTGTGGTCCTCCAATTATGCTCCAAAATAATAGATATAAAATCTGTATGAAGACAAATCCTTTTAATGTACACATCAAAGGATTGTCGGGGATTCTGGTGCAACTGTAACCAGGAACATAAATAAACAGATTACAACAAACTGCTCTGTGACCGGGACAAATACAAATTAATAATAATGATAATAATGTGACACCTTAGCATGTGCTTGTCCACAGCTGGCCAAAGGAGGAGATAGAAGCCACTGACAGGAAGACCAGGAAGCTCCTGACCATGCATGGAGGGTTTCACCTCAAGTCCAGCACTTCCTTCCTTCCGCATACTAAGCGGAAGCGAGGAGGCCGGGGACTGGTGAGTTCCTGTCCAGGATGAGGCAACAACCATCCACGAATACCTCAGGAAGACTGCCCCAACCGACTGCGTGCTCAGCACATAACAGCAGGGTGCAAGATGCTAGCAGGCAGGGCATGCATGGAACGCCATAACCAAGTGGCCGTCATAGTATACAGGATCATCTGTGCCAAGTATGGCAGGGAGGTCCCGAGGTCAAAATAGGAGACGCCCCCAAGGGTGGTGGAGAATGACCGAGCTAAGATCCTGTGGGACTTCCAGATACAGACGGACAAAATGGTGATGGCTAGTGCTGGACATAGTGGTAGTAGACAAACAGAAGAAGACGTGATCGATGTCGCGATACCGAATGACAGCAACATCAGGAAGAAGGAACACGAGAAGCTGGAGAAATACAAAGGGCTCAGAGAAGAGCTGGAGAAGATGTGGAGGGTGGAGGTAACAGTGGTCCCAGTGGTAATCGGAGTGCTCGGTGCCATGTCTAAAACTGTTCCATCTCCAACTCTCTCAGTTACTGCTTACAGCCTGTAGACTGACTTCTGTGTGACAGGTGCAGGCTAAATTTTTTAAAAGAAGTCACCATGGTTGCCGGTGCCTTGGTGTTAGTTTAGGTTGGTATAAATGAAATTCACTATTCACTAATGTTAACATTTTCTGTGATTTTCTCTGCTAACATCACAAAGTAACCATCGCCAGGCTATATGACCAAATTCAGGGGCTGCATCCTGGACATTTATACAAATTAGAGCTGGGCGATATGGCCTAAAATCCATATCACGATATAATTTGAAGCATGTGCGGTAACGATATATGTCACGATATATATTCTTTTCTTCTGTATAACGTATTTTCCACACAAAAAATACTAAACAGCAGTGGCGTTTGCAGGGTTACTGAAGTTGGATTACCTGGTATATAATGATGTGCTACGTGATCGCTAGCGACACAGCTATGTTAGCATAACATTAGCACAGTGAAGCTGGAGGATGAACGCCAACTTTTTTTCCCACTCATTAAAAGTTAACGTGAGGGATTCTGGTGGTCAGGGACAAATGCAATCGCATAGCAGGATGCTATACACGGGCCAAACTTCAGTCAGGAGAACAACTGAGATTATTCATCCACAATACGAGGTTAGTTATTAATATACTGCAACAACATGGGAATAGAGCAGCTGCGAGAGAATTCAACATTAATGAATCAATGTTACGGAAGTGGAGGAAGCGCAGTTTTTGGCTTTCCCCATATTTCAAAAGTGCTTCATCTCTTTGCTATGACTGTCGCCCGCCATAATTTGCAGATGATAATGGTTTTAGCCGCCGCTATGCTTTGACCAAAACAGGCGCAGCTTGATGACATCATCAACATGCGCTATCAGATATAGTCAAAATCTCTATTGTTGGACAAATTTATATCGTTTCTATCGTATATCGTTTACATCGCCCACCCATAATACAAATGTAAAAACATTTTAACAAATGTTAAAATAATGAAGAATCTTAAAACATGCAATATGGCTACATTTTCAGGTCCTCCGTGCTTTCAAAGTCTTTCTGTCCACTGGCCAAATGTATGGTGTAGAGCATACACTATGCTGTTAAACTTGTGTTTTGTAGTTTTGTCCTTGGAATGAACCAGTTTTTGTCTGAGGATCTGTCTGGGTTAGAAGTGCACTGTCATGTTTGGAGAAAACTCTCCTGAGTCTCTGACAAACCTGCTACATAAGGGATGACAGTGTTGTATGGACTGGTTCTTATATAGCACTACTCTTTACACAACTTGTGCATTCAGCCATTCACACCAGCATATTGTTCTAAGTAGCATTCACACACATTCATACTCCGATGCATCGGAGAACAATTTAATATCTGGCCTAAGGATATTTGGCATGCAGACTAGGAGAAGCCAGGAATCGAACCACCAACCTTCCGATCAGTGGATGACCTGCTCTACCGCCTGAGCTACAGCCACTCCACTTGTCATTCTGTTTCTGTCTGGTTGGTGTCTGACCTTATTTCCTGTGTATCTTGTAGGGTCCTGATACCCCCAAGTTTGTGTTCCAGAGGGTGGTGGGAGTCAAAGAGTAGGTGTGTGTGTCGGCTTCTGGTAAACTGAAGTGTTGAGGCTTCCATCTTCCTCGATACGCACGGCACAGTCCAGACATGGCAAACTGTTATCCCTCCCTGGTGAACTTTATATTTCTATCCACTGAGTTAATGTGAACAGTGAAGGCTTCTACTTATTTTGACTCCAGGTGTCGTCCACATATCTGTATCAGTGGCTGGGTGCTGTCCCTTTAAAAGAGCCAAGAGCCTTTCCTTCCACTTGCTCCATGTAAAGGATGCCTACAGTGGGTGACAGTGGGTAGTCCATGGCACATTCATGCTTCTGTTTGTAGAAACCCTGTATCTAAAACATGTGGTGATAAGGCAGAGGTTAACAGTGTGCAAATTGGACTGGAGGTAAAGCTGTTTCTGTTGTGTAAGAAGCTGTTGCGATGCATTTGTTTTCTAAAAGTCTCCACTTGGACACAGCTACAGTGTAGCCTGTATATGCTTACATGTAGCTATGTACTTGTCTCTCATAGTAGATATCTAATTGGCCAACTTTCCACGTTCTGTCTCCAGAAAATAGAAAATAGATTATGCAACATTTGCTGTAACTTAGCAACACAATATCTGTTATCTGTTATCTCCAGCATGATCAGGCCAGCTTTGGTGGTATCATACTGGTTCTGTATACACTGGTATCCCAGATGTTATAAAAGAAACTTGATATATTTGGGGTGACCGTGGTTCAGGGGGTTGGTAAGCTCATCTGTAACTGGAAGGTTGCCAGTTCAATCCCCCAGCTCTCTCTGTCCTGGTCGTTGTGTTCTAGGGAAAGACCCTACTGGTGATGGCCAGACGATAGCGCAACATGGCAGCCTCGCTTCTGTCAGTCTGCCCCAGGGCAGCTGTGGCTACAACTGTGATTTGCCTCCACCAGTGTGTGAATGAATAGTAGAATTGTAAAGCGCTACATAAATGCAATCCATTTTTAGATTATAATAGTGCAACACAGTATAGCCACTCATTTTCTCTCTCTCTCTTTGAAAATAATAGAAAAACTGTTTCTATTATAATTTAATCTGTTTAGTCAGGTTATACTGGACTCCCCCATATTGTATTACCTCATTTTCATTAGGCCAGCGTTCTGAGATGGTAAGAGTTCTAAAACGTATTGTTGACTTTTAACATGCAAGCTGTATATATATTTACCTAGTAACTCATATATACAGTGGGGCAAAAAAGTATTTAGTCAGCCACCGATTGTGCAAGTTCCCCCACCTAAAATGATGACAGAGGTCAGTAATTTGCACCAGAGGTACACTTCAACTGTGAGAGACAGAATGTCAAAAAAAAATCCATGAATCCACATGGTAGGATTTGTAAAGAATTTATTTGTAAATCAGGGTGGAAAATAAGTATTTGGTCAATAACAAAAATACAACTCAATACTTTGTAACATAACCTTTGTTGGCAATAACAGAGGTCAAACGTTTACTATAGGTCTTTACCAGGTTTGCACACACAGTAGCTGGTATTTTGGCCCATTCCTCCATGCAGATCTTCTCGAGAGCAGTGATGTTTTGGGGCTGTCGCCGAGCAACACGGACTTTCAACTCCCGCCACAGATTTTCTATGGGGTTGAGGTCTGGAGACTGGCTAGGCCACTCCAGGACTTTCAAATGCTTCTTACGGAGCCACTCCTTTGTTGCCCGGGCGGTGTGTTTTGGATCATTGTCATGTTGGAAGACCCAGCCTCGTTTCATCTTCAAAGTTCTCACTGATGGAAGGAGGTTTTGGCTCAAAATCTCACGATACATGGCCCCATTCATTCTGTCCTTAACACGGATCAGTCGTCCTGTCCCCTTGGCAGAAAAACAGCCCCATAGCATGATGTTTCCACCCCCATGCTTCACAGTAGGTATGGTGTTCTTGGGATGCAACTCAGTATTCTTCTTCCTCCAAACACGACGAGTTGAGTTTATACCAAAAAGTTCTACTTTGGTTTCATCTGACCACATGACATTCTCCCAATCCTCTGCTGTATCATCCATGTGCTCTCTGGCAAACTTCAGACGGGCCTGGACATGCACTGGCTTCAGCAGCGAAACACGTCTGGCACTGCGAGATTTGATTCCCTGCCGTTGTAGTGTGTTACTGATGGTGACCTTTGTTACTTTGGTCCCAGCTCTCTGCAGGTCATTCACCAGGTCCCCCCGTGTGGTTCTGGGATCTTTGCTCACCGTTCTCATGATCATTTTGACCCCACGGGATGAGATCTTGCGTGGAGC
This sequence comes from Maylandia zebra, assembly GCF_041146795.1. NCBI lineage: Eukaryota > Metazoa > Chordata > Actinopteri > Cichliformes > Cichlidae > Maylandia > Maylandia zebra. The sequence goes on from NC_135167.1 coordinate 37,251,493, forward strand.
CCCAGATCGAGGGAGATTATCAGTGGTCTTGTATGTCTTCCATTTTCTGATGATTGCCCCACAGTTGATTTTTTCACACCAAGCTGCTTGCCTATTGTAGATTCACTCTTCCCAGTCTGGTGCAGGTCTACAATACTTTTCCTGGTGTCCTTCGAAAGCTCTTTGGTCTTGGCCATGGCGGAGTTTGGAGTCTGACTGTTTGAGGCTGTGGACAGGTGTCTTTTATACAGATGATGAGTTCAAACAGGTGCCATTCATACAGGTAACGAGTGGGGGACAGAAAAGCTTCTTACAGAAGACGTTACAGGTCTGTGAGAGCCAGAGATTTTCCTTGTTTGAGGTGACCAAATACTTCTTTTCCACCCTAATTTACGAATAAATTCTTTACAAATCCTACCATGTGAATTCATGGATTTTTTTTTCACATTCTGTCTCTCACAGTTGAAGTGTACCTCTGGTGCAAATTACTGACCTCTGTCATCATTTTAAGTGGGGGAACTTGCACAATCGGTGGCTGACTAAATACTTTTTTGCCCCACTGTAATTATATTGATTATTACTATCTTTGCCAAAGATGGACCACATTCCTGTAGAACGTGTTTGCAATGGTTTTAGCAATAGTCACAAATAACAGGGAAATGCATACATTTGTGTCAGATAATGCAGCACAGACTCATCGTGGGCAGACTGTGCTTGCTGCCACACGGCAGGATCCTCCAACCAACCCCCAGGACCAGGACCAGGTCAGACTGACTACTTTTTCTTTTCTCACAGCATGACTATTATGGTTGTGTCCCAATGCAGGGGCTGCATCCTTTGAAGGACCTGGCCTTCGCGGTCTGCGTGGGCCGGGTCCTCTAAAAACTGAGAAGGCTGGAAGTGCGAGGCTGTGAAATTGGACAGTCTAGCCTTCAGATCTGGGTCACCGCTGTCTCGGTGGAGTTTAATAAACTCAGCCGTCTGCTCCTTACTATCTAAAATATAACAGGACACTGGCGTAAACTCTCGAACATCTCACACTTCTGATAATCAGTTGTGTGCTTGACGTTTATTCAGCTGTGTAAAAACTATAACTTTAATCTCAGCCAAACTGATTTACTCAGGAACAAATAAAAAACTGAAAAAAACCAAACAGTAACATTTTTAGTTATCTAAGTGACTTATACATCATGTTTAACCTGAGTAGCCAAAGACCGCAGGGGGTTGAAAACAATGAAGCCAGGAGTTCACTGTTCTTGCCGGCTCTAGTGACCTCCCAGGTCACCTATCGAGCTGGTGGGTAGCAGACGTCTCCGAAAACATCGGAGCACTTTTGCAAATATGTGATGTCTTGATAAACCGAGCAGATATTTGAAGTTTACACAGCTACATTCTCGCCTGAAAATATCTTAAAAGTTTATTTTGTGACCCAGAAAGAGTAGTAAGAGTAATATTAAAACTAAGTAGCTGCCGCCATTGTTGGAAACTGAAATTGGCTGGGCCGCGCTATGAATTCTGGGATATGGTGGGCCACAAAGGACGCACCCCACCCATCCTTCAAATCTGGGGAAAAGGAGGACGCTAGTGATGCGCGAATCATGAACGAATCGTTCAATACTCGAGAATCACTTTACTGACTCATGAATCATGAACAAATCACTCAGGACTCACTCACCCCCTCCCTCCTGGCTCACAGCTTCTTCTTCTTCTTGGTTGGCAACCAATGTTAAGGAGCATTACCGCCCCCTGGCTCACAGCTCAGTGGACATTTAGATGAGAAAATATATATTTGACACATTTAAGGAAAATACACAGCAAATTCAAAAGTGTTAAATGTTTTGGTGTTAATAGTCTCCTTGCAAAAGTAGAGTTAATTTTACTGTAAGCAGAGTCACATTCTTTTAATGTAACTCTGAGGTGTAAAATGATAGTAGTTAAAATCGAGTGTTAAAAATGAGTGTTTCTCTGTCAAATCTGGAGGTGTTACAATGGAAACATTAACTCTTGACCTCTTAACTCTGAACTCCTAGAGGGGCTATGACACCAACAGAGTAAATTCACAGACTCCGCCCCCAGCACGGCTCCAATCGAAGCTGAAGTGAAGCCGTTTCAGAACATTTTGCTCTACATATTTGAGTTGTTTGCCATGCTTGGTAAGTCATTTTTTCAAAGCTTGTTTCAATTATTATTATGAGCTTTTACTTCTGTGGCTCTTTGGAGTTGAGACAAAGCTGTGTGAAAGGCATTAGCCATGTTGCTCGCTGATAGCATAATATTCTGTTTTAGCTAGCTGAAAGGTATTGTTTGCGGGCAAATACCACAGCCTTGAAAAAAAGCTTGCCTCTCCCTCTCTTTCTTTCATTCTTTCTCCCTGTCCTATCCCCCAGTCATGTCTGTCCCGTTTGTAGCAACTGAAAATAAAATAAATTCATAATTATAATAAAGGTCAATCAAATGGACCAATATGGCAAGGCCATGATGATCCACTTGGTAAAATAAATCCGCTTGGCATCTTTCTTGGCCTTAAGACAACAATTCTGATGGCTAAAGATCCAAACGGGACACACAAAAAAAAAAAAAGCTTGCATGTGAATTTTCAGTCAAACCTAAAACAATATCTAGAATGTGAAATGTTGGTATAATGGTGCTACTTGAAGCCTGAAAACGATCGCCCATAAAAAAAAAAACGAGCAAACAGCAGTAGCTGACGTCCTGACTGGGTTCTACGTTAGCATAGATCCCTCCAGAGTTTTGTGCACACGGTTTAGGTAAAAATGAAAAAGGTTGCGGTTTTACATTTAGTTAAGTATTACCTGTTGCCTGTGTCCTTGTCTTTTGGGAAAATACTTTACACAAGTAATGACTCAAAGAGGATTCCTTTTTTTTTTTTTTTTTTTTACTGTGCTGCAATTGTTTACTGGATTATTTGTGCCATTAATTAGTGTCAACTAATTTTTATTCAATCTCCGCACAGGATATGCTTGTGAAGATGGAATATGGGGGAGAGCAGAAGTGCGTTGAAGTTCCACAAAGTGATGAATGAAGGACATGCATATTGTATTGAAGAAATAAGTGATGAGAATGCTGTTATTTGCATTTACCATGTCAGACCTTTTGATAAACAAAATTCTAATGAAAGTGAGAACATGTACACTGTTACATCTTTCAGATAATGTTTTGAAATTGTGGTGAACAGTTCAGAATAAATGTTTTTCAAAAACCATTGCATCTTTTTAGTAAATGTTTATTTCCAAAAGAAATGTCTAGAAGTTCAGAACAGTAAAATTCCCGCTTTTTAGAATGAATTAGAAGATAACTCTTATGTAGTTAAACTAAAATACTCTTTGAGAGTTAATATATAAACTCTTAACACCAAGTGTTAAATTATCAACTCCAGACAGATTTGGTGTTTAACACTAAATCAGAGTTAACGTACCAACTCTCCAAAAAGAGTTAAATTAACACTCTCTGGTGTGGACCCATATAGACACTTTAATAGTGTTGAAATCAAATCCGACAGTGTTAATTTGGACATGCTGGATTTGCTGTGTAGGATTTACATGAAAAGAGAAACAAATTAAGTTTGAGTGAAAATGTAAATTTTTTGCACTCTCTGGTCAACTGACTCAGTGAATCAAATGACTCAAAAAACCCGATTCACTGTGCAAAAGGTGTCTACTTTCGGTCGAAGCATTTTATGATAGTTACGGGTCAGAGTATCGTTTAAGATGTTAAGTATCTCTTAAAATGTTTGCAATAATGAAACATTTCAGTATAATGTAACAAAAAAAAAAGTTAGTTATGGTTCAGGACTCCCCGATCCTTACTGCACACGTGCAAAGACGGGACCATACAAATGGGGTCTACCCGATCCGTACCACGCATGTGCAGAAGTTTTTTTCTTCTTCTGTTTCGTTTAATGGCAGTTTACTCCCCAGTGTACGAGGATACAGCCACCTGCTGAGCGACCGAATGAACTATCATCATTACAAATCGTGTTTCTATGTGTAAATTTGATTTAGTGATAGTCGAGTGTGTTTATGCTTGTCTGTGCGGAGAGGATTGTTGGAATAGTGATGATGATGTCCGCTATCACTGTCAATTGTCAGTAAACACTTAATCTGGCTGATGAATCTTCACGTGACACATTACTAAGTCAGTATTATTAACTCTATAATTAGGCGCCATTCTTCTTATTTTACGTCGCTGTTGTTCAATCGGGGGAATTGAATTGTTCTCCGTTGAGGAGAAAAGCATGATTTTGTTTGTATACGGAGGTATCCATTGTTTAAATGTCCCGGGCAGTCGAAAAAGAGGTGTCGAGAGGTGCTAACTGGGTGCTAACCGTGTCTCTTCAAATATATTAACTGTCGCAATGTTGGTAAAGAGAAGAAGTGACGTAAGATTTGCACACGCGTGGTACCGATTGGGTTTCCAGTACAGATCGGGTAGTGACCAATAACTAGAAAACAGTCTTTGGTAGCGACACAGCTGTCGACAGCCTTCGTCGCCTGGCTGTGACATAATCGGCCTACAAATGCGGCCTCCGGAGGATGCAGCCGATGTTTTGGGACACAGCTACAGTCTTTGGTAGCGACACAGCTGTCGAATTGGGACAGCCTTCGTTGCGTCGCTGTGACGTAATCTGCCCTGAAATGTGGCCTCCATCGTCACAGGACGATGCAGGACCTGAATTGGGACCAAGTCATTGATTGGGACATAGAATAAGTAATTTCTTCTTCGTCTTCTTCTGTTTTCCTGGCAGTTGGCAACCCATTGAATTACAGCAGGTAGTTGTGCTGCCCTCTAGTGGAAGAGAATATAATTGTGCTGCCCGTTACTAATCAGGTGGAAGCAGATAATCTTCCATGGCACACCTTTGTGCCACACCACAGTGGTTTGGAAACACTGCCTTAAGCAGCCACATGTAGCAAAGGCCTGCTGCTGCTGGCTGGGACTGTTCATCACTGCAGTAGTGAATACACTACAGGGTAATTTACAGGGCCTGGTTCATCATTCATGAATATCATGTAACCCCAGCAAGATAATACCACCTATCAAAGTATCCAAAGAAATGTCCAGGAAACTTTAAGTGAAATGCTGTTACTGACCTGGTCATTTGCAGTGTCCACATCAGTGAATAGAAGACACACCAGGTGTTATCTCAGTGAGTCAGTGTGTGATTTTACCAACAGCGATCACAGGATTTCCCATTTTGGCATAATTCAGTTCTACTTCCTCACTCTAACTTCAAAGATGGGAGCGCTACCCTTGAAGAGCAGCAGTGGAAAACTTTTAATTATGAGACTTTAATTAAAGTATGGAATAGAGTATTCCTCTACTGATGCGTTTCCAGGACTTTCAGTTTCAATCTGAGAAACAGAAAATTCCTAAGAGCAGATAGTCTTTAAAGGCGGTGATGCAGGCAGCACTTCATTACACATGACTGTGAAGCTCATTCTGCTTCTCAGACTCTAGCAGAATGACTTCGGCATCAGTTCCAGTATCATGATAACTGCTCATCGGGGCATATCCAATCAGTCATATGTCAGTCACCATATTCCTGAAATGTGTATTCAAGCATGAAAAATAGCAGAAAGAATGCCCAGCAATGGCATTAGATATGTGCAGATATCAGTAATGGCAGCCTTCATGGTTCAAGCGCCATATTATCCACTAACAACGCTAACATTTACAGACTCTCAGCAGAGCCGCCACTGCTAAAATTAGTTTTCTGAAGCCTTTATTTTCATTTGCTCATTTCTAAGCCACATATTTGATCATCAACACACGAAACAAGTAAAATCCAACACTGCCAAAATGCCCATTAAGCAGAGGTGGGACCAAGTCATTGTTTTGCACGTCTCAAGTAAGTCTCAAGTCTTTATCCTCAAGTCTCAAGTCAAGTCTCAAGTAATGTCAGGCAAGTCAGAGTCGAGTCTCAAGTCACTGGTGTAAAAGTCCGAGTCAAGTCACAAGTCTGAAACTTTGAATTTCAAGTCCTTTCGAGTCTTTAAAAAAAAAAAACGAAAAAATAATGTTGCAGTTATGCTAAATGTAAATATTAGACCATGTAATTTTAAATCTGTGTTTTTCTCAACACATGACAAAATAGTGAACTTAGAAAATATACACAAATTGTGAAATTGCACCTCTTTAAAATGCAGCTCAATTAAACCTAGCTCCAAGAATAATTTTCACCGACAGTTCTGAGATAAGCTGCATGTTATTCTTGGATGCGGTTGTAGGACCAGCTTTAAAATCGCATGACAAAAATATCATACACATTAAAAAAAACTGTATCACCAACGTAGCCTGGACAACATTTGCTAGTTAGATGAAGTCAGCTATCTCATTGTAGCATATTTATATGCATATTTATAATTATACGGTTCTTGGAGTGAGTGCATACACTCATGAAGTTTAGTAACTTCCGGTCACTGCAACAAGCCCAGGTACAGTTTACCGACGGATGGGTGCAGGACCTTGAAATGCACCGTGTAGAACGAAAGACCATCGTACGTATCATAAGTTTACCAGTCTCACAAATCGTCGTCATAAATACACATTCCTTAACCGTTTATTAATATAACCTTTGAGCTCAACGGTAATTAATTAGTAGTGGAAATAATTTCTGGTAGCATCACAGAAATGTAGCAGTGACAATAATATTGTATGCTGTAATCGTACTGGGCAATTAGTGATACAAAAAACCTGTTTTATCCTGTGAATAAAAGTATGTGTTTTTGTCAGTGTACCATAATAACAGAAGCGAAACGCAATATTGTGTCAGGATAATTCACTATTTATGCACAATAAATAAAGGAGCATAGCGCGACAATTTCTGTTCAGCGCCAGACTTGCTTGTAACCTATATCACAAATTATGTTATGAAAATGACGCATTAACTACAACAGCAGACTGACCTTTGTGTAAATGCTTGGAGCAGACTAACCTGTGAGCTGGAGGGTTCTAGGACGTTATATTTGATCTTTGAATGGCTGCAATCCAGTCGCCTCTTTGTTACTTCGGAAACATGGCTCGAACAATTTCTCTTCAACGACGTAATCCGATAACAACCGATCTCTTTACCCGTCGGCTTCCCGTGGCTGTCATGCGACCGGCTATTGCAGTTAATAATACAACAGCTTCTTGACATTTTTGTGTTTCTTTTTATCGCTGTGTGACTGATTTTAATTGAAAGCCTGCGTGCGCTAGTACCGCTTGCCACGAGTTCCCAGAATCCTTTGCGGTTCTACCCGTGAATGACGTCACATTTTCAATCTCTATATAATATGCATGTTAAATTTTATATTTGGGGTAAAATATCAAGTCTTTTCAAGTAAACCGGTTCAAGTCCAATTCAAGTCCCAAGTCATTGGTGTAAAAGTCCAAGTCAAGTCACAAGTCTTAGAACATTTTTTCAAGTCAAGTCTAAAGTCATAAAATTAATGACTCGAGTCTGACTCGAGTCCAAGTCATGTGACTCGAGTCCACACCTCTGCCATTAAGTACTTGAAATGCTCATCATGTGATGACCGCCATGTGATACCCGGTTAAACCCAATTATATGACTTTAAATATAGTGCCAATATAGAGAGCTGCAGGCTTTTTTTGAGATGAAGAAGAAAATTATGAAAAAATAGGAGACTGCTGTTGATGTGAAACTAAAAGAAGCAGCTGAGATAAAAACCATAAACAGTGTAAAAGATAGATGCAACTATCTTCACATTACCCATTTGTTTCTCATGTTGCAACCACATGTAGCACACTAGTGGCTCTATCTTATATATGTTGTACTTCATTTACCATAAATAAATGTTAAAACTGAGATTATTATTGTTAATAATATTTTGAAATTTGATCCAGATTTGAGCAAAGTTGGGACAGGGGGTTACAGAGCATACACCTGTGTAGCATGTTTGGGTTATAACTGCAGCTTATTACAGCAAGTGTAGAGCGGCGCTTATATGAGCGCAGTTTGTGTTTCACCACTTTGGTCTCACTTGTTGCTGACGTTTTCCTCCTCTTCCTGATTGGCTAGCTTCAAAACTACTTGAATACTTTTAGAAAAAAGATCGAGTTCAAATATGTGTTTGAAATATGTCTCATTGTTACTCAGTGTAGCAGAAAATAATCATTCCGATTATATAAACAACTAACGAATGACTTCATGTAAAGTCTTTCCCATGTACTGATATTCAGAGCTGCAGTTTAGTGTAAGAAGTCTACATATGTGAGGAACAGCTGATTTCCACACTGTTTGCTGTCTCGGTCGAACCTGATTTGCCAACCTGCTGAGGCTGTTAACACATAAGCAGATTTATCCGGTTAAGCCGTTGCCTTCTGATTCGTCCACTTTGCACAGCTACCCCTTCAGTAGCGAGCAATTATCAGAGAATCCACATTTGACAGCCGGTCAAATTTGAAGAAAGGGTTCCTAAGGGCTGGTAACGTGGTTACATCGAGCGGTGTGGCTTTGCGCATCGGTTTCAGTGCGCACACTGGGCGCCGTGGATGCGCGTCCACGGAGAACAACTTAGCCCGACTTCATCTGGAAACCTTCTGCTTTCCTTAACGGCTTATAGATGAAAACTACCCTGGAGGAAACTCTTCGTAGGACAAGGAGCCCGTCAGTCTGCGGCGCACGGTGCAACACCGGCGACCATGTCGGACAACTTCACGGATTTTAACAACGACACCCTGCCGGCGGCCGCCGTCAAACATTTAAACTTCCCAGCTCTCATTTTCGGGATTTTCTTGATCATCGTCGTCACCTGTGGAAATGTGCTCGTGTGTATAAGCGTTTACTTGGAGAAAGCTTTAAAAACCACTACAAACTACTTTATAGTGAGTCTGGCATTTGCAGACCTGCTGCTGGCGGTGCTGGTTCTCCCTCTCTTCGTTTACGCAGAGGTAAGAGCCGTATTACCCAACAGGCTTATCAGGTCAGCATTTAGTACAGCATGCGTGCAGATGAGTCTGACTGTGACTCGAAGAAAGCGTCAGACAGAAGATAAGCAGGTATCTCTACATCTCCTGCAGTTCAGATGCAACATTAACCAAGAGGAAATGAAAAATATATAAAGACTGAAGGCCGCACAGTGTGGCTTCAAGACTTCACAAAATCCAAGGTGCCCATAAGAACTTTAAAGGCCTGGAGACTATAGACGTAATAGACGTAACCAAGACGTACAAACCACTGTGCAAAAATAGCAAAACTGGGGAAAAAAACACATGCTTGCTACAAAAAACAGTAAAATGCAAACTTTAGACTCCAAACCCGTCTAAAATACCCTTAACCTCATAAGACCCGAACTCTTCCACAGCATGCATTTTTAATTTCTCTTTGCTATTTGGGCTGATTGGGACCTGATGAATGTAAAAACAAAGAATTTTTTTTGTTATTTTACCTGATTTTTGTTTCTGAGAAAAATGAGAGCCACATATGAGGACATCGGTTTTAAATTTCAATAGAACAGTGTCAGTAAAACGTCCTCGTTAGTGGACATCAGGCCCTTGTAGAGCAAAATTTAGTATTTTGGTCTAGACAGCCCAAAATGTGATGTCCACATATGTGGATGTCAGGAGGCTAAAGAAAAGAGCATGGAAACACAGAAAATAACAACTCCAAATATATGGTAAATGGCCTGCATTTATACAGCGCTTACTAGTCCCTAAGGACCCCAAAGCGCTTTACATATCCAGTCATCCACACATTCACACACTGGTGATGGCAGCTACATTGTAGCCACAGCCACCCTGGGGCGCACTGACCACCACCAGTAGGCAACGGGTGAAGTGTCTTGCCCAAGGACACAACGACCGAGACTGTCCAAGCCGGGGCTTGAACCGGCAACCTTCCAATTACAAGGTGAACTCCCAACTCTTGAGCCACAATCGCACGCAGATGCACGCAGATGCAAAATAACAAAGATGCAAACAGAGATACAAAAGAAACCGCAGAGTGACAAAATCAGCACATATCGGTAAAATGATTACCAAAAGAAAATGGCAAAAGGACTGCAAAAAGATGCAAAATGTGACGCTTCAGTTTCTAATAATGTGTGAGCCCTAAAGTACTAGTGGACAGAAAGCTGTTGTCTTGAATTCAGGTGTTTATTAATTATAACAATTCTGGAGGATTAACACTCAGATTGTTGTGACTTAGCGAGGTAGCTAATTATACTCATCAGAAAAAGAGCATCATAAAACAGAGACGGCTGTTCGTCTTTCATCAGGATAAATAAAGACCGAGGGGAGACAGTGGGAGCTTTATTCTGGTGTTGAGAAAAGGTACGACCCATAATTCACAACATCTGCAGGCAAAAGACCAGGATGTAGCCTTGCCTTCAGTATCAGGAGCCACCTGCCTGCATGCCTGCCTGTCTAAATATAATAGAGACGCCCTGCTGAGGCTTCCCCTTAAATCCTCCTTAACTAGCTGCATTTGAGATCTTGTTATCTGTGCCAGTGGTCACAGCCAGTTAATCTTCACACCAGTGCTTTGTCCACATACAGTCACTGGATTAGAAAGTCTGTCTGAAAGTTAACGCCTACTGTGCTTGCTGAAGAAGTCAGGGGACAGAGTCATGCTTCATGCAGGAACGTTTGTGGCACTAAGACAAGAGGATTGGGAATATTTGCAGTGAGTTTCTTTTGACTCAAGGTTTGTGTGTTTTTGTGTTTGTTTATGTGTGTGCAGTTTCAGGGTGGAGTCTGGTCCTTAAACATGCTGATGTGTGATGGCCTGATGACCATGGATGTGATGCTGTGCACCGCATCAATATTTAACCTCTGTGCTATCAGTGTGGACAGGTATACCTCTTTACGTTGCTCCTACATGCTTGCTTTTACTGTCAAAGGCATTCGATGAAGATGAGTCTGAAAGGTGAAAACTAACAAAAACACAGCAGATACTATGATTAATCCTTCAGCTGTTCTGGACACAAATACTTGCTACAAAGAAGAAAACGTAATATTAAAAAGGGAATTTCATCATATAGTTATTTCATTCAGATAACAGTGTAATCCAGATATACTCCTCACATTTTGTTTCCTATAAAATAATTAAGTTCCAAACTGAAATTCAAGTTAAAAACAAGCATTAAAACAAATGTTTCGTGGACTTTCTGTATCACCACATCCACACTAAACTGAAATTTCTCTATTTTTAAAGGCCAATGTCAGGTTATTTCAGTCTGGTGAATTAACCATTAATATGGCTGTTGTAGCTTTAACTTTGCAACTTTGGTGATTTGGAAGAGAACTCATCATTTACGGGAGAGCATGAAAAGGTCCAAGGTCACTGCAGCTTTTCAAAAAGCCTGATTTACTATAAATCATTACAGCTAAAATAAAATGACAGAAAATATAGCTGCTTAGGACGGATATATTCGTTTGCCAAGTTAAATCAATGTTGCGCCATGGGAGGTTGTAATGAATCAAAATAGTTTTTTGAATTCTCTCAAAGGCACAGCCACCACAAAATATTACTCTTGAGCACTGCAGCCAGTGAGTAAAGTCATCCTGAGTTCAGGATCACCATCAGGCCGGGGTCCTTCTGTGTGGAGTTTGCATGTTGTCCCCCGGTACTCCCACGTCTCCCACAGTCCAAAGACATGCAGTTAGTGGGGTTAGGTTAAATAGTTATCTGTGTTAGTCCTGCGACAGACTGGCGACCTGTCCAGGGTGCCTCACACCCTAAGACTGCTGGGATAGGCCAGAGGAAAAGCTGCGTGAAAACCTTACTCTGTTTAACATCAATTTTTTTAAATGAAATTTTCATAGAGGGGCTAAAAATTTTGTCCCTGTGTTTGTCTAAATGTCAGCAGACAGTCATCCAAAGCCTTTAATAGACTGAGTCCACTTTACAAATGACTGTCAAAGCTCCCAGGTCTATCTTTTTATTTAAAACCTCCAAACAACGCTTACGTACCCAGCGTGATCGATCAAGGTAAAAAGTATAACTTGACAGTAACTATGACTGAATTAGTCTCCGGAGTCTTTGCTCAGTGACACGAGGACAGAGAATTATTTTTGTAACTCAGAATAATTCAGCTTTGACACTGAAATTTACATTTTTAACCTTATACATTTGAAGTAACAGGAAATACTGAAATGAAAATCATGCAATATAAACTCTGAACAGCTGTGTTACTGTAAGAATAACAGTTTTTTCCAGTGTTGTGAACCAGGCTGAGACTTCCTGTCAGAAGTGGACAAAAGCTAAATGTTTCCTAGGACAAAGTTTAGATTATTTTACTTCTTTTACTTACCAAAAGACTATTTACCAGTATTTAATGTATTTAATGATAGCTTTACTAAAAATGATTAGACAATCAAATTTGGACTACACATAGACTACGAATGGAAACCAAAATGCTTCCAAGCGCTTGAGATCATGATGTTAAACATATCCTTGTGAACGCTTCTTTCTTTCTGCAGGTTTATTGCCGTGTCCATTCCACTAAACTACAACCGCAAACATGTGGACCATCGTCAGATCATCCTGCTATCTGCCACCTGGCTGCTGGCCTTAGCAGTGGCCTCGCCTGTCATATTTGGCATCAACAACGTACCTAACCGTGATCCCACAGAGTGTAAATTGGAGGACAACAACTATGTGGTGTATTCCTCAGTCTGCTCCTTCTTCATTCCTTGCCCCATCATGGTCCTGCTCTACTTTGGGGTTTTCCGCGGGCTGCGTCGCTGGGAGGAGACCCGTAAGGCCAAACTACGAAGCAGCATCGAGGCCTGCAGGAAGCTGCAGCACGCCGCCATCACCACGACCCTCGCCCCAGTGCCGGGCACCATCCCTGGACCTCTGCCCATGCCTCTGCCCAGGATTATTGAGAGAGATCTAGCCCAGTCTCGCATGGATGATTCTGGCGACTACATACAACAGGAGATTCCTTATCCACGGCAGTACAGAGAGAACTCGGTGCCTACGCTGACCTTCAGCCAGCAGCAAATGAAGACGAGAGCCAAGCTCAACAGCAGGGAGAGGAAAGCTATGAAGGTCCTGCCTGTCGTAGTAGGTGAGTGCCTTTATTGGTGAGCCAGCAGCACCCGAGGACCGTTAGTGTTACCAAGCTTTAGTCCAAATCAGTGTTTTACAACTCTGGGTGGATAGTTGACAGAAGCAGCGCTGCTGTGATAACCTGCACTGTAGGATTTGATCTGTAGCTCCTCTGCCTGCTGTCGAAACACGTTGACCTAAGTGTTCCTGTTATTTCTAGCAGGCTTTTCGCTGTCGCTCGGTTTACGTTCATTCATCCGTTCAATCATTCACATCAATGATTCGAGTCGACAGGAGGTTTGTGTTGTGATCGCTAAAAAGGGAGACGAATCAGAGTTTCCTGAGCTCATTTCCTGTTGGTCAGCTGGCATCAGAAATGTTTTGGGAAAAGCAGAAAGCAGCGTGTCACAGTTCTCTTATGATGCCTCCGTCCAAGCACGCACGAGCTGTGCTGCAACCTCAGAGGCTGCAAATGAAGCTGACATAATTCTGGTGTAAGCCGAAAAGCCTCAACTATAAATGAAATCAAGTTAAAACTGATTTAGGACACTTTCTCATGGGGAGTATGACCTTTAATACAAGTGTAACAGTGAACTAGGTTTTATAATCTTTCTAATCTAATATAAATAATGTTAGCTGAATGTTGCTGTTGAACAAACGAAAGCCCGTCCAGGGCTTGGTTTATATTTTTATGTATCTCTTCCAATAACATGGATCTTTTCCTATTATGTGGCTGAGCTTCCATAGTTACTCAGTTACAGCTTGTTGGACAAAGATACTGAAACACAGAAAACTGCTGTTTCTTCTCATTTTGGTTACACAAAGAAGCTTGTATTGTGCACGTCTGTCACAGATTATAAACCAGTGACACACCTGCATAGCAGAATCTAGACTTACAGGCCAACAATCTAGATGTCCAACCGCAGCTGAACTGAGCAGAGACCGAATGTGGAGCTGCAGATTGGAGCAGTGCGAATGCTGGAAGAGAGCGAGGCCGATGGCAGACGTGGACAAGATGACTCATTTGAATTGTTCTACTTTTACAGTAACTTATTAAAATGTGTTTCTTATCTTGTTGTAGCCAGCTTGAGGTTATTTTTAAAGTACAGGCAGAGACTGATTCAGTCTTTCATAGTGAAGGCCCCGTTTTTTATAACCAATAACAGAGGCGGATTACGGGGGGGGGGGGGGGGGGGGGGGGGGGGGGGGTGTTTATAGGCTCTGTTTTGAGTTTTGTTCAAAACTAAATGACAAGACAGACCCAGAATCAGAACTAGATGATAGTAGCACTAAAAATCATCATAGACCTGCACTACACTTATTTTTTAATTCTACCAAAGTCCACTATTTAGATTCAGAAACGTTTATATAATTATTTATCCTTGTTGTGCAAACAAGCCTGCAAAACTCAATAAATATAGAATTTGAAAAATAGCAAACCTAAAAAGAAACACTAGGTACGAGATACATGAGGACCTATGATACAGTGATACTTTTGGTAAACAACCATTTGACTAACATGTGTGTCTCACCTGCTCTTGTTCCTCTCTCTCTCTCTGTTCCTCTCTCTCTCTCTGTTCCTCTCTCTCTCCCTCTGTTCCTCTCTCTCTCTCTCTCTCTCTCTCTCTGTTCCTCTCTCTCTCTCTCTCTCTGTTCCTCTCTCTCTCTCTCTCTCTCTCTCTGTTCCTCTCTCTCTCTCTCTCTCTGTTCCTCTCTCTCTCTCTCTCTCTCTCTGTTCCTCTCTCTCTCTCTCTCTCTCTCTCTCTCTGTTCCTCTCTCTCTCTCTCTCTCTCTCTCTCTCTCTCTGTTCCTCTCTCTCTCTCTCTCTCTCTCTCTCTCTCTCTGTTCCTCTCTCTCTCTCTCTGTTCCTCTCTCTCTCTCTCTCTCTCTCTCTCTCTCTCTCTGTTCCTCTCTCTCTCTCTCTCGCTCTCTCTGTTCCTCTCTCTCTCTCTCTCTCTGTTCCTCTCTCTCTCTCTCGCTCTCTCTGTTCCTCTCTCTCTCTCTCTCTCTCTCGCTCTCTCTGTTCCTCTCTCTCTCTCTCTCTCTGTTCCTCTCTCTCTCTCTCTCGCTCTCTCTGTTCCTCTCTCTCTCTCTCTCTCTCTCTCTCTGTTCCTCTCTCTCTCTCTCTCGCTCTCTCTGTTCCTCTCTCTCTCTCTCTCTCTCTCTCTCTCGCTCTCTCTGTTCCTCTCTCTCTCCCTCTCTCTCTCTGTTCCTCTCTCTCTCTCTCTCGCTCTCTCTGTTCCTCTCTCTCTCTCTCTCTCTGTTCCTCTCTCTCTCTCTCTCGCTCTCTCTGTTCCTCTCTCTCTCTCTCTCTCTCTCGCTCTCTCTGTTCCTCTCTCTCTCTCTCTCTCTGTTCCTCTCTCTCTCTCTCTCGCTCTCTCTGTTCCTCTCTCTCTCTCTCTCTCTCGCTCTCTCTGTTCCTCTCTCTCTCTCTCTCTCTCTCGCTCTCTCTGTTCCTCTCTCTCTCCCTCTCTCTCTCTCTCTCTCTGTTCCTCTCTCTCTCGCTCTCTCTCTCTCTGTTCCTCTCTCTCTCGCTCTCTCTCCCTCTCTGTTCCTCTCTCTCTTTCCCTCTCTCTGTTCCTCTCTCTCTCGCTCTCTCTCCCTCTCTGTTCCTCTCTCTCCCTCTCTGTTCCTCTCTCTCTCTCTCTCTCTCTCTCTCTCTCTCTCTCTCTCTCTCTCTCTCAAACACCAACATCATCAAATATACAGTTGAAACCAGATGTTTACAAACTCTTCATTGCTGACAATCAAGCCAACACATTTTCGAAACAACTCTGGCTGAT
Source organism: Maylandia zebra (assembly GCF_041146795.1). Classification (NCBI taxonomy): domain Eukaryota; kingdom Metazoa; phylum Chordata; class Actinopteri; order Cichliformes; family Cichlidae; genus Maylandia; species Maylandia zebra. The sequence goes on from NC_135167.1 coordinate 37,267,276, forward strand.
TGGGACCCACACCCAGTTTCACACCTTGGCTCAGGCGATTAGAGGATCATCAGGGGGTCCTTTTGTCCCTCTGTGGGGGGAAACTCCCACTAGGTTTATATCTGGGACTCTCCACCATTTGACCTTAGAACTGAAGAAGCTTCTTGGATGAGAGGTGAAACGTCTTCAAGCAACTTAAAGAAGTCCAGACGCTTTTCTTTGCAAGCTCCTTTGACTACGATGACCTGGATGACTGAGAACCTTCACAGACATATCTATGTAGACTATGCACATATCATACAGTTGAGTGCGTAATCACATTTCAGTCATTCAGTCCTTTGGTTTGTTATAAATGCATATTGTGAGAGTGAACCTAACAGAAACCTTTAATAGTGTATCACAGTGTATCACATTTTTTACATATTAAATTAACTCTGAAAGAATGTCCTGTGGTCAGGCTGAAACCATTACTCACTCTGTGGCGGCAAAGAAAACCATCTCTCTTCTCTTTAGTTTTTCCTCCGTGGCAAATCCTTACGGGCCATCTTACAGTGAATTTGATCTTTTGTGTGTGTGTGTGTGTGTGTGTGTGTGTGTGTGTGTGTGTGTGTGTGTGTGTGTGTGCTTCACCTGTGGAGGTCACTGGTCTGTCACAGAATGACACAGAACCATTCACACTCCACACCAAAGGGTCAGATGAGCAACAGATTTCAACCCAAGACTTTCTTGCTGTGAGGCAGCAGTGCTGACTACTAATATCAGTGCCACGGGGGCGTCACATTTGTAGGTAAATGCCCTTTTCAAACCATTACTTAACCCAACACCTGAGGAACAGAAACAAAGATTGTGACCATATTTAATACTTGTGGCCAGCTGCTGACTTTGTCACTATCACTGTAGGTTTTCTGTACAGACAAGTGGTAGCTGTTACACAGACCACTAAAAGATTGGACAACTGTAAGAAAAAGCAGGAAAAACAAGGGAATTTTGGTTTTGGGAGCTTGTTGTTGACTGAGAGCTAGCTGGAGACGAGTTTAGCCTGGCATATGGACAGCTGGAGCTATGGATGAGTAACTAGTTTGGTAGAATAGAGCAGGCGTTTAATAGACTAGCAGAATATACACACTGGGAGGCTGCTGTGTTGTTATGGTTCAATGAGCAAAGAGCTGTGGGATGGCCGTTTAATGAGAGGAAAGTGGGGGATGCACATTTATGACAAAAGAAGACTTGCCTGGTCTAGGTTTGGTGTGACGCATACAGACACTGACAGTTAGCCAAGTCTACAGTCAGGCTGAGTGGAAGTGGCAGAGCCGGGTATTTAAAGGGCTTGATGACTGAGTAAGCTGCAGCTGCTAAAGCTCTGGTTCCAATACACCTGCCACACACACACACACACACACACACACACACACACACAGACACTACAGGACTAACGGCAGGTCAACCTGACCCAGAAAGGGATGTGTGGGGGAGTCAGATTTGGAAGCTACAATACTACTCATTATCCAAATGTCAGTCATTATCAGTATCTCTCTCTCTCTCTCTCTCTCTCTCTCTCTCTCTCTCTCTCTCCATGTATATATTTATATATATACACACTCACAGGGCTCTAGACTAACTTTTTGCCACGGTTGCACTGGTGCACCTTTTCTTAGGCTAGGGCTGGGTATCATCACTGATTTCTATAATCCATTCGATTCCAATTCACAAAGTCCCGATTTGATTCAACTTTGCCTCAGACAGTCAGAAATATTATAATTCTGATCATTTATCAGTACTGACACTTGTGAGACTTTATCAGAGATGTGAGCATCACAGCAGAGGCCTTTGTGTCAAAGTAACGGAGGATAAAACTCAGAAAAACATGAAGCAGATTTTCCTGGCCTGGCTTTTTATAGCAGATAACCTTAAAAAATTCTGCATTTTGCATAATTTTAAAATGTTTAAATTCCTGTCCGAGGTCATTTAAGTAAAAAGATTAAAAAAAAGAAAAAAAAGACAGCGGCCGACAGCGCTGTAAACAACAGTAGACTGATGGGTAATAAGCGAATGAATAATGCAGAAAACAGAGATTTGAATGGTAAATGGCCTGTATTTATATAGCGCTTTACTAGTCCCTAAGGACCCCAAAGCGCTTTACATATCCAGTCATCCACCCATTCACACACTGGTGATGGCAGCTACATTGTAGCCACAGCCACCCTGGGGCGCACTGACAGAGGCGAGGCTGCCGGACACTGGCGCCACCGGGCCCTCTGACCACCACCAGTAGGCAACGGGTGAAGTGTCTTGCCCAAGGACACAACGACCGAGACTGTCCAAGCCGGGGCTCGAACCGGCAACCTTCCGATTACAAGGCGAACTCCCAACTCTTGAGCCGCGATCACCCCAATTTGAGAGAGAGAGAGAGAGCGCTGTGCATGAAGTGTGATTTTATCGCGGTGGAAGCAAAACAGCAAAAGTCAGAGTGAATTCATGACGATGTTTATCAAATGTGAAGCGTAGTTTGATCTTCTTTTGCTGCTGGTTCAATGAATTTTGGTTGGAGAGAGACAAAACCTGCAGCTCAGACTCTAGCGCAAAAAAGACGTAAACACAGCGCGGACCCGATGCATCAGAATCGGTGAGCTGTCGGCTTTCAGCCCCGACGGCTTGTCTGTCTACGGGCCGTCGGGTGAGAAAGCCGAGAAAGAGAAAGCTGATTCTGTTGCGTGGGGTCTGCTCTGCGTTTACGTCTTTGTGTGGAGTCCGTGTACCTGCTCTCATTTACTGTTTGGTTGTTGTTGAAATAGTTTTATGAGCTTTAACCTGAAATTCTGGCGTTTCTGGCAAAATAAGTTTATATTTAAATGTCAATTCAGGATTTAATGAATCGATATCGCTTTATTCAAGCTACTCACCTCTCTATTCAAATCAAATGTACACACGAAGGACTACGGGAATATCTGGACCACGGCCAATCAGAGAGGCCCCGCCCCTGACTGTCTCTGATTGATTTAGACCACGATAGGGGCATAATGTGTGTCTGCTGTTGACCACACGGAGACGTTCAGAGTGGCGGAATTTGTTTTTGGGTTTTTTGTAGCAAAGAAAAAAAAGATTCATAACTCTATATTTCAGATTCCTGACAGCGCTTTAATTCAATTCAATTCAGTTTTATTTATACAGCACCAAATCACAACAGTTGCCTCAAGGTGCTTTATATTGTAAGGCAGACCCTACAATAATAGATACAGAGAAAAACCCAACGATCATATGACCCCCTATGAGCAAGCACTTTGGCGACAGTGGGAAGGAAAAACTCCCTTTTAACAGGAAGAAACCTCCGACAGAACCAGGCTCAGGGAGGGGCGGGGCCATCTGCTGTGATTGGTTGGGGTGAGAGAAGGAAGACAGGATAAAGACATGCTGTGGCCACCCTTTAGTGACAGCTCTGCAAACCCTCGGCCTTCTTTCAGTGAGCTTCATGCGTGACGACTGTGACAGGACTGTGACAGGAAGATGGCGCCTTTGCTCGGCTTGCCGTCTACCTGCCTATGCTGTGTTGTATTTTATGCTTTTATATCAGCCCTGACGTTTAATATATGGCGCTATGCTGCTGTGATTTACGACCGTTCTTCCTTGCTCCACATCAAAGACTCTATGGAACGTCTTTATGATGACTGGGACAGTTATAGAAAAACTTTTCCCCCACCATTTGTGCACTCTTCCACCTCACTGGATTACTTCTTGCTACCTGCGAAACGTGCCCTAAGCAATTCCAAGAAGAAATCGAGGAAAAGAGGCTGTAGGGCCGGCATCCAGGTACACATCAGACGAGACTACAGATCGGAGATTTCCCGACTCGTCTGGAGGCGTCCCCGGTTTCTGCTGCCAGTTACCCTTCCGGATTTGATTGGAAACACGTACTTGCAGCCACTACAGCGTGGATCCTGCCCATCTGATGCTCTGGATTTTGCCGATTATCTCCCCACCGCTGCGCCCTCACAGCCCGCATCGCACAACCGGTGGTTGGCCCCGCCGGTTCCGTGGCGCTGCTGGAGACCTCGCGTGCGGGCACGGTGTTTGCTGTCAATTCCACTCCGACAAGCTGATGGGAAACCTGCGCTGTCAGCTTTTAATCGGATCGCGCTCTTGAACGCCCGCTCCATCGCAAACAAATCCTTCTCTCTGAATGAGCTCTTCACAAGGAAAAGCCTGGACTTTCTGTTTCTCACCGAAACATGGCAGAGGGATGGCGAATTTATTCACCTAAATGAACTGCGTCCTGCAGACTGCTCTTACTTGGGCGCCCCCCATTTAGGTCGCCGTGGTGGAGGTCTTGCCGTTGTCTTTAAGGACAGTTTCACCTGCAGAGGTATGCAAACTGAAAACTATTCTTTCTTTGAGTCGCAAACAATTAAGGTGGGCTCTACGAACATCTTTCATTGTGTTTTAGTCTATCGCCCTCCTGGCCCTGCTACTGAGTTCTTAAAGGATTTTATGGACTTCTTATCTTCTATTATCAAGCTGGAGAAAGCTTTAATTCTTGGGGATTATAACATTCATATTGATGATGCCTCATCTAACTCTGCAGCTGAACTTCTATCTATATCCGAGTCTTTTAACTTTGTCCAACATGTCTCCGGTCCAACCCATGTAAAAGGCCATACCTTGGACCTTGTTTTTTCCTTTGGCCTCAACATTGGCAATGTGTTTGCTGAGGATGTACATTTGAGTGATCATAACTGTATCTTTGTTGAACTTAATTTTAGCTCTAAACAGACGCCTGTGAAGTTAAAAACTCATAGACGCATAATAACTGAGACTACTGCTGAGAGGTTCTCCATTATGTTTGACAGGTCTCCACTTGTTACCGGAAATGATGTAAATGTTCTTATTCAGTCTTTTAATAGGGAATGCACATCCATTTTGGATCAAGTGGCACCTATTAAAACAAGCTCGGCTTTACAAAAGAAGACATGCCCTTGGATAAATGAGTCTATCTTAAACTTAAGGAGAATATGCCGCAAAATAGAACGACTATGGAAGAAAACCAAACTTGACGTACACAGGCTCCATCTTCGAGATCTCATGCTCTCCTTAAATGACACAGTGAGAACTGTTAGATCAGAATATTTTTCTAGACTCATAACAAAAAACAAGAGAAATCCCAAGTTTCTTTTTGACAAAGTTAGTGCTATTGTCTCCCCAGATGTGGTACCTTTAGATGTACACTCTAAAGTAGATAGTAATAAACTCCTCCGATTTTTTAATAAGATTAACGACATCAATGCTAAAATCTCCCCAAAGCTTTCTTGTTCTCCGAGTCAGGCACTCCCTTTGTACTCCTGGTCGACTTTTACAACAGTAACATATGATGAAATAGCAGCCCTGGTTGACAAAATGAAGCCGTCCGAGAGCCCCTCAGACATTATCCCCACTAAGCTTTTTATTAATGCCTTTGACACCATTGGTCCTTGGGTTGTGAACCTTTTTAATGTTTCTCTTCAGACTGGGGTGTTCCCCAGCTTTTTTAAACATGCCATTGTGGAACCAAGGCTCAAAAAACCCAACCTGGACCCAACACTACTTCAAAATTTAAGACCTATCTCCAAACTCCCATTTATGTCAAAACTCCTTGAGAAGGCAGTAGCTGTCCACTTTACGGCATACTTGGAGAAATATAACATCCATGACCGTTTTCAATCTGGGTTCCGTAAATTGCATTCCACTGAGACAGCACTACTGAAAGTTACTGATGATATTATGATGTCAGCAGACTCCGGAGAATACACAGTCCTAGTCTTGTTAGACCTCACCTCAGCCTTTGATACAGTCAACCATACCATCCTGATAAACAGACTGAGAGACCTGGTTGGGATGTCTGGCTCTGTTCTAGACTGGTTTTCATCTTATATATCTGAAAGGAGTTTTAGTGTGTCTGCAGACCAGATCATGTCGGAATCTACAGAGTTGTTGTGTGGAGTTCCTCAGGGCTCTGTGCTGGGACCTATTCTGTTTTTAATATACATTCTTCCTTTAAGTCAGATAATACAGCAGTTTCCTGAAGTATCTTATCATCTTTTTGCTGACGATATTCAGCTACATTATTCGTTTAAGCCTGCTGAAGCTCATAAGCTCTCCAATCTGATTGACTGTTTAACCAACATTAAACAATGGTTGAACAATAACTGCTTACAGCTAAACCCGGCCAAAACAGAAACTCTGATTATTGCACCAGGCAGTGCAATACCTGATATTAAACGGCGACTGGGTGACTTAGGTTCCTCACAGAAACATAACCTTAGAAACTTGGGTGTCATTTTTGATGAAGCTTTTTCTTTGGAGGGGCATTTAAATCAGACAGTAAGAACCTGCTTTTTTCACCTGAGGAACATTTCTAAACTTAGATCCATCGTGTCAACAAGTGAACTCGAGATGATAATACATGCTTTTATCTCTACAAGACTTGACTACTGTAACAGCCTGTTTACTTGTTTAAACATGAAAGGGCTAGCCCACCTACAGGTTGTTCAAAACTCTGCAGCGAGGCTACTGACCCGCTCGAACAAGGGTGCTCATATGACCCCTGTTTTAAAGTCGCTGCACTGGCTACCAATCAGATTCAGGTTCCATTTTAAAATTCTAGTTTTAACTTTTAGAGCATTACAGAGACAGGCACCCCCCCCACATTGCTGATCTGATTCATACACATACCTCCACTCGTAACCTGAGGTCAGCAAACCAAACCCTTTTAGTGGTCCCCCACACTCGTTTTAAAACCCGAGGGGACCGATCTTTCCAAGCTGTTGCACCCAGATTGCGGAATGCACTTCCCCTATTTCTACGGGGTTTGGACTCAGTGGAGACCTTCAAAAAGCAGCTAAAGACATTTTTATTTCAAAAAGCTTTTAATTAGACCAGGGTTTTCATGGTGTATTTTATGACTGTATTATGTTTTTACCTTGTAAAGCACTTTGTGACATATGTCTGTGAAGGGTGCTATATAAATAAACTTTACTTACTTACTTACTTAGTCACCTGAGATGGTTTCACCTCACAGGTGTGCCTGTCAGGGTTCATTTGTGGAATTTCTTGCCTTCTTTATGGAGTTGGGACCATTAGTTTTGTTGTGCAGCAGTCAGGTTGGTACACAGCTGACAGCTCTATTTGACAACTGTTAGAATTCATATTATGGCAAGAACCAATCAGCTGAGAAAAGAGAAATGACAATCCATCATTACTTTAAGAACTGAAGCTCAGTCAGTCTGGAAAATTACATAATTCCTTTATGGGCAAATAGCTGCTAAGAAACTACATGGCATCCTGTTAAGACACCATTTTAACCACCACCAAGAAAAAGAAACAAGCAGAAGGGATTTGTTTGGGCCAAGAAACAGAAGGAGTGGACATCAGACCAGTGGAAATCTGTGCTTTGGTCTAATGAATCCACATTTGAGATCTTTGGTTCCACCTGCCGTGTCTTTGTGTGACACAGAAAAGGGAAACGATGGTTCCTACTGTGAAACATGGAGGAGCAGATGTGATGGTGTGGGGGAGCTTTGCTGGTGACACTGATGGGGATTTATTTAAAATTGAAGGCATATTGAACCAGCATGGCTACCACAGCATCCTACTGCGGCATGCATCCCATCATTTATTTTTCAACAGGACAATGACCCCAAACACACCTCCAGGCTGTGTGAGGGCTGTTAGACCAAAGAGTGATGGAGTGCTGTCCAGACCTTTGACTGGTGTGTGTGTATGCTCATATGAATCTGTCAGTTACAACTTAAAGTGAAAAGAAACTTGATTTCCCTTTTGTACGCTCTCCACAGGTTGCTTCTTGTTCTGCTGGACTCCATTCTTTGTGGTCCATACGATGCGAGCCGTGTGTCTGACATGCAGCATCCATCCTGGTCTAATGAGCACTGTCACCTGGTTGGGCTACGTCAACAGTGCTCTCAACCCCATAATTTACACCATGTTCAACACAGAGTTCAAGAAATTCTTCAAGAAATGCTTCCGCAGCTGCTGCTGACAACAGATTTCCCACCACAGACTCTGCAGTGAGCTGAAGGCGGAATGAGAAGACTGGGAATGGGTTTTGGAAGGATTTACAGGATTTACAGCATATGACTTCTGCTGGAAAGTCAGAGGTTTTCAGTTTAACCACTTACTTATGGTTGATAGTGGCTTGCTGACAACTTATTAAGATTGTTTCTAAGTTGCAAATACTGATCTTATAAATTCCATATCTGGGTCTGTTTTCTCCGTTGATGACGTGATTTTGTGATCCCCACGAATTACGGCCTAGAAAAAACTAACAGTGCATTTGTGGAAAGCTACAGAAAACAGATGAACACAGCCTCCCTTATTGAAAACAGAGATTTCACTTTGTCTACATGGCACTTTTTTTGGAATATACTGTCCATCAGCCTTGGCTGGCTGGGGTTACTGTGAGCCAGTTCCACAGAAGGACATGAGCATCTCAAAACATCTCCAACTATACGGAAAGACTGAGTAAGCTTCAACAGAGCAGAATGACAAGCAGCTAAAAGCAGCTTCAAGAGCAAAAACTTGTCTAAAATCAGCCACTCATGCCTACTGTTATGAATAAGCATAAAGCAACAGTTTGGCATGATGTGTTTCTTGCAGACAGATAAAGAAGATAAACACCGGTCTCATGTTTGTGTGGTAAATATGAAGCTACAGCCAGCAGCTGCCTAGCTTAACTTAGCTCAGAGTAGCTTAGCTTAGCTCAGTATAGCTTAGCTTAGGCTAAAGGCTGGAAAGAATAGAAACATTAAAAACATTGTACAGCTCTGAATTATCGTCATCTCGGCCACATAGTAGCAATTTTCAGTCATTAGAAGCAGAATTAGTAATCAGTGCTCGCTTATGAGTTACCCACTGAATAAAGACTTTTATAGTATTAGATGTGATTAGTGGCACAGCAAGATGCACTATGTAGGGTTACAAGTCCTACTTTGACTCTGCTCAGAAGACTGTATTGCCTCCTTTACATTACCAGTCTAGAATCTAGTGTGCGACCTTTTCCAGCCTTTATGCTGATCATAGCTGAGCTAAACAACCTCTGTGAGTGTGTTTGACTGAGTGGAAGGATATAATGATGTTGTGTTTATTCTATCTTCAGGTAAGAAACCATTCAAGTGTTTCCATACATAACAGACTGAATAAATTTTTTGATATAATGAAAAGTTCACATCAGTTCAATTTAGACTGCTTCTAGATCAGGCATGGCTAATCTGTAAAACTGTGCATCAGATCTTGTCGTATGAATTGTCAGGTACAGTTAAGCATTGTAACTGCCTAACTGATTTTAGCTGAAAATGGAAAAATGTTTTTCCTTCAGAGAAAGAGGATTTTGGAACGAGACCCAAAGTGTGAAAGATAACAATATTTAGTCATGAACTGCTGACATCTAATGAGCTGGTGTGAACCTCTTCAATGGTATACAACACTGAATATAGCACAGTCGAAACTAGCTTACTTTAACTGCTTTAAAGTAATTTTAAGATATGTAATAATGAAATGATTCATATAATATTAGTAGCTTTATGCCTTAAATTCAAAGGATGTTCTTGTCCATCATGATAGAATTGATCCATCTAAAACACATGCAAAAAAATGTAAGCTGTCGTGGAAATAATGAGTAATTTATTCCTTTCTCTGCTTCAGCGCTGAAGGAACTGCACGTCTACATAAAGTTTTGTTATATATACTATATTTGCTCAACTTCTCATTATTACAGGAAATGAGTGGTATTAATAATTCTTTTTAAATTGCTAAATAACAGCAGCTTATGATACTTAAGATACCACATGTTCCTTCTGCAAACATTATTTTCTACATTTTCTTTCACATATAGACACATAATATGTAGTATGATTGTAATGCATGTTGTAAGGGGAAGAAAATTACAATAGTTTTCTGATACTGTAAGAAGACATTCTTGTTGGTTTAGTTCAAGGCATAATATAATGAAAATGTGTGCCATTTTAACGAGCATTTGTTGTTAATGTAAGAAACCATGCTAATATTGTTATTGTTCCTAGAGCAATATTACAGGAATATAAGATAAAACAACTATTGCTGTCTCACAAGATTCCAGTTAAAGCACATTATTGCTGAATAATACCGAAAAATCTTAAAAACAGCTGTAGACGTTGCAATTTTATTTGGTCATTGGTGTATTTCCAGTGTGCTTGATGCTGAATGAAAGCTCACAGAAAGTTTTTCCACGTTTTGTGAGTGGTATCATTACCACTCTGTGTTTTGTTACTGACTGTGCCTACTGTATGCCACATCCACACTTTAAGTGGGAAAGTTTCTAATAAAATGTTTCATCTTTCTAAAAGCTCATCTTTAGTGGCCTTCATCTGAAATCTAATCAGCTCGGTTTGAGGTTGGCGTGGTGGGTGTATGGCATCGTTGGATGTGCCAGAACACGTCGTTCCAGGCACACAGACCACATCCCAGATGTGGTTTTAGCTCATTCTCATGGAGAGAGAAGGGACTGTGTACTGCATGTTAGTGTCATTTGTAAAAATCAAAATTTTTGATAAAGGTGGAGTTCAGAAATAAGCTGTGTCCTTTTTACTCGAGTAAATCATTTTGCGTCTTTCTTAAGCTGAGCATACGATTATTTCAGCTCCTGCTCAAACTGTAAGATTGACTCGCAGGGGTTAGAAGGTCACAATATCTTCTCTCGCTCTCTCTCCCTCTCTCACTCACACACACACACACACGCACACACACGCACACACATACCACCACCACCATCAACTTTGTTAAATTGCTAATGAAAAACATAATTGAGCACCAATGTCCATCCAACTCTTTTCACGGTTGTTGTGGTCGTGATAATTTTGTGAGGCCACATCGAAGAGGCTCGGATGAGCCAAAGTTCTACAAGTTGTGCCTCCGTCGCTTGTGTCCAGATCACACGCTGCACTGCTGCTCCATCTTTTCACTTCCATTTCTGTGTTTGTGCGTGCGCAGTGTGAGAGGCTGCGGTGACACCCTCACGAGGGGCGACAGGATTTCAAACAGGTTTGATTTTCTTACGACCAAAGGATTGATGATTTCCATGGTCGTGAGGTGTTAATCGCTTCTCGTTACCCCACGTATACTACACGATGCACGACGCACGATGATTAAGGCGAAACTTGGGCCGATCCCTAAAACGGTCACACGACTGAAAAATCAGCTCAAAATGACCTCAAAATCGCACCGTGTATGCCCAGCTTTAGGCATGATGAGGCTTTTGTAACCACTTTGCAGTTATTCTTGAGGCTCTTTGGTAGTTGTTTGTTTATAATCGAGGGAGTTTTGTGTAGTCATTTTGTTTGAGGTCGTCATGTCTCTATCGTTATTTTGTTCTTTTTCAGGCGATTCTCTCTCTTTATAGTCACGTTATTAACCTAATAAGAACATTTTGTCTCATTGCTGCTATTTCTCTTTGAGGCCGTCATGTCTCTATCTAGGACCTGTTTCCTGTTTCTCTTTGACATGGCTTTCTGTCCTTTTGGTCATGTTGTGTGTCATTGTGGGCGGTTTAATAGTTTTGTTATCTGTGTCTGGCTGACCAGCTTCACTTCATCACAGTCACAGTGGCGGAGCGGGGGGGTGGCTTACTGGGCTTAAGCCCGGGTTGTTTTTTCAGAAGCCCGGGGTCTTTTGGAGTGTAATTTTTTCATAGTTAGATGCCTGGCTGACAACTGTATAAAACAAAAACTACACACAATATTCGAAGCACATAGCGCACACTGTGGGAATTTATGACTGTGCGTAAATCCCCCCTAATATTGGTATGATCCAAGCTCAGGCACTAAGGGAGGGGGCGGGGGCAGCTGCTGTCTGCGAGTGCGCTGTTGGAGAAGCGCAGGGAGGCAGACAGAGGAGAACTGACGTTTGACCAGGTACCAAAGCAAATCATTCGTACTGTACAAATAATGTAAATATGACGGTGAATCACGAAAGATTGATATCAAACTGATCACTTGACCAATTTTACGTTACTTTCTCTTCGAGTGAATCAACAAATGAATGAAAAGGAATGAAAAGCGGAACAACAACAATGCTGTTTCTTTAGAGAGTCTTAGCTTACATGTGTGTTTATTTCATATTTTCAGTTGTTACCCTCCACGGCTAAATAAATCGGTTTCAGTAATGCACTGATATACAAGAATGGACATAAGGAGCTTCTTTCAAAGAAAAAACTCAGGTAGATGTTATTTTATATATTATGCTTTGTATGTTGTTCAGTATATTTCTATGCAAAACAAGAGGAACTTCAACACACAGCAGTACATTCACAGCTGAAACCAGATATTTACATACACTTTATGGAAAACACAAGAACATGTTTTTACTGTACAATATCAATTTAGAGTAAACTTGTTTTGTTTTGGATAAATAAATATTGAAATATCTTTTGAATTAGTTAAATGTCAGAATAAAGAGAGACAGCGCTTCTATTTTTATCACTTTCATCAAATTTAGGGTTACATGTACACTAAGTTTATTGTTCATTAATAAGAAAACTGCAGACGATTCCATTCTGAGCTGAAGAAGCTTCTGATTGGTTAGTAGAGTCCATGTGAGTAAATTGGTGGCACAGCTGTGGATGCATATAAGGCAAAACACAGAGCCTGTTTCTGTGACATGGGAAAATCAAGAGATGTCAACCAAAACACCAGGAACAGAACTGTGGAGCTCCATAAGTGTGGCTCAATTTGAATACAATTTGGTGCCATTTACAATTAAGAAATACAGATAGTTTCTCTCTTTACTCTTAAAGTTAACAAATATGTTTTTTATATTTATCAATCTAAAAAAAATAAACATTTATTTATTGTACTATTCTTAGTTAGCGTATTGTCTGTCTTGTCTTAATGTTGGTTTAAAATGGAGCACTGTAACAAAAAATAATTTCCCCCAGGGATCAATAAAGTATTCTGATTCTGATTCTGATTCTGATTCTGATTTGATGTTACAATTAAAAAAGTGTTTTTATCTGAAGAGTATTTAAACATCTGGTTTCAACTGTATATTTGATGATGTTGGTGTTTGAGAGAGAGAGAGAGAGAGAGAGAGAGAGAGAGAGAGAGAGAGAGAGGAACAGAGAGGGAGAGAGAGGGAGAGAGGAACAAGAGCAGGTGTAGTGCAGGTCTATGATGATTTTTAGTGCTACTATCATCTAGTTCTGATTCTGGGTCTGTCTTGGTTAAGTCCTAAGTAGTCCTGATTTTGAGCTGTTGTAGTCCTGTTTTAATTCTGGATCAGTGATATATATTTTTCCCTATATGAAGTCATTCTCTTTTGAACAAAACTCAAAACAGAGCCTATAAACAACACCCCCCCCCCCCCCCCCCCCAATCCCACATGCATACTACCCTTTAGGGCTAAGCCCCAGGTGTATCAAATGTCTGCCTCCGCCTCTGCTTCATCATTCTGATGGGAGCCAAAGATTTCCTCAGCATTTTGTGTGAGCTCCTTTTAAATCCACACCAGTTCTCCTGGTTGCACTTCAGCTGTGGCGTATAGGTTGTTCTGTCATCTTGGAGAACATTAAACAAGTATTTTTAGAGCTTTACAGAATATCTCTAAATATTGATTCTGCATGTTGCAAAATGAATTCTGGACCACTTCCCCATGTGAGGAAAACGAATCCGTCTTTACTTCTTAGCACTAACACAAGTAAGACAAGTAGTACCAAGACTCCTAAAAACTTTTACCTCCCTCATTCTCTCTGTTTCACCTTTGAACACAGACTCCATCCATCTTCTTAACCTTTATTCAGGGTCGTGGGGGGCAAAGCCTATCATAGCTGTCACAGGGCAAGACGCAGGCTACACACTGAACTGGTTCCCAGTCACAGACGTTCATCTTAAATGCTCATTCAGTATTACGACTTGTAAGTCCAGAGAATCAGCTGCTGCAGCGGGTTCGTTGGCTTTATTTCCATATATGACGAACGTTCTGTTGGCTGCAAGTCTTCCATGGAAATCATATTTCACATTATTACTCCAGACTATAAATGGTTGTGTTGAAGTCCCTCTGGTTTCTGCTAATTCTGAGCTAAAGATGCTGCTGGGCATCTTCCCATGTCTCTGCAAAATCACCTTGTGTGCTGTTAAATCCTCCCAATTCTTTCAATCTTTGGGCTGAAGGAAGGACAATACTCGGTGTATAAATGCTCAATCAACAATCTTTTATTCCATACAATTCAACACTTTATGAGCATAAACCATCCGGATGGGGAGACATGCATGCAGAGGGACACAGCAAATCTCAAACTGGTGGAGGGTTACTCAAACTCTTACAGCCTCTGATGGCCCCCACCTAGTCGTAAAAACCTAACATTCACATGTTTTCTAACTCCTAGCTGAGCCTGACTTATGACCTTGGCTCCCTGTCTCTCTGCTTACAGAGTACAGGGGGTGAAACTCCTGTGGAATGTGATCCGTCTCCTGCATTATCAGAAACCAAGGCCCTCTGCACACAATATTCTCTCCTTAACTCAGCAGTATGAAATGTCATGAAACAGTGTAACTCATTCACAGTAAATCAACAGCATAGGACAATATAAACCTATCTAATAAATCTAAGGATTTTTCACATTTTCTTCATCCAGAAGTGTAATGCAAACTAAAATTACACATTGATCATTTTCTCTATAATAAGTGTGATGCGGCTTACAGCAGTATAATAAGTCACTCATTTTGATTACAGGCATAAGATAACATATGACAGAATAATAATCTCACAGTGTGCGTGTGTGTGTGTGTGTGTGTGTGTGTGTGTGTGTGTGTGTGTGTGTGGTGATGGGATTTCCGGCTCTTTTTAGAGAACCGGCTCTTCAGGTTGTTTTGTTGCTTTAATTCATTTATTATTAACAACAATATAAAATTATGCACAAAAGGAATTACTAATGTAAAACAAAGTGGTTTTATTTATATATGTTTATATATAAATATATGTGGTGGTCCCTAGAGACAAAACACGTACAAACTCCAAAACACATTTCTAGCATTAACTGAACTTCCAAAACAGCTGCCTAGATCACTTAAATTACACAGTTGGAAGCATGTGTGTATTGTTTGTGTATTTATACACAAGCACACAAATATATTCAAATATAATTTTTTTAAATTAATTAATTAATTTATTTTTGTGTCCTGTCTGGCACTGTAGCGATCAGAATTATTGTCTGAAGGCCAAGAAAAATGCCCAACACATTTACTTTCCCAAGTGGGCCTTTTGCTATACTGGTCCACTTGATTGTCATAGTTTATTTGATCTTTATTAGTTATTTTTATTAGTTAAGTTATTGTAATCAGGCCAGACTGGACTCGGGGACGGGAAAGAAAAACAAGAAGAAAAGTTCAGAAGAAAGTTAACAGAAGGAGAGGGAAAGAAAAAGGAGAAAAGAGATAGAGAGAAAAGACAATGAAAATCTGCTTCATCACCTTTTTTTCCCCTCTTTTCCTGGATCACCTGTTGAGAAAAAAAGAAAACAAGCAGAAGAAGACTAGAGCAATAGAATACACAACATATTTTCAACATCATATATTCAAATAATTTTTTAAAAAAAGTTCATTTACCTGTTACTACCACACACCAAATCCGGTCATTGGTACTTGCTGCCTTGTGTAGCCTCTAGGTAACAAAAGCTCAACACTGCTCCCTAGCATCCTGGAGCACTTCTGTTGTGTTTTGTACGTGTTTTGGAGTTTGCGCGTGTTTTGTCTGTAGGGGCCACCGTAAATATACTTTTATTTATTCACTCCACATAAAATGTAATAAATAAATCATATAATACAAAAACCAACTATTCACATTTCAACTTTTAACTATTTAAATTTTCAGCTTTTTCCTTTTAAACAAAATGATAGTAGCACAAACGAAAAATTTTGCAGCACAAACCAGCACAAACGTAGCACAAATGTTTGATACCACTTTTGTTGGATTTGAAGAAGGTGGGGGGGCCAACTTCACTCACATAGTATAAAGGGCTTTGGCTCGACCTGGCCCTTTGACCTAGGTCAGAGCCATGTAACCAGGCTCCTGATTGGTTGTCGCGGCGCGATTTGACGCTGGAGTTCAGATTTTTCCAACTCGAGCGGTAGACGCAAAACGCGCGTGTGCACAAAATGCAACACAAAAACTGACGCGCGTGGTTTTATTCGCGAGCCAAACGCGCCAGACGCGCTACACTGACGCCCGTTTCACGCGTTTTCGCGACGCAAATCTGCTTCCAAATTTTCGCAGGACACGCAGTCGCGTGTCATCGCGCTTTTTCCATTGACTTTACATGTAAACCTGACGCTCTGGCCGTCTCTATCGCGGTCGGTGTGAACACACACCTCACTATGTGTGAGGTGTGCGTGTGTGTAGATGTTTGTCTTGTAGCTTCTTTGTGGTCATGTTGTGTAAATTAAATCCCAGGTTATGTTGTCATTTCAAAACTTACAGTTAAGCTCCAGTGTTATGTTCAAGTTGGAGATAAAAATATATAAATTCAATTAAATTTAAAAAGCAACAACAGCAGAATCACATGACCTCCTCTGTTCTTTTCTATGGTCATATCACAGCACAGGGAGCAGTGTGAGTCCTTGTTCGTTTAGGAATCCCTAAATTTAAACGAGGTGCAGTGCAGGTTTTTTTTATCACTCTGAGAGAAAAGTGGAACAGAGTGGACTGAATAAGAAAACTGAACAGACACAATTTTAACTCCCCAGTATCATTTCTTATAAGTGAAAGGCAAAGTAATTGGAAAAAGGAAAATGTCTTACACCAGGTGTAAAAATATACCTTTAATAGGCACCCAACTGAGATGTGCAAATTGAACATTAGGGTAGGTACAGATTATCTCCCCGTGAAGAGAACAAAGTTTTTACATCTCCATTGTTCATGTTTTATCTCGAGTGTTTCTAAAAGTAACAGAAGCTTGTCACCAGGAACTGTTGGGAGTTTTGTCCCAACGATATTCATGTTAAAAAAAATGTCAGCAGATGCTCCAGTGAAAAAGCCACAATCAGTGAATGATGAATTCTTTCTATAGAAAAGAAAACCAATAAAGTGTTGACAACGAAGAAATTTAATCAAATGTGAAAAAAGGAAAAAAAAACACATTATTGACCAAAAAGTCTTTTTATAGCTTCTTAAGCTTATTTACCTTTTTTCAAACAGAACATTCTAGACTGCAACAGTTTTTTACTGAAAACGTGTTTTATAACAATCATACTTCAGCTTTAAAAAGTGGTAAACAAATATAAATGTATGCAAAGAGCTACACAACCTCAGTCTTTTCTCACTAGTTCACAGACTTTAAATCTTTTACTCTGTCAGGCATCTTCTCCACTCTGTGGCTCTTTAAATTTCTTGATCATTCTTCCCACTCCACTTAGTGACACTTGGAAACACAGTGATAACTTTGCATATCCTTCTCCTGCTTTGTGAGCATCAATAATCCTGAGTACTCTTTCCGAATCAGAATACTTTATTAATCCCGATGGAAATTAGGGTTACAGCAGGCAGCACGCTAATGGTGCATGCGCACTTACAAAGGAACCTTCTGACCAACTTTACACAAACATCACATTGGGGAGACATGTCAGAGAGGTAGGCTGATAGGAAAAAAACAACGAAAATACATAACATGAGGTAAGAGGAGGAGAGAAAAAAAACTCCACTCAGACTGAGCTCCTACTGGGAGAACAGTTTGATAACAGAAAAAAACACCTCAGCACAAAAAGCACATGACTATCAATACACCATAGAAACACAAGACAAGCAGTAAAGGGTAAAGGGTAAGAGAGAGCCGGTGTAGACAGCTCATCCGGTCCTGCAGCATGTCTGCGCTGGTCCAGTCGACTGCCATCTTCCTCGGTAGGGCACAAGCATCGAAGGCGTTTGGAAAGGGAGGGGGGATCAGTGTGTGCATATCAGTGTGTGTGTGTGTGTGTGTGTCCAGAGTTCAGCTGAGACAGTGTCCTTCGCCCTGCCAGGCTAAGTAAACAGTCTTCCAGCCAACCCAGGTGGCCTTGCATGGAATGGGGGGAACAGTATAAACACAGTCGTTATCAGGGCGTTTTGTTCAGCTCCAGCCTTGAGGCCGCAGCTGGCGCCGAAGGGGTCTCCACATGAAGTGATGATAGTTTTTACTTTAGTGCAAACAACTCATATGAATTTCAGAGCTGTTCTAACAGTCCAACACTGGTCTCTCAATCTCCCGTTGGAGAGCTGTGAGCTTTCTATGATGTTATCCAAACTTACGTTCCGTGATGTTGTCATTCTTTTTGCTCAAAGAGCAGGTCCTGAGAACTTACGACTGCAGTGCACTTCCCAAGATGTGATCGAATTTGCGCTCAAAGGTGTTATTCGAGCTAGCCCCTCCAGATGTAATCCAGTTTTTCACTCAGAGGTCTTGTTCTGAGTATTCACAGCAGCCGTGCGTTCTCCAAGATCTTCTCCGTGCTGCACTCAATGAGCCCATTTTTAGAAACTCATGCCTCGCCCCATCATTTCAATCCCAGCGGGCAGCCTTGTGGGGGTTTGAACAGCCGGTTCCGCTTCCTTAATTCTTCGATAAGTCAGGGCCAAGCCAGCTCCGATCAGCAAGAACCCTGTTATCATGAAAACCCTGTTTCTGTGTCTCCTGGGTTAAAGAGTGTACTGTGCTACCTTGACAATCAGTCCAAAACATCAGCATACCTCTACTGATAATCTTTTCCCCTACCATCAAGCAGAGTACTAAACAACCAGAAATGCAGACCTGATAGGAAAGAAATATAATTATAATTACAATTTTAGAGCTAATAATGACTTAATTGCAGGGAACCAACTGCTGTTTCTTTTTTATGGCTTTTTGCCTGCAACTCTTCCATGACGACCACTTAGGACCAGATTTCCCAAGACTATAAATGGATGTTCCCTGAGCTGGAGGTGCTGTTGGTAATTTTCCCGTTTCTAAAACAACATCAGCTTGTTTGTTTTACCTGCTGGACTGTTTCTATGACTCCTCACTGCACTCCCCAGTCCCCAACATGAACCTGTTCATTCCCACAAAGTTTCTATTAATTAGAAACCTTGGAATTACAACATGCTGTTATTGATGTCATTCATTTTTAGTTTATTTAATTGCTTTAACCATTCTCTTCCCCTTTACTTTAAAGTGCTTACAGATTTTATGCAGGAATGTTAAACTCACACCAAAAAGTAATTATAAAAAAAAAATTGATCTATGTATGTGTGTGTATGACCAAATATGACCATATATGCTCCTCCTTAGCATAACTACATCTATCACTACGGTCTTCTTCTGCTAGTCCACCACTACTATGTTTGGTTGGTTAACCATTTGCTAGTTTATCCATCTGTATATGGAAGTCAAACAAGATCTTAGCTTTCTAGCTGATCCCATTCTGACCTCAGGACTTCCAAGTGATACTCGGGACAGATGTTCCTGTACACTAGTTGTGCCATTCCAAGTATGCCCTGCCTGTTAGCTTCTTACACCCTGGTGTTGTGTGCCGAATTGTCTTTACAGAGCGTGCATCTGGGGTCTTGCCTGATGTGGTAGACACCCTAACCCTCTACTGACCTTAGTCTTGCACTTAGAACTTGTTCCTGCCGCCATGATTAGTGCCTATGTGCTGTGTTTCAGTCAGAGTTCATCCAGCCGTTGGTAGGATTTCTTCTATATGCCTGTGGTACATGCTATTCAGGTGCCAGTTCTGTTCCTGCTCCTCTTTTTTCTCAGGTTCCTCGGTTGTCCCGGTGTACTGACAGATCTTTGTTTCATCATTGATAGTGTTTCTGACACTCACTAGTCCTGAGCCTCCTGCTTCTACAGTCTCAGGGTGTTGGATGTGAACCCCTCTGTAAATGACTGGGACCCAGCACACATGCGTGGTAAGGACCTTTAGCGTCTTGTCAGTAGCTCCTGTTTCCTCCTTTCCCAGCCGATTATCCCAGCAGGGTATCTGAGGACCGGCAGGGCGTAGGTGTTGATTGCCCAGATCTTGTTCTTCCCATTGATCTATTGCAGAATGACCCCCTTGCTGCAATGAGTAAGGGAAAGCTTTGATGTGTTGTCCCTAAAGGTTGGTTGGACTCATCAGCTAATGACTACAGTTGTTTGCAAAAGATTATTATACTAGTCTACAAAATTGTTGTTGTGATATTTCTGAACAAACTTTTAAAAAGTTACTCTTTTGACCCCACTGTAACACAAACCCCATAATTTCACGGTACATGTACAATGACAATAAAGGGCTATTCTACTCTATTCTATTCTATTTTTTGAAACCACAACTAGAAAAGAAAAAAAGAGTGTGGTTATTAAATGCATTGGCGTTCCTATGAATGTGGGGCAGAATGACACTTGCAGTGGATTTGACTTGCGTACTTAAGTTGCTTTAAGAAGCACACAGACTACAATGAAAGGAGGGAAACATTACAGCCTTGCAGCAGATGACATCAGCTCTATTTCTTGTTACACAGATGTCAGCAGCACCATAAAACACATTTCTTCCAAGGTTGAGGAGAAACGGGAGGTGAAAATTGGAGTGAGGTGTGAGAGCTGGATTTAAAAAGCTAAAGCTGAATTTGATCAAATTTGTAATGTTCTGCACAAATACAAAGCCCGACTCACTGCACATTATGAAGAGCTCCGCAAAGTTAACTCAGTTTTCTCTCCTCTAAAAACTGTCAATGAAAGAGTAAATAACAGCTGCATAAAAACCAATTATGATGTTACTGGAGCCGTTCTGTAAGATTTTATTGCAGTTATGCCAAATGTACACAACAATGCTGCATTTATTACAGCGATATCAGTGAGAGACAACCTCTCGACTTAATGTGTCACATTCAGAAGCCTCTGAAGGACAGCACTGGGTGCATTTTACTACCAACACAGACGGGTTTTAGTACGGGGAACTGGATGCTGACAGACGTCGTCCTCGAGATGACCAAAGCTGCCAAGGTGCAATTTTAATTTTGACAGTAGAACCCTGAAGCATTTCATGTGGATACTCAGTTTGACACACAATACAAACGCCAGCAGCAGCTAAACGGCCTGAAATGGACTGTTTTTAAAAAAAGAAAAAGAGCCAAATTTTCTTGCACACCGTCTACTTCTTAGGTGCAACTGGAAACAGTGGAGTGGGCACCAGTATTAGGACCCAGAATCCCATGAATTGAAGTTGAATAGCATGGTTTTATTTTTAGGGAAACTAAACAGCTGTTTGCTCACGTTTTTATACAACATTTTATTCAAATCTGTTTTGTTGGTGACTAGAGCAGGGGCGTCCAACTGCAGGCCTTGAGGGCCGGTGTCCTGCAGGTTTTAGATCTCACCCTGGGTCAACACACCTGAATCACATGAGTAGTTCGTTACAAGGCCCCTGGAGAACATCAGGACATGTTGAGGAGGTCATTTAGCCATTTGAATCAGCTGTGTTGGATCAGGGACACATGTAAAACCTGCAGGACACTGGCTCTCGAGCCCTGGAGTTGCCCAGCCCTGCTCTAGAGTAAAAGTAGACGGCAACATCCTTGCAGCAAGGAAAACTTGGTGGTTGCATTGAATCTTTTCACATTTGGTGACCAAATACTTGTGGAGACCAACTACTACCCAGAAGTTGAGAAATCAATGTATGTGATTGCAGGATGACAATCTGTCTTCAAACAATCTGGACTGACTACAATCACTCAGATATGTAAACAGACAGGTTATTAAAATGGTGCAATCAGTCTGAGTCGGTGAGTGCAACTTGTTTGTGATGTGTCTCTTTGCAGTAGGGGACTCGACTCCTCTGGTTGCAGGCTGGTGGTATTCCAATATAAGAGTAAGGTTGCTGAGCAGTTATACCTCCATCCTGCTGCAACTGCGTCACTGCTTGTGTTGTAATTTCTGTGTCAACTGTTACGTTTTTAATGTAAGTAGTTTGCCAGTTACAGACAAACAACTTGGCAGCAACTGGCAACTAGACTGCATAGTCAAACTGATAGGAGACAGACTCCATCTTATTGCTGTTTTACTGTCATGTTGATGCACCAAAGCTGTTTTGAAGACCGCAGCTAACTGCAAGTGGTCGCAGAGCTGGACCCGTCCCCAAACCGATCATCAAGAAGACGGCAATTTTACTGCACACACACTGGTCACACGCTGGCCTCCCGCCACTGTCTTCATTAGTGTGACAGCAGAATAAGGATTAATAAGGATTATACTTTATTGATCCCCCAGGGATCAATAAAGTATTCTGATTCTGATTAAAAATAGTGTTGTTTTTTTCAGTTTCTGAAATGAGGCATCCCAAACATTTGACAACCACTTCTTTAGAGCAACTTCTGCCTGCTTGTTTGTGCAAGGAGTTTAAGTTTGTACAAATACACATCAGATCACAGACACATGTAACCTGTTTACTCCTCATGCAAACATCTGGGAACATCAGATGTTTGCATGAAAATTAAATTCAAATTTATTTTAACTATATGTACAAGTGATGAGTCAGTGTATACGAGAAACTGAACTCATCATATATCCATCAGAAACTTTTTCTTTTTTCATTTTTAATTATATTTTAAACAGAGTAGGTGAATGTGGTCTCAGCTGCAGTTCCCATTATTCTTTACAGCACTCAGCAGGATTCAAACAGGAGTGTGTTACAGTCTCGGCTGCCCTCTTACTCCCTCTGCTGTTTAATAACTGTTTTTATCCCTAATTCTTTGGCAGTGTTACCAAAAAGCAAACATAACATTGATGTCATGAGTGTATCAGAACTCACGATCTCTCTGACTGTGTACAATGACTTCATGACCATCGACGCACACACGCGTCCACTCAGTGTGGATCCGTCTGTGAAGAATAATCCCTATTTTACCCTTTAATTCACATTCTACACAGCCTCTTTGTTGGTATGACTCCATATTTGTGAGCTGTTCTTACTGACTTACATCAGTGTTTCAGTCTTTAACTCAGTCTAGCATTAAGCATGAGCTGAAGATGGTGAGCAGCAGACTTCGGGATTCATACTCTCCAGTGAAAAAGGCTCCATTCATGCCAATAACCTCCCTGAGACAGGAGGTGAAAATAAAGCTGGCACATTAACAGGATAGCTTGGGTCTGTCAACTGTGCATTTACAAATAAAATAAAGTACCAGTGAGTACTGTACCTGTACAATACTGTGTGCTGTACTCAATATTGCTACTGCAGAGTAAATTCTACTGCACACAAAACTTTGTTATACAGTATTTTATTCATATTTGACTGAGCATTAATTACACAGCATTTCCACTATACAACTTCTTTATCTACCAGTCTGATAGTTACCACTGATCCCATTTTTAAAATCCTGGTAAACCTCGAGTCTTCTGGACTTCATCCTACAGTTTGTGTGTTTGATGTAAAGTCAAACCTCGTTTTTTGATGTTGTGAACTTGTGTCACTCTTCTTTTTTTGGTGCACTCTGCAGAGAAAGTACGTACAGTTTGATTAGTGAAGTTTTCAGTGAGATTTGTGCTCAATACTGCGCTCAGTTAAAATTCTGGGATATTGATGTGATCAGTTCAGTAGCAGAGAGCGTTGTTAATGAGTTAATAAAATTAACAACAGGTGCACTAGAGTGATAACAATGAGACAACCCCCAAAACAGGAATAGTTTTACAGGTGGACACCACTGACACTTTTTCCTTCCTTATCTTTTATGACTGTTTTTATCATCCCTGCCTTTGGCTAGGGTCAGGGTCACTACTGGTAGCTCAGTGCAATACCTGGACCCTACAGACATTGGACAGGTAGTCCTCCAGGATGGCACATCAATGCATGTCTTTGCCAAAAGGTTTGCTGCGTCTCCCAGCACCAGTCTCAAGAGCAGGGAGGAGATTCTAGGATGCAGGCGGGTACTGCAGGAGAGCTGGACAGGAACATAGAAGGTCCTTAACCCATTAGCAGAACCGGTATCTGCTCCTTTGTGCAGGGAGGAACAGGATGAGCACTGCCAGAGCTACCAAAGGACCTCCAGATGATTTCTCTGACCAAATCATCAAAAACAGACTTCATGAGGGTGGCCAGAGGGCCCAACATCTTCTAGTGGACCATGTCCTCACTGCCCAGCACCATGGCGTGTGATTCATCCATTGAATATCAAAACAGCTCCACCAATGGCACCCTGTGGTCTTCACAAATGAGAGCAGATTAACCCTGAGCACATGTGACAGACATGAAAAGGTCTGAAGAAGCTGTGGAGAACGTTATCATCATCCAGCATGGCTGCTGGGCTGGAGGGACGCACGGACCTCTACAGGATAGGCGACGGCACCATGACTGCCATTAGGTATTGGGATGAAATCCTTGGACCCACAGTCAGGCCCTACGCTGGTACAGTTGGTCCTGGATTCCTCCAGCCTCTTGTGGTATGAGAGTATGCAGGCAGATCTGGATGGAGGAACTGATGCTGACTGTCCCCCACGCTCGCCTGACCTAAACCCAGTAGAACCTCTGGGACATGATGTTTCAGTCCATCCCAATCTGACAGGTTTCTCCTCAGACTGTCCAGGAGCTCAGCGATGAGCTGATCCAGATCCTGACCCATCTCAATGTGAACATGTACCAATGTTCTCAGGCTTGCATACAAACATGTGGCAAACCACAGAGTACCATTTTGAGTTGCTGCAAAGAAATTTTGTCAAAACGTACTAGCCTGCCGCATCATATTTTACTTTCAGAGTGTCTTTAAAATGATCAAACTACCTCTGTAGGTTGTTAAATTTGATAATTGATCTTTTTTATTTCCTGGATGACTGAGAACCTTCAGGGACACCATGGTATCAATCTGAGACTCCTACGTCACTTTGTTCTCAAGATACTGCATTCACAAACATCGCCCACCCGCCCAGCGTGGTGACGAGAAGGGTATACCGTCAATAAGCTGCGAGTCTGTCACATGCTTAACACAGAGACAACCATTCACACTCACATTTACACCTGTGGGCAATTTAGAATCACCAATGAACCTGACCAGGCTAACTGCATGTCTTTGGACTGGGACGAAGCCAGAAAACTATCCAAAAGGCCCAATGCAGCCGGAACGTGACGATTTTTGATGTGATTTTCTGAACTAAAAGCTAATGACGCACTCACTTTCTCAGTGCTGGCCGCCATCAGAGCGTCAAGTTCCCGAGTCCAGCCAAGAGCATCAACCAGAGCTTGCACACCGCTCACCACATCACCCAGCTGTGCGACGTCATTAGGCCGGCGGCTCCAGGTGAACGGCCCCACCAAGTCCCTGTTGATGAGAAGACGGGGCACAGAACTGCGAACAGCTCTAGCAAGACTGGCAAAAGGCTCCACCTAAAGAGCAAAGAGTTAACTGCAGCCCTTTATGAACCCTCAAACAAGAATGTAGATCATAGGTGTCAAACTCTGGCCCGCAGCCTAATTACATTTGGCCCGCGAAGCCATACCACATTACTATTAGAGCTGGCCTACTGGTATATATATATATATATATATATATATATATATTAGGGGTGCAACGATATTCGTATCGATATTGAACCGTTCGATACAGTGCTTTCGGTTCGGTACGCATATGTATCGAACAATACAACATTTGTAATTTATTTTATCAACTTTCCTTCTGACGATGCTGTCTGTGTTGAGCGCTCAGTGAATCTGCGTTCGACTACTCCGCCTAGGCTGCACTGTCGAGCGCAGATCCACTGAGCGCTCAACACAGACAGCATAGTCAGGAGGAAGAGCGCAGGGCAAGCTAGCGAGACAGAAGTTAAGCTCTCCTTGCAAGATGGACCTCCCCCACCCTCATTCAGATCTGGCGTTTGGAATTATTTTGGTTTTCATGTGACGTATGACCCTGAAGGTAAGCAGTCATGGACTAAAGTAAAACAGTATGTTGGATGTGCCATGCAATGCTTAATTACATTGGTGTGAACTAGTGTGTTAGCGCAGTTAGCTCGTTAACGTGTTAGCTGTCTAGCCCCATGCACGGGGCGATCGGCGGTAGCTCGTTAACGGAGATTTGCCGTGTTGTGGCGTTAAGGTCATTTCAACGAGATTAACCTGAAAGCACTAGTGGGAACACAACGAATATGACTGCACATTTACGCCGCCATCATCCTAGTGCAAAGACAAGTGGAAGCAGACAAAAACAAGCAAGCATGCTACTAACTTTAGCCGAGTCATTTAGACAGCTGTTAGCACATGATTCTCCTTATGCTGCTGAGAATATAGCCCAGAAGAAGCGGATAGTATAGCTTTTATTTTGGAAAGAGCCATTTCTCTGTAATAAACTCTCTTTTCCAAAGATGAGTGATTCCTCAATCAGATACAGGGCTTGCAAAATCGCTAGCCCGACGTCCCGGAGCTAGCGATCTTTCCAGTCGGGCTACAAAAATCTCTCTGCCCTGCCCGTCGGGCTATTGTAGGAAAAATATATGTCAATGCTTTTGCATTCTTTCAGAAATGTAGCTGGGTAATTATGTCATTGGCATCGGTGAGCCACTGTCAATATGTGACATATTGAAGTCGCGTTTGAATTTGCGCTTGTTTTTTTGCTTTCACTTTGCAATGACAGCACTGATCTGTGAGTGATGATAATTTGTGCACCAATTCCTCTGACATCGTCTTATTAATCGTTAGCTTACTATGCAAACATGACAAGTGAAATCTCCCGCAGCAAGCTTAAACATGTGAGAGGTTGATCGCGCAGAGAATCGCTGAGCTTATGTGAGTGCGCGTGTAAAAGCATTTCAGTTCTGCTGAGCCAAATAAGACAGGTCGGGGTGAAGAAGTGACAGCCAAAGAAAAGCTTACCACAAAACGGAGAAGTTATGACAAATCAGACTATAAGGCAAAAAGAAAGTGCAGCTTTATGGTTTCATGGACAAAAGAATTTCTGTGGCTGCAATATGACGAGCTAAATAACCAGGGCTGCACATAAGTGGTCCGCAGGTGCGCATTCGCTGTCAAAATAAAAAACGCGCACAAGGGTTAGGGTTAAATTTAAAAACTGTACTTTTGAGTTAAAATATATATTTATAATTTTAATAAATGACAAATTAAAAATGCTTGAACATTTTTTTGTATCGAAAAAATATCGAACCGTGACACCAAAGTATCGAACCGAACCGTGAATTTTGTGTATCGTTGCACCCCTAATAAATATATATATATATATATATATATATATATATATATATATATATTTTTTTTTTTTTTTTTTTTTTTTATTATATATTGTCTAGTATTTAAGCTTTGCTTGTTCCATATTCAGTTTTTCAGCAAAACTTGTTTGACTCCATAAGAAGAGATTCATTCTTATATCTGGAGGAAGATTTTTTTTTTCAATAAATATTAATGTTAGCCCGCGACTTTGTTCCAGTTTTGAATTTTGGCCCACTGTGTATTTGAGTTTGACACCCCTGATGTAGATGATGCAGTGACACTGCATGTACATGTTGCAGCTGTAACAGATGGTGCCATGGACATGCAGTGGTTATACTGTGGTTACTTTATCATACCACAAAGTTACCAAACAAACATTTCAAAGAGAAGATGAGCCACGTTGCTTTTCACCCGCCAAGCTTTACTTCCTCACATCTTCTTTTTTAAATAGCATCAAGTATTTGAACAAAGAAGCATTTTTTGTTATTTTGCTGTTATATCCAAGTTAGTTAATGACTTTCACCCAAGTGTTGTAACAATTCTTATATTTAAACTGATTTTAATTTGTCCAGTTACTTTTGAGCCTCTGAAAATGGCTGTGACTCCTAAACAGGTCTTCTGTTCATAACACAGCGCTTTTATTTAAACCCTTGAATGAAAGTCTGAACAATCACGTTTCGATTGTTTGATTTAAAATCCAAACACTTACAGGCCTCACTGTGTGAAGGTAGTGTGTTTGCTGCCTGAGTTTGAAGCTCACCTCCAGTGATGTGCCCATGATGATCAGCAGGTCTGCCAGTGGGAAGTCTGTGATATACTTGAAGAAGTGTCGTGGAAGCTCCTCACCAAAAAACACGATGTCAGGCTTTACCACGCCCTTACAGGTGGGACACTTGGGGACCGTCCCACTCATCACGTCGGGCTAACAAAACACAAAATGTCAAATTACTGTCTACAAGTGATTTTTTTTTTCCAACTAAATGTTTTAAACTAATCAGAGTATGACATAAATACACCAGATTTCAATGAAAATACAACCTGAAAAATCCATTAAAAAAAGAAAGAAATAATTGCTTATTTGCAAATTCTTTGAATGAATTATGAGAATTCAAAAGTTCACCTGTACAAGTTTGAGGGAAAAACATATTTCTTGTAGACAGCAGATGCCTGTTTTTTTTACTTGACAGGAAAAACACAAATGCATTCGACTCATCTGAAACTTGCAGCCCAAACAAACAAAATCCTTGTTACAGAGGAACAGAAGAAAGCATAAATCCACACAGTTGACGTGAAGTTTGGGTCTTACAGCAACGCAGACTCTGAACATCAGAACGGAACAAACACTACACGTATCCTAATCATGTGCTGAACAGCTGCTCAACATCTCAGTCTGGTCATTGGTTTATTATCCTGCCAACTTAAGAAGCGCTGATTTCTTCCTTGCTTGTTTAGCAAAAAATCAATCAAATCAAAACAAACAACAAGGACATTTTTCACAACACCAACACCTGATAAAAAACAAAACAGAATAAAACTCAAGCTTGTCTGCGATCCCTGATACAGTGAGGCACGTAGAGCCCTTAGCACGGAGGAAACTTTCACCCTGATTTATATTAATTCACATGGCACATGTAACTTTCACATCTCTGAAGGCATCACTGATTACTGGGAAAAAATTCCATTCACCTCTAAAAATCTCACGACTCTACTGTCCTGAGTTTTCCTAAGAACACTTTGAGGGATGAATGTTGGGTTGTTTTTGGAGGTTTTCTGGCATTTTAGAATTCCATTATCTAGTGTCAGTGTACTAGTTTCAAAGTTGGAACGACTAATATAGCTATGAAAGCAAAATGAAATTTACAGCCAGAAGCTGTGTGTCACCAGTATGAGTAGCACTGTTCATCACATCCCAAATATCCAACTTGTCAAAAAAAAACCTAACGAAAAAAAAATTCTGAATCATTTTTATGCAATAGTGCGTTCTGACTCACTCTGAGGTCCTCGCCCTCATATTTCCTCAAGCAAGCGGTGCAGGTGGCAGTGGCAAACGTGCCGTGGGCCTCCACCAGCATCTCAGGAGGAATCCCTGCTACTAGAAATAGGCATAAACACAGAAAACAAGCACATCAAGTTCACTGTCACAGTCTCTGTGATGCACGGTTACGTCAAACAACTAAACTTCGTACGTCTTTCCAGGCCATCAATGTTCTGTGTGTACATCCGGAGCAGCTGACCCTTCTTGTGAAGCAGATATACAAAGTAGTGTGTCAGGTTGGGGCGGTAGTTTCCTGGATACAGCTCTTTGGCCAGGGCGAAGAAGGGATTTGGGTTATGGTGGAAAAAGCTAATCTCAAATATGGCCTCGGCGTAAGGCAGGTCATACTGCTGCAGGTTGTCATAGAGACCACTGCCTGGAGACCTGCAAGTGAATCCAAATGAAACTGTTGATCGAGACCAGAATGCACCTTGTCTTTACTGATATGGGTAGATGCCAGGGCAGGAAACCACAGCTAGCCATATTACCTGAAATCTGGGATGCCACTGGGAGTGCTGATCCCCGCTCCAGCCATCACCACGACCCTCTTGAACTGCTGCTCCCGGATGCTCTTCGCGATATCCTCCAGGGTCTGCTGCTTAGCGGACGAACTTCCACCGTGGGAGAAAAACCCTCGGGTCTGAGTCCAGCAGAGAGATCGTGCATGTCTGGGAAAAGTAAACGGCTGGTCTTGAGCCCCGATCGTGGCTCAAGAGTTGGCAGTTCATCTTGTAATTGAAAGGTTGCCGGTTTGAGCCCCGGCTCCGACAGTCTCGGTCATTGTGTCATTGGGCAAGACACTTCACCCGTTACCTACTGGTGGTGGTCAGAGGGGCCGGTGGCGCCAGTGTCCAGCAGCCTCGCCTCTGTCAGTGCGCCCCAGGGTGGCTGTGGCTACAATGTAGCTGCCATCACCAGTGTGTGAATGGGTGGATGACTGGATGTGTAAAGCGCTTTGGGGTCCATAGGGACTAGTAAAGCGCTATACAAATACAGGCCATTTACATAGCACCCTTCTACTCAATTTGAGCACTCAAAACACTTTGTGCTTCACATACAGCGGGTTTAGTAAGTATTGAACATGTCACCAATTTTCTAAGTAAACATATTTCTAAAGGTGCTTGTTTGTTTGTGGCGCAGCTGCAGGGAGACCGACACGCCTGCTTAGAAAGTATGAACTGGGTCATGAGGCTGTTCTTGTGTATGTGTGGCTGGCAGCTGAAAAGCTGCAGCCAGGGATTGGAAAGCAGCAATCTAATACAGAAGTGTGCTGGAAAGTGAAACGTGTGGTCAGGTCCGTCACTCCTGTCACAGTGCTATTGACATGAAAGTCGGATGTTGGTAACAACTCATCCACACATGCAAAGAAATCAAAGCATAGATGTCCATAAATCAAGTTATGTGAAAAAATAATGAGACATGGAAAAAGTACTAAACACATGAAATCATGACAGCAGCTGAACTCTGTCAGCTAGAAAGTGCAAATAATACCAGCTGCTTCAGTCCCAGTTGGTGTCATATTACCAAAGTATCACACAATAAACATCTGATGAGGGATAAAACCAAGGAGCTCTCTCAAGACTGTTGCAGCTTTGTTGTTGCAAAGCATACTGATGGCACTGCGTACAGAAGAGTTTCCAAACTACTGAAGGTTCCAGTGAGCACTGTTGGGGCCAGCTTGGAGCTGGAGTTCTTTAAGTTTCCTGAAGGTGTTTCACCTCTCATCAGGGAAGCTTCTTCAGTTCTAAGAGCAAATCGTGGAGAGTCCCTAGTATTTAAGCCCTAGTTGGAGTTATCCCTTAAGACGGTTGTTGACCCAGTGTTGATCAAGGGCCTCATCACATGAGCCAAGGTGCGAAGAAAGGGCGTGGGGCATTATCAGCTGACGTTTCAGGGGAAACCTTGCCCCATCATGTGACCTACTGATGAACTGACACAAGATGTGACACTGTTAAGGCGCCTGGGAAGGGCTCTGAAAACTGGATTATAGGTGGCAGTTGTCATAAGCCCCGCCCTCTGTTCAAGGGTGGCTTCTGTCACTCCTCTTTCAAACTACCTGTCTTCTCTGTCCAAAATGTGAACGTTTATGAAGTGTCTGTTTGCTCTCTCCAGTGTAGAGGTCTGAGCATGCCTCGCTGCACTGCACAGCATACACTACGTTGTTTAGTATGTGTTTGGGAGTTTCAGAGAAAGAAAATAAAGTGTTTCGAAAAGCCCAGCCAATCACCTGACCAAATGAACATCTATGGAAAGAACTAAAGGGCAGATGGAACCTTCAGACATTTGAAGAGTGTATGGAAGAAAATCACACCTGAGCAATGTATGCAAGTTGTTTCTCCATAGAGGAGGCGCTGTCATCACAAAGCACTTTTAATTTGTCATTGACACACCCTCCGATGGATACACCAGGGGCAACTCGGAGTTCAGAATCATTCCCAGAGACACTTCAACACTGGGACTGGAGAAGATGCACTGATGTTCCCACTGATCCAACATTAGGAACGAGAATCAGAGTAACTCATAATAGGACATCACACGGCATCCCTATAGTTGTAATGCTCATTAGACTGACTAAAATATCGCTACATGCAGCGTTGACAGCCAGGTGATGCCTATATTGCATCACCTGGACTCCGCTGTCATGTTTCTTGTATCCATGCAGGTACCTGGACAGAACTGTTGCACCTTCACTTGGAAACGAGCTCCTTTGATCGAAGCCTAGAAATCAAATACTTGTGTCAAATATAATAGGTCATACATGCATTTTGTGTTGCATCATTTGAGCTCTCTCTGTGCACTAACCTTTAGCGGAGAGCGTCCAGCTTGCTCTTGACCGCAGACTTCGACAGAGTCTGGCAGGTAACAATAACAAAGAGCAGCTAACAGAAGAAGCCATAACAAAGCTGTAGGATTCAAAATAAACTTCACGCACACTTTCACTGCATGGCTCTTGCTGTCACCGTTTTACAGAAGCCGATTTTAGCTCCTTTGAAAATAGCTATATAGAATGACTGCCTACAGACCTACAGAACTGTGTCCTTTGACCTCCTTTTTGACAGTTCTGTAATATACGACGATACAACTTAGCTTCACTTGCACAAACTTGCAATTTATAATTTATCCGTCGTTTGCTTATTAAAAATATATCCCATAGCAATAAACATAAGGCGACTGACTGCACCCAAACAACTTAAGTTACAGAAAATCTTAGCTAGCAATAAAAAAAAACCAAAACGCCTCCTTCATTTCCCATAATTCTTTGCGCCTGGCAGCAACAGCGCAGTCCCATTACCACAACACGACAGGCTGCTTGACATTAGCTAAAAAAAATTCAACAACACGTATTAGTATAGAATAAACTACATTTTGTCGCTATCATGAAAGATGTTACTGGGTACCTCAAGCAGCAGCAGAGTAACAGCCCCACGCCGGAGCTGGCGTCGGAATGGCACGCGCTGGAGGATTTGTACAACAAAAGGTACAAAAGTCGTAAGAAGTGGCAGCTAGCCGCTAGCGCTAGCCTAGCTTACATTAGCTAGCCCATTCATTGGAAATGCAAGCTGAGTCATGCACGGAGCTGAGGTTAGCTGTTGTAGCATAGCTTTAGCTCACGTTGGCAGTAAGCTTAAGCTTTAAATTCGGAACAAAATGATATTGTTTTCTAAACTCTAATTGAGTTTTAGGTTTGAGCCCAGCACTAATATTTAGGGCAGCGGGAGTCTATTTGTTGTGCTGTCACAGGTTTTTGTAGCTGTTACTGTGCATCCTTGCTAACAGTGTCAATTAACCGTAAAACAAGAAAACAACCTGTAACTTTTCAAACAGTCTTTTAATCAGTTTGACAAGCAATAATCGCGAAACAAACATCTAATTTCTCGCCTCCATGATATCAGGATTTGTTTTTCCTTATTATGTGTCAGTTGACTCTATATGCATTTGGTATTTTGACAGTGTTCAAACAAAGCAAATAATTAAAGACGGCCCTTTTAGCTATGCAGTGGCCAATTTTTCAGTTTTTAACCCTTATAAACGGATAATGGTTTGTAATTGAAGTTCACAGGCTAACTGAAAGTTCTGATATGTAATATTATAAAGTGGGAGACAGACTAAAAAGAAACCTTAAGGGAATCTGGTGGATCTGTTATGGGGGTGCTTTGCTGACATAGTTTGGATCTCCTGCTCCCTTAAAAGGAAGGGCCACTGCAGTTCAATTCTGTGTTGTTCGTCGTGATTTCAGCAGCAGGAAGGGACTCACTAAAAAGTGTGCTGCAGAAGGGGGGGACAAGACTAAAATAATGAGAACTCTGGTCGCTGACACTGTGGCATAGACTGTAGTGTTAAACCATCACCATTCAAACACCAGTATCGAAGTAACACGTGGTGACCCTCGTTGGCTTTTCCTTTGATTTGGCACAGATATACATATCTTCCCACTGGATGACTGTTCTCAGGAATGATAATTGCTTTCTGTTCCTGTCTGGCTATCAAGACCCCACACCTTTGGAGCGGAAGTCGCAAGTTCGATTCCCTAATAAGGGAGTAAGGGTCTTGGCTAGGCCCCCATTGCCAAACGCCAAGCCCTGGAAAGGCACAGCTATGTCTTCAGCTCAGACACGACACATTTCACTGCATGTTGTACTCTGTATGATTGTGTATGTGAACAATAAAGCTTGTTTCCAAAAGATTCTGTGTAAATTCAGGTAGTGCTCAGTCTGTTTGGCCCTGTTGGTCTAGTCTAGTCCATAGAATGAGTACTACTCTATGGGGGTGTCGTGTGTAGATGGGATTTTTGGTGAATAAAGTCTCTCAGCTCTTCATTGCACTCTTCTCATATTTTGATGTAGTTTTTTGGCTGATATCATGAATTAAAAGGAACTGGCAGTTGTGACTGATTTGAACTGTTTTCTTTGTTCTGCCCTTAGATTGTGGCATCAATTGACTCTGAAGCTGATGGTCTTTGTCAGAGATCCCTGCTTCAAAACAGGCGATGGTATCATACAGGTAACTGCATCTCAGCCACTCTTTGTAATGCTTTACACAACATACAAGAGTAAGCATGATTGTCAGATATTGAGAACAAAGTAATTCTGTTGCCTTATTTGTCAGAAATGTATCAGTATTTCAATAGAGTATTACCAAAAATTGAGTTATACTTGACACACACCCCCCCGGCAGTTTGCCAGGTGTTTATGTATTTTTTTTTTTTTACACTATTGGAGAGGTGGAGGGGTTAGCTAAAACCCCTTTCGGCTGTGTGGTAAACAGCAGTATATGAGTTCCAGCTGATGGCATCACAGGTGCCTCATTGGACCAGATCTTGGTTTTTTTTTTCCACTAATCCAGGTTGTTTTAGCTGCACCAGACTGTGGTGATATATTATGTGTTTGCACTGCAGCTTCACAGCACTGGATAGTCCCACTGAGACGCACTGCTGTGGTTCAGTAGCAGGGCCAGCACTGGCCACCCAATGCCAGTCTGTTCCTCTGCCCTCCTTTTCAAAACTGTGCTGCAGACTAGAGAATATACTGTTTTTAACGCCCCATGTTCACATCAAAACATATATTATTTGCAGTACTTGTTTGTACTTTCACTTCAAACTTGTTTTACTTTTAGAGATCATTTTTAGCTATAACACATCGGAATTACTGCTAATACAAGCTGACCTCTGTCAGTTTGAACTGCTTCACCCTGAAAACGTTGCAGCGTTGAACATGAGTGGGTTCTCATCTTTACATACTTTACCTGTTTGCTCATTCACAGCTTCTTATTTTTATTATTGGACTCTAGCTTTGCATGACTCATAGTTCATTTGCATGGACTCTTGATTTAAGCCCCTGTCTATTTAAGCCAATCTTTTTCTTATTGGCTGGCCCCAGCAGGCAGAAGGTTTGAGCAGCAGGTGGGTAGGGCTTCTGTGCTTACAGCCAGAACTGCGTTGCTGCAATGACAGGGGTTCCTTACACATACTGTGAAACATTATCATGTTTATTAGTGCTTAATATGAGCATCCACCTTTGATACAGGGTGTAGAAAATAAGGAGAAGCAGAACAGGCCTTCTTTAAGCACATACATGCATAGATTTGACCAGCATGCAAATGGAAACTACATTTCATAACAAAGTATCTGTACAGTTCTGCTGAAAATGAGAAGTGATGCCACTAAATTATTCCGACGCCTACATGGTCTCTTGTCATTGTCATAATTAGTTTATCTTGAATATTTAAGTTTATGCAGCAGCAGTTTGTCGTACATGTAGACTTACTGCATACTAGTATATATTAAAACATATCATACCAAAGAGGCCCTTGGTACAGATATTCACTAATGTCATAGCTACATTTCTAAGGTAATGAATAACACTGTCCACTAAATATTCTCTCTTTTCCGTTTCTTTTTTTTCCTTCCAGCTTTATGAAAATTTCATGAGTGACTTTGAACACAGGTGAGTTGTTCATCCGCTTGTCCTAAACAGAGCAAATACAAGTATTTACTGTTTTTTACCTGTTAATTTATAATTTTTGTTCCTTTATCAGAATCAATCCATTGTCGCTGGTGGAGATTTTACTGTTCGTTGCCAGACAAATGTCAGGTACGGAGAAATGGGAACATTTTCTTTCTGTTTTAATTCATTTTTTGGCATTAAAATCCAACGCTGTTTGTGTCTAGATCAAAAAGATGCCATCGTTTTTCTTGAAAAGACCAGGGAAAAGGTAAGATGACCAGACACCAGCATGACAGGTTGCTTTGAAGTTACATTCTGTAAAGTGCACTTTTGACCAAACGTCTGCGCGTCTCCACCTGGTTCAGGTGAAAAGCAGCGAGGAAGCAGTGATTCTCTGCAAGACCGCCATCGGCAATCTTAGACTTGAGATCAACGACGTTCCTGCCACAAAGGTAAAACTCTGAGCGAGGTGTTGGCAGACTTGAGCTCAGATATAGCATGTGACAGAGCGTTTCCAACTGCCTGGAACGTTCACGTGATGTTTCTGCCTGTTAGCATGAGAAAAACCAGCAGCTGTTAAACCCACAAGTGCAGTCCAAATGGCACTTGGGTGTAGATATCCTTGAAATAACTCGTAGGTGTTCAGTCATCGTTTTCTTGCTGCCACACTCATGCACACCTGACATTTTCCCTTCCTCCAATCTTTGCGCTCATTGTACAAAAATGTGACATCTCCACCTCCTTCCTCACAGACGTCACCGTTCACAAACTCCAAAATTAGGATGAATGCACAGCCTTACACCCAAGCGCATGGAGAAGAGGGAATCAGTGAAATCTGTATTTCAAAGACAGTCAGTTGAGATAAGGTTATATATTCCAATTGAGTTAGCGTAAATGCTCAAGTTAGAGCTATATGGGCTGCAACAACCTTCTTTTTTGTGATATTCACTGAAGTCAGAACACATGTTGGGTGGTGGTGTCACTGATGGACAAAAAGTGCAGCTGTTTTCTGACTGGCTGTGAGAGAAACAACAGGACACAAATGAAAATGTTAAAAAGAAGTAGGATGTGTATAAAATCCAGCTTCACTTTGCAGCCATAGGAGTTGCTGCCTCCGTGGCCATTAAGAAGAACACAGGTGTGGGGCACTTTCACATCACCTTCCATCTTTTTTATACAGTCTGTGGTAAAACGGGGTGTTAACCTGATCCACGTCTGTAAATAAAGTGTGTGTGGAGAGGAGAAACCCCCCGAGGTGTAACAGCTTCAGGTTGGGTTTAAAAGCAGTGATCCATCCACTTATCGCCTTCCCTGTTTTTTCCACTTGTAGAAAGAAATTGAAGAAATTGAGGAAACGTTGAATAACTTGCCTGGAGTGACGTCAGTCCACGGCCGCTTTTATGACCTCTCCAGTAAATACTATCGCCTTGTTGGAGACCACGCTGCCTACTATAAGGACGCCTTGCGCTACCTGGGCTGTGTGGACATCAGATGCTTTCCAGGTAAACAACAGCATGAATTAAGCTGCGTGTCAGTCAGAACACAGCAGATCACTCGTATTCAGTTCATTTTGTAATTGTTGTTCACAGAGACGGAGAGGCAGGAGAGGGCGTTCACGCTCGGCCTGGCTGGACTCTTAGGAGAGGGAGTTTACAACTTTGGAGAGCTGGTGGGATTTGAACTCTGTTAGCCACATGTTGTGTAGCTCGACCTGCCTGTGCTGATTACTCGTGTGGCTTCTCTGTGCAGCTGATGCATCCTGTGCTGGAGTCGCTGAGGAACACAGACAAGCAGTGGCTGATTGACACACTATATGCCTTCAATGCAGGCAATGTGGAGAAATTTCAGAGCTTAAAGTCTGCCTGGGGCCAACAGGTGGGGACTCATTTTAATGCCTGAGATGTGTGTAATGATGACTTGTCATCTATAACAGCTGAATTTATTCTGACACATGAACTGGAGTTTCTGCAGGTGCAGGAAATAATCAATAACCCCGTTTAAAAGTCACAAATAAGTAACGGTAACCTCAGGCGAACATGAATAAGACCTTTGTAAATAAAGTTTGAATTTTTCAGGTTTAGGTGCTGAGTGCTTGTTTTTAAGACCTCTGCCTGTGTTTCTTCTCCCTGTCTTAACTGCATTTTGTTGAAAAATCTTTAATCCAGAGATGATCTGGCAAAGTCTTCACGTGTATGTTTGGGTCAACTCACTGTTTTCTCTGTTGGTCACAGCCCGACCTCGCGTCACAAGAAGGTAAACTGATGCAGAAGATTCAGCTGCTCTGCGTCATGGAGGTGGGATTGCCAGTTAGGTTGTAAACACTGATGTGTAATGACGTCAGTTTGTCCACAATAAACTGAACATCTTCTCGTTCCCTTCCAGATGACATTCACTCGTCCTGCGAATCACAGACAGCTGACCTTCACTGAAATCGCTCAGAGTGCCAAAATCCCCGTTAATGAGGTCAGTGCGGTCAGAACGTGTGTTTAATCAGGGTGTAACTCTGATAATGAAATTAATGCTCACCTTTGATAACTGGAGATAATGTTGTTTGTCCTAATACTGGTCACATACAGCTGATCCTCGTGTAGGCTGATGGTTGTATCGGTCTGTTTGTAGGTTGAGCTGCTTGTGATGAAGGCTCTGTCTGTGGGCCTGATCAAAGGGAACATTGACGAGGTGGACCAGAAGGTGCAGATGACCTGGGTGCAGCCCAGAGTGCTGGACCTGCAGCAGGTTGGTCACAGTGATGCCAGCTTTCACTGTTTACAGCTTCGTTGGTGGGCTGATGTTATCTGTTTGGTACTCATGTGGGTATAAGCATTTATAACAGCCGATAGGTTTAAAAAGGTCAAAAATAAAGAAGACCGACAAGAAACACCCTTCAACCATGAGTGTCGATGTTACAAAGCTTAGCCACCAGAGGGCAATCTGCAACTTCCCCGACAAGCTGATTCAAGCAGAATATAAAGAAGCAGATAAAATAACTG
Source organism: Maylandia zebra (assembly GCF_041146795.1). Lineage (NCBI taxonomy): Eukaryota > Metazoa > Chordata > Actinopteri > Cichliformes > Cichlidae > Maylandia > Maylandia zebra. The sequence goes on from NC_135167.1 coordinate 37,305,923, forward strand.
CACATCAATGTTATGTTTGTCTGAAAGAAAAATATCGGCCCTGATTTTTCAGTCTCTAAATATCAGTATGACAGTTAAAAATCAGTATCTGTTGGGCTCTTTTTTAATTCTTCTTTAAATATAGAAACATCAAACACTCTAAGCATGTAACAAATGTGTACAGCAGCTCACCCAGTAATGGGACCTGAAATGCCCGTTATGTCGACAGTAGTTATGATTACTGTACCTGTTGGTCTGACTCTCCTGTTGGTCGCTGTTTCAGATCAAAGGGATGAAGGAGCGTCTGGACTTCTGGTGCGACGACGTGAAGAACATGGCCGTGCTGGTGGAGCAGCAGGCCCACGACATCCTCACCTGAGCAAGACTGACCCCGAGTCCTCAGAGGGAAGCTTCACACATCTGTTTAATTTTGTTACTGTCACCATTTATTAACAGCCTGTAAATTACACTGTAGTATTTTACACAAAAATACGTTTGGTTGGAACACCATATGTACTGGAGCAAAAACTTCCAATAAAGTCTTTATAAAAATCACATCCATGTTTCTAATGATCTATATCCATATATAAAATGTTGAAACACCAGTAACATTAGCTGAACCACCTATACGTGGTTTGTGCCAAACCTGCAGTGCTCTTTCAAATTCTTCATCACATTCGCGGGAGATCAAAATCCAAAGAATTTGATTTATAATCATTTCTTTAAAAATATAGGTGTGTGTGCGATAGGCTTGTAGTCAAGACCGCCTAAACCAAGACGAGACCAAGACAGGAGGGTATCAAGACCGAGACAAAAAAAGTCTTTAAACTGCAGCCAGATGCTGCTTCGTTTACGGGTATCAGGCATATTTATGTGTTCTTGCTCTCGCACAGCCCTCCTCACCGCTGTCTCACTCACTCACTGAGAGGACAGACGCACGCTCCACTTGACTGTCGCGTCCATCACCCTCTGTTTTTCACATAATGATATTATCTTATATCCTCGCATGTGATTGGCCACAATATGGAGGGATTGGAGCATAGCTGAGCCACTGTGCGAGAGCTGAGCAGCCAAAGGAAATTAAGTGAGGAGCGGCTCTCGCTCAATGGGAGTCGACTCTGATTCATCACAAAGCACTCTCTAAGCACGGCTCTTAGAGCTGATGCTTTTGAAATGACACATTATCGAACGTTACGTTGTGTGTCATGGATACTGTTGACTCCAAATCTCCCGACCACTATGTCGATCTGAGACAGCAAGACCGAGACAGTGAGACCAAGACCACATAGAAGTGTTCTCGAGACATCCAGCTTTAGTGTGAGACAGACAGACAATCTTTGTGGAAGATTTAGTTGAGACTGACCCACCTGTTGAGGTGGCGGCAGCATACACATAATATGATCACTGCAGAAGGATGATGACTGATGACAAAGCCAGCCAGCGATGATTATTCGTATCTTGAGAACTAACCATTTCACTTCGTGTTGATCACGTTGCATGAAAATTGGCGGCAGTTCACCAAGTGCACTACAGAGGGCACTCTAGATGGTCTCATATAAACCTGCTTCAGGATGGAAAGCTCAGATTTTATTGTCATTTTTCAAATACAGCATCAATAATTTGTGTGAACTGAAATAAAATAACATTTTAGGGACCTTTTTTCTATTTTGCTTATAACTGACTAGTCATCCAGTGACCTTAACCTGGGTAATCCTCCTTTCTGACTACCAATCACGAGTCGAGTTATAAAGAAATGGCCTCGTTGTTCTAGTCTATGTGACTAAACGCATAAAACCAGGAAATATTTTCAAGTCACTCTTTTGCTTCACTTTTCAAGCGGGGATGTTTGGTCTTTCGTACACAGGTTGTATTTTTATTTATTTTCCAAAAACTAAAATGTAACGATAAAAGGAAAAAACTGTGAAATTGAATATACCAACTTCTATCACTGCATTACTGTGATGACGACAAAGCCTTAAACACCTCATTATTCTGATCACGCACTCTGATTCTTCTCGTCATTATCTTACATTTGTTTTCTCAAGATTACAACAATCCCATAAATATTACAGTAATAATTGTATGACAAGGTCTTATTTAGTTTTTGGGAATGTAATGTGCGGCGGTATCAGTATAAACCAGCCACTGAACACATGGAGCTGATGATCCAATAGATAGAGGATACTTATTCAATTATTACGTTTTCAGAAAGTCAAAGGAAAACTGGCAGCCTGACAGAGGCATGAGAAGAAAAGCCAACGCACCCAGAAAGTATCCGCGATGCTCACGTGTTCCACATTATCTTACAGCCTTCTTCCAAATGATTAAATTCATTTTTCACCTCACAGTTCACACATGTTACCCTGTAATGATGAAGCAAAGCGTTTGCTTGAAGTTCTTGCACGTTTGATTCAAAATAAAAACACCATTCTGAACATTTCTGCAGTATTGAAGGTCCCAGTGACCTTTATTGTCCTTTTCTTCGATGTTATATTTTCATATTTCTTGTAATAAATTTGCAAGAATTTCAAGCAAACCTTTTGAACTTAATAATTTTAGAGTAAGGCTGTATGACAACAGGTGGAACGAGTCTAGTGCTGTGAATTCTTTCTGGATGGAGCGTAAATCAGTAGGATTTCATCTGGTGTCCAACATTTAGTCCAGTAGTTCCCCAGAAACAGCATCTCAGTCTGGACCAAAGCCAACCAACCAGTTTGCTGTTAGCACAGTTAAATTTGACTACATCTGCTGAGGTGCATAAAGTTGCCATTGAGGAGTACTGCTCGCTTTTACGCCCTTTGGGTTACTACTGTTTGAGCTTATTAAGAAATTTAAAATAAAACCTGTGTTTCTTACAACTCTGGTGCCAGTCTGCTGCTTATGCTGCAGGCCGTAACAGGAGACATATGTAAGGTTTAAAAGTATATTGCAAATTCCTAAGATTAAAAACACACGATGGCCCTGATTTACCCACACAAGCCATTAAAAACATATTTACACTGGCAGCCGGGTAAAAGATAAAGCCTCTTGAGAAAATAAGCGTCAGTGTATCGACTGTGGAGCTGGAAAGCGCTGCCGCTCACAATCCCGCTCTTTGGTAGGATTAAACACTCCAACACGCTTCTCTTTACCGGCTTCAGTTAATTCAAAATGCAGCTGCGCGTCTTTTAACAGGTACGAGAATCTATGAATGCATAACTCCAATTTTAGCCAAACTACACTGGCTCCCTGTTAAATATCGCATAGATATGAAAATTCTTTTATTCACTTTTAAAATTCCGAATAATTTAGCGCCCAGCTATCTTTCTGAACTACTCCACTTATACAATCCCAACAGAGCACTTAGATCGTCCAATCACAGGCTCCTAGCACAACCTAGGTCTCGACTGAAGTCCAGAGGTGACCGGGCCTTTGCATCCGTGGCACCCAGACTCTGGAATAACCTCCCTGTTCATATTCGTACTGCCGAGTCGATCCAGTCTTTCAAATCACGTCTTAAAACTTATCTTTTTACTTTGGCTTTTGATTCTAACTAGTTGGCTGTTCTAGCTTGTTGTGTTGTTACCTATCGTTTGTTGTCCTGTTTTATTGTTTTTTTAATTGTGTCATCCTTTTACTGACTGTGAAGCACTATGGTCAACACTGTTGTTGTAATATGTGCTCTATAAATAAATTTTGATTTGATTTGATTTGATAAAAATAAATATTGAAAATAAAACAGCTGCACACACCTGTAAACAACCCGACATACACCGTGATAAAAACACTGCGTCCTCACGCTGAAAGCTTTAGTTCAACTCTGCTGTGTAATAAAAAAAAAAACAAGTCATGTTAAGGATTTATTTTAACTGGGCAATCAAAACATAATCTATTACTTGGCACCAGGTACGGAGGAAAGGATACTAAGTACAAAGTAACTTGAAAATGCATTACTTTTTTTTGAGTAATGACCCAAATTACTCTAATTACAAGCTTAGCTGCTAATGTTAGCTGCTAATTTTAGCTACGTAGCATTAACCTTAATGTTTATGTGATACTGCTAATAATAACATTAAGAGAGCATATGCAGGTAAGAACAGGTCTCTCTCTGTGGAGTGTCAGGACCTGCTGAAGGTTTTCCAGCAGGTTCCTCCAACAGCAAATCTGAATGCTAACATCACCTTATGTACTTTTGTTATTTGGGAACTAACTGGTGGGAACAGTTATCACACACTGAAAGCATCGTGTGCTTTAATTTCTGCCTGGTAGGTTGACTTATTTCCATTTGGTTTGGTTTTCTGTTTCTCTGCGTTTCGTTATCAATGATTTGGTCATAGTACCAGTCAATGACTGCGTTAGCAGGAAAGAACATGCAAATCATTTCACAATGATAGTATTACATGTAAAAACATAGTATTGTAGAAAAATATAACTTGACTTAAAATACATCAACAGAGACATTAATAAACTATCTGGATACTCTGGAAAATATGCAAATATCTACATATATATCTAAATGTTTTGTTATATCTTTTCATGGAACAACACTGAAGATAAGACACTTTGAGACCATGTAAAGTAGTCGGTGTGCAGCTTGTATAACAGTGTAGATTTGCTGTCACCTCTAAATAACTCAACATACAGCAATTAACATTTAAACTGCTAGCAACAAAAGTGAGTACAGCCCTAAGTGAAAATGTCCAAATTGTGCCGAATTAGCCATTTCCCTCACTGGGGTCATGTGACTCATTAGTGTTACAAGGTCTCAGGCGCAAATAGGGAACAGGTGTGTTAGATTTGGTGTTATTGCTCTCACTCTCTCAGAGACATAAAGACCTGGATGGCCGCTAACTTTCTGCTTCTTAATTCAGATAAATGGTAAATGGTAAATGGCCTGCATTTGTATAGCGCTTTTCTAGTCCCTAAGGACCCCAAAGCGCTTCACACTATATTCAGTCATTCACCCATTCACACACACATTCACACACTGGCGATAGCAAGCTACATTGTAGCCACAGCCGCCCTGGGGCGCACTGACAGAGGCGAGGTTATTGTACTCGGCCCTGAAAATCTTAGAAATATGGTATCTAACCAGATTCTTACTCTGGATGGCATTACCTTGGCCTCCAGTAACACTGTGAGGAACCTCTTCTGTGGAACCAGCTTCCAGTTTGGATTCAGGAGACAGACACTATCTCTACTTTCAAGATTAGGCTTCAAACTTTCCTTTTTGCTAAAGCATATAGTTAGGGCTGGACCAGGTGACCCTGAATCCTCCCTTAGTTATGCTGCAATAGACGTAGGCTGCCGGGGGATTCCCATGATGCATTGAGTTTTTCCTTTCCAGTCACCTTTCTCACTCACTATGTATTAATAGACCTCTCTGCATTGAATCATATCTGTTATTAACCTCTGTCTCTCTTCCACAGCATGTCTTTATCCTGTCTTCCTTCTCTCACCCCAACCGGTCGCAGCAGATGTCCCCGCCCCTCCCTGAGCCTGGTTCTGCCGGAGGTTTCTTCCTGTTAAAAGGGAGTTTTTCCTTCCCACTGTCGTCAAAATGCTGCTCACAGGGGGTCATATGATTGTTGGGTTTTTCTCTGTGTCTATGAAGCGCCTTGAGGCGACTTTTGCTGTGATTTGGCGCTATATAAATAAAATTGAATTGAATTGAATTGAATTGCATTGAATTGCATTGAATTGCACTGAATTGCATTGAATTGAATACTGGTCAGTGGAAGTCTAACATGGCTCATTATGGCAAAGAACTCTCTGAGGATCTGAAAAACAGACTGTTACTCTACATAAAGATGGCCGAGCCTGTAGGAATGATGCCAACACCCTGAAACGGAGCTGCAGCACGGTGGTCAAGCACATACAGCAGTTCAACAGGACAAGTTCCTCTCAGAACAAACCTCGCCATGGTCGACCAAAGAGGTTGAGTACATATGTTCAGCGTCATATCCAGAGGTTGTCTTTTGAAAGCAGATGCATGAGTGCTGCCAGCATTGCTGCAGAGGTTGGAGGTGTGGAGGTCAGCCTGTCAGTGACCATACTGCATCACAGGAAGCCTCTTCTAACGATAATCCACAAGAAAGCCCAGAAACAGTTTGCTGAAGACAAGCAGACTAAGGACCACCTGTGTTCTGGTGAGACCAAGACAAACCTATCTGGTTCAGATGGTGTCAGGGGTGTGTGGTGGCAACCAGGTGAGGAGCACAAACACAAGTGTGTCTTGCCTACAGTCAAGCATGGTGGGTGATGTCATTGTTTGGGGCTGCATGAGTGCTGCTGGCACTGGGGAGCTACAGTTAACTGAAGAATCCATGAATACCAACATGTGACATACTGAAGCAGAACATGATCCCCTCCCTTCAGACACCGGGCCACAGGACAGTATTCCAACGTGCTAACAACCCCAAACACACCTCCAAAAAGACCAGTGCCCTGCTAAATAAACTGAGGGTAAAGGTACGTGACTGGCCAACCATGTCTCCAGATTTAAACCCTAGTGAGCGTCTGTGGGGTATCCTCAAATGGAAGCTAGAGGAGCGCGAGGTCTCTAACATCCACCAGCTCCACGATGTCATCATGGAGGAGTGGGAGAGGACTCCAGTGGCACCCTGTGAATCTCCAGTGAACTCCATGGCCAACAGAGTTAAGGCAGTGTTGGAAAATAATGGTTGCCACACAAAATATTGACACTTTGGAGACACTTTGGACATTTGTAGTCACTTTTGTTGCCAGTAGTTTAGATATTAATGACTGTGACAGCAAATTAGTTATACAGTTTGTGATGGCATGCCACACATGGTAAGCTCCACACCTCACCACCCGTTGATTCACTTTAGTTTAATTTACAGTCACTACTTTAAAATATTCTATTTATTGTTCAATATCGTTTCTTTATTAAATGTATTCATTTTTCCATCACACCTTCCAATGTTTATATGGCATGCACACATATTAACCTTGCAAGGTCAAAGTTCTGTTTTATGTTATATTAATACATCTTTCTTTGTTTGAGTTACCTGGGGGTTGGTGTCTCCTCCTGTGTGGCAAAGGGCTGGGAGACCTGAAGTACTACTGACAGCCTAATTGGATTGCAGCACATGCTTCATTGCCTGGGGGGTGTTTCATGTTTGTTTAATTGTTTTGTATTAGTTGGTTATATGGCAGCCATCTTGTTTTCCCCCGTGTGTGTCATTTGGTTTAGCTAAACCAGTATTTAAGTCCCCCTGTGTGTCATTTCAGCAGGTCAGTTTATCATATGTTTGTTTGAGGTTTTGTTAATTATTATCTTGAGTTTAATCTATTGAGTTGACCTCTTTTATTGGTCTGCCTGTTTAAGTTTTGGCTTTGTTAAATATGTTTTCATATTTTTGGGTCAATAAAACCCCTTTTTCGAATTAAAACCACCTGTGTCCTTTATGCTTTACTGCTTGGTCCCTGACACAGTTATACAAGCTGCACACTGACTACCTTACATTGTATCAAAGTGTCATAACTCCAAGTTGTCCCATGAAAAAATATATCAAAATATTTAAAACATGTGAGGGCTGTACTCACTTTTGTCAGATACTGTATGCTAAATTGTCCGTAAAGTCTCTCCACTAATATGCTTTGTACCTTGGAACTTATACATTTGCAGACACTAACCATTTCTTCTGCACCTGTGGTTAAGACTGTATAAGAAGCAAGAAATAAACAAACCCCTTAACAGATAAGACCACATCAGAATCACTGAAACACTGAAGAAACACTGAATATCTGTGTGTATCTAGTATTGCTCTCTTTTCTTTTTTCTTTCAGAAAACCATCTACCACGATGCTTTCAAGCTATATTTCTGCCTCATTTAGGTCATTTGGACCTTAAGTTGGGTCCATATTCCTTTGTGTATTCTCTTTGTTAACGGGCAGAAAAGAGCATCATGGAGGTCTGGCATGTATCAGTATGCTTCAATGAGCAATTTTACCGGAATTAGACGTCATTTAGAAGACGTGAAAATAGAAAATGTTCAATTCTGCACTGATGAGCAGAGAAGAGGGAATCAATGAACAAGAACTGCTGTGGAATTACATTAATTAAACACAGGTTTAGCCATAATTTCATTATGCATGTACAATGACAATAAATTCTTTTCTATTCTAGCTCTGATTTTTGCACAAAATCAGCGCAAAAACCTGCATTTCATTAAAAAGACGTCTGTTTACGGTTGTTTTTTAGGATCAATTAAGATCAGTTAAGACCATATGTGGCTAACACTGAGGAATGTGGAATAAATGTAAAAAACAAACAAACCCAGAATTAATAGAGAAAATTTGAAAAAATAATACATTAAAAACCATGTTTAAATTTAGAAAAAAAAATAGAAATTGAATAAGTGAACATTACAAATGAATGAATTATATTTGGTGTTTATTTACTTAATGAATCTATATTTTATTGTTATTTTTAAGATGTTAATTTAGAATTTTGCTCATTTTGTATTATAAAGTTATATATATCATCATCTATCTGGGTCAGCACAAAGTGCCACACCTTTTCCTTCTGTGTCTCGGAGAGACACAGAAGGAACCTGGCACCTGGCATTACGTGAGGTTCTGTTGTCACGGTCCAAACTTATATGAATAAAAGATACTGCAAATGTAAAATTCATAAGACCTTTATAATCTATTTCCTGTGGATTATCTCTTAGTCCTTCATTTCCTGCTCACCCAAACTGACACAAAACTTTCTAATATCATCAATTCAGTGAATAACAATACATTTACTGGATAACTAATCTACAAATGTAGACGTCTGGTTTTCCAGTTCATACCACAGCGACACTTATTTTCAGGCCTTGTTGGCATTTAAGGAGGTCGCTCTGGGTCTGTGTGGTGTCCACTCGAGTGAAAGCTACACTGCACTGGTTTGCTTTTGAGATGAAAATGAAAAAAACAACAACAACAATTAAGGAGCACACAAACCTCGAGGAAAACAGACTGCTGACTGACCAGGTGTCTGGGAGGAGGATGAGTGTCACAGGGAGAGAGCGAGAGAGAAATGAGGCTGGATAATTAGGAAAAGCAGGCGGTATTCCCACAGGGAAAGAGCAGCAAACTCTGCACATGCAGTTATTCGCACCATCCCTCTGTCTCTTTAAGAGCTCCGAGAAGGAGTGTGTGTTCGCTGTGTGTGCGTGTGCGTGGGGGAGGGGTATTGGCTGGGGTGGAACAGTCCTGTAATGAGCAGATTTTAGAGAGAGAGAGAGCAAAAAACAAGAGAGGACAGATGACTTGGTGGAATCGGGACATTACAACAACAATCCAGATTTAGGTGAGCGTTGGCATGGAGAAGACAAAGGGGAAAGGACAGGAATAATATCCGCCTCTGATTTTTGCATCCCTCATCTTCACTGGAGAGAGTCGCCTGGATCCCGGCCGAGCAGAGGAGAGGAAAAGGGGGAAGAAGAGCCGGGGAGATATTCACACTGCTTTATGTCCGCCAAGGCGTGTGTGCAGGGCTGAGTCCGTTTGATTGCTATGGATGTGTGTCTCTGAGCGTTAGCCTGGATTGCCTGTATCCAGGCCATGCTATAGAAAAATATCTTCAACTCCTCCAGTTTTTTTAAACATGGCGTATGAGTGCATCAGTATCCCTGTCCTGTATCCATCCCTGTGAGCTGGTGATGCAGGGATGTGAGGATGCTCTAATGTGTAATTGAGCCAAGCTCGCTCACTTGCTGCCACCGCCGCCACTCTGTGGGCCTGCGGGACTGCTGGAAAAGCCTAGGCCTCGCTTGTCTGGAGCGCCCTGCTGCACGGCCAAGGCGAAGGGCCTGTGAGGTTGCGTGGTGAGCAGGAAGGTGGAGGAGGAAGTGGAGGAGGAGGATGAGAAGCACTCTGAGCCCGCATGCCCATGGGAAGCAGCATGCACGGCAGCTGTGTACGTCACTCCAGACCCATCGCTGAGGCTCGGATTGCTTCTCCGTCATGAGGCAATGCTCCGTGGGCCCTGTCCTGCTGTTTCTAAAACACCCAGCTAGCGTTCCACATACTAAACTAAGCGGAGAGGAAGTTCGAGGCCCTGAACCTGTATGCTACCTGATTTAAACGAGGCCTCCACCCTCCTTGCTCCTTCTGAGTGAAACAGGCCCTTGTTTTTTTCTTTTTCTTGACGTTCTAAGGATTTGCCTAAACCTGTTTCATGCATGTCCACTGGAGGCAGGTTTGACTTTGATGACGGGGGGTCGTACTGCGGGGGGTGGGAGCAGGGTAAGGCCCATGGCCGAGGTGTCTGCACAGGACCCCAGGGTCAGGGTGAGTACGCTGGGGCCTGGAGTCACGGCTTCGAGGTCCTGGGCGTGTACACGTGGCCAAGTGGGAACAGCTATAAGGGCACCTGGGCACAGGGCAAGCGGCATGGCATCGGAGTGGAGACCAAGGGTCGCTGGGAATACAGAGGAGAGTGGACGCAGGGGTTCAAAGGTCGATATGGGCAGCTGGAGAGCACGGCCAGCGGGGCCCGGTACGAGGGGACATGGAGCAATGGGTTGCAGGATGGATATGGCACTGAAACCTATTCTGACGGAGGTAAGGAAGCTAAGAGCAGCTTATATCTACACAGATTTTCAGACCAGGTTAAAGAGCAGCTTGGTCCACTTTAGCTTCTCTGAATAAAACATTCCAGCTTGTTCCACAAACTAATTTTCAAGCTGCAAGTGGAGCAGCTTGCTTACGTTTTCATCTGCTTAGCTCCACTTTATCACATCTCCAATGTAGGTCACATAAATAACGTGTGGCTCACATCTATGAACACAGACAGGTTACTAAAGACTCCTACTGGGCACCACAGCAGAGGCCTAGGTGTTAAAAGGCTATATTTAGGATAATGTGCAATTGTAAAGTATTGATAGTGTACAGTGTGAGCGCAAAGCAGTGCAACGGTACAGCTGTACTCACAAGTTTACTTCCACTCATCATGGGCTCAAATTTCATGGTAAGTTGTGGCTTTTAATGATTTCTTCAAACTCTCCTTTTTCCTCGATTAAACACATTTTTAATGACTTAAAAAAACAAGATTAGGGTTCACAAGTTTAGTTATTTTGGAATTTCTCCAATCCACACAAAGTTACAAATACACTTCCACTAATATTTAGTTTAATGTCCCTTAGCAAATTGTACTTTGCAAAATCGGTAGCATTCATTTAAATTAGTTGTTTTTCTGGCACAGACCTGGCTTTCAAACACTGTCCTCGCTGAGATTGATCCTGTAGGAAGGCCATTCATGAAGCTTCCAAAACCAGTTTTCATGTTTGTTTGTGATCAGTGTCTTGTTGGAACTCCCAATTGCTTTGACTGCCAAGTTGCTGATTTGAGATGAAGTTGCTTGGTAATTCTCCTTTTCTGTTATTGTTCTATCCGCCCCGGAGCATGATGTTACCACCACCATGCTTGACAGTTGGTACAATTTTCTTAGGTTTGAAAGCCTCGCCTTTACTCCTCCAAACATGGCTCCTGTCAATGTGACCAAATGAAAGTGGCTTCAGTGTGAACAGGAACTCTGGTGTTTCAGTTCATGGTAGGCTTGAGCCTTGGTGGTTCCTGGGTTAGCCTTTCAGAATCCCAAAGCCCCAACCTGAACTCTATTGAAAATTTTCGGACTATGTTTGAAAACTGGGTCCTTGCCAGGAAACCAACCACTTGAAACGAACCCTATTAATTCGGCCAAGAAGAGCAGTCAAATATCCAGTCAGAATTGCGCCAGGAGCTTGTTGATGGTTATCAAAAGCATCTGACTGAGGTGCAACTTGCTGAGGGACATTCAAACAATTATTAGTATTTATATGTATATGTGTTTATTTGAACCTATGTAGATTAGAGCAAACCCAAAAGAAATTCAAATTCGTGCACCCATTTTTTAAAATTTTTGATCATTAAAGACGTGCATTCATTCCAAGTGTGGAAAGCATGGTTCAAACAAATTATTGAAAAAGTTACCATGACATTTACGCCCATGATGACACAAAGTTCTGACCACAACTGTATGACACAGAGAAATCACTACAGAGGGAAATGAAACAATTACAAAGAGATGCTAAAGAGCTGCAAAAAGAAATATACAAAGTAAATTGACCACAGCGAGACACTAAATGATCAAAACAAAACAAAAAATCCACTGGGAAATGAAAATCGGTAAAGACACACGAAACCCCCAAAAATCCACAGAGACACAACTTGAAAACAAGGAGACACAAATTGACTTCAAAATGATACAAGGCAGCTACAAAAAGATATAAATTGACTACATAGTGGTGAAAATTGACCTCAAAGAAAAATTTAATCAGTATAAGGAGAAACAAGCTGACTACAAAAACCCCCCACACAAAAACAGAGAATATGAAGAGACAACCAAGAGCCATAAAGTGAGCACTTTTAAAAATGTTTCATCAAGAGATTTTAAAAAATTACCGTGAAAGACCTAAAATGTCAAAATAATGTACAAAAATGTGCAAAAGGACTAAAGAGGACAGAGGACACCAGAAGATATTGTGCTGACTGTCTGCCGGGCTCGCGCTGTGGAGGCTCTCCTGAGCAGCCTTTCTCTGAGATTTTAAGAGAACACAAACAGGCTTTAAAAACAGGACACCTCTAATATTAGAAATTAAGCCATTTTGAGTCGTGACTCCTGTTTAGACACACAGACTTATCAAAACACACCTTCACCCCTCTCCCCAGTGCCATGAAAGTCTCCATGGAAACATTGATACAGCAGGTCAACGTGTCACAAGAGACCAGCTCGCACGGCTCTCCTGCTCTGATTGGCTCGCTGCCGCTGTCATTTCCCTTTATTTCTGACTTTGGGGGGTTGTAATGTAGGCCGTTTGATCACCGATGGTAGCCCGCCTCCGAGCACCCAGATGATGGAGCGAGAGGTCAGTGAGCGATGCAGGTGGAATAAAAGCACTGCGTGTGCGCGTGCGGGCTGAAGGTGGAGATTGTTTACCGGGAGGCGGTGGATCGTTTTTTTTACCGACTCCCTGCACGAGTGTGAAGGCTGCACGGGTTCATACGCCCTATTTTAACTGAAAAAGACTGCGTCACGCGACAGCTCTGCTCCTCTCTTCCGCTCACGTGGGAGACCACCGACAGATGAATATAGCACGCGCGAGCTGACACATTTTCCACAACCCAATAAATGTGCAGGTTTTCTCCATCAAAGACCCCCGCCCCCCAAATAAGACACACACATGAGAGAGGTTTACTGACAGAGCTGCCAACAGAGCAAGTGCTCATTAAAAACCATAACAGCCGCATTTGGCGTCCATAGCAGGCCACGAGCAGCCTCGTGCAAAAGCCGTCCTGTCCTGTTTCAGCACCGCGGACAGCTCCGATACTGAAATCCTTAAAAACCTCACGAAGAGCTCAGAGCTGAGCGGAAACAGCGTCAGAGCAGCGGGACACATGTACTCTGGAACAAAATAAAGATTTAAGACTGCGTGTGGCATTTGGGTGTTTGAAGACATGAGAATTGTCGTGGTCATAACCGAACTCCTCTCTGGGTGTGTTTACTTGAGTAAACTTGTTGTGTATGCACAGCGTTTTGCTCGCTTCATAATCAAAGAAAATGTTTTTTAAATTTATTTATTTTTTCAACATTTGTCACACTAACACATGAAAATAATCTGACACCAACAAGCACAACAATCGTACTATAAAATATTCAATAACATAGACATATTGGGTTTGTTTTTTTCAGTAACAATGCACAGCAACTTAACTGATTATGAAGCATTAATACTGTAACTACTAGCTTTTTTCATCTATATATCTATCCATAGCAAGTCTATCACACTGGACACTGGGCTGCTCTGCTAACATCAAAGGAAAAGAAATGATGTGATGCTCATGGTAGTTGGGTTACTCATGTGTCTCTCCACACATTTAAGGCTAGATTCACAGCGTGTGGTATCCCTCAGCGTCCCCACTGATCTGGAGCCCAAAGCAGTTGTTTGCTTTGCCTAGTGGCAAGCAGCACCTTTTGTATTTTAAAAGCAAATAGGTTAAAAAATGCTGCCCTCTAATCTATTGAGCAGAACTGAGTTCAGCCTATTGGTGGAGCTCTCCTCAGCAGTCCCAGTTTCTTATGTGGTCCCTTAGGAAAATTAATGGTCCTCCCTTGTCTTTGCCAATAGTGGAAATCAATGTTTTGTTTATGTATTGATTTTTGTTTCTTTCATTTTCATTTCACCTAGTTTGAATGAACAAACCCAATATTGGGGGGTTGATATTATTCTAAGAGCAGCTTCTAAGTGCATGTTAGTACCCATATTGGGTGCTAACTCACTCATTGTCACTGGGACATCTATGGCACTGACACAGGCCTATTCTGGAAATGAGCAACAGCTTTCTAGACATGGAAACAGCCAGCTAAAAGCACAGATAGAAAGACCCAGAGACTATTGGTAAATGGCCTGTATTTGTATAGCGCTTTTCTAGTCCCTAAGGACCCCAAAGCGCTTTACACAACCAGTCATCCACCCATTCACACACACATCTACACACTGGTGATGGCAAGCTACATTGTAGCCACAGCCACCCTGGGGCGCACTGACAGAGGCGAGGCTGCCGGACACTGGCGCCACCACCAGTAGGCAACATCTGACCACCACCAGTAGGCAACGGGTGAAGTGTCTTGCCCAAGGACACAACGACCGAGACTGTCCAAGCCGGGGCTCAAACCAGCAACCTTCCGATTACAACTCTTGAGCCACGATCGACTCAAGATTGGCCGTATAGAAATGAAATGGACAAAGTCATGTGACCAGACATCACAGACTGATTAGCGACGTCTCATTATGAAGCCCTGAGCTGACCGTTTTCACCACTGCTGTCTTGGTGTTGTGAAGCCAGATGTGATGAGTAAGGAGTAGATGTGACTGCAAAGCAACTTGTGATTGGCAGGTCAGCAGCTAATGAGCATACTCTGGATACCTACCCTCCTTTCTAACTCTAATAATGACCAGAATTTATGAAATGAACTTCATGTGTGCCACGTGGCATGTTTACGTCAGACATTAAATAGAGTTTCTAAACCAAGAGTTAATGAGCCGTTGGTGCAGATAGTGTTTTTGAAGAGAGGACCCAAAAGCAGACACTTGAAGACAGAACTTGATCTTAACAAAAGGCAGGTTGTTTATTAAAGATAGAAGATCAGACAAGGATAGAAAATAAAAGACAAAAGGCAATGAAGGCATATGCTAGACTGGGAAAACCTACTAAGGACAAGACACGTGGAGGAAAGTGAACTGAAGTTCCGGCAAAGGACAAAGGGGAAGTGATGCAATAAATACACAGACCGGTGATTATGAAAGTGGAGAGAGCCGCGAAACTCAAGTGGAACAAATTCAACACAGAGACAAGGGAAGCAAAACTAAACACAAGCACATGACACAAGGACTATCAAAATAAGACAGGAAACACACTGACACTGACAAGCACTCAAGGATTGGTCAGGCTGAATTAATCAGCCACTCTAAAAACTGAATCTCGACTCTTTTTTTCAGTTTTGGACTACTGTGTGTAGAAAACAGGTGACCCATCTTTAATTTTTCTTTCACACACAGAATTTTCAATCCTTAAAATTCACTACTTGCAGTCTTGGTTGTGGCTGGCTTGCTAGGTTGATGACTTTAGCTGTGATCAGAAGCAGCTGGAGCAGTACCTACTAAACCCAATCTGCAACAGAGAACAGACAGCTATTAAAAGGCTGACTGCAACATAAACCTCTCCAGCTTTATAATCAGGAATGAGTCCTACTGTAAGTGAAACTAACACGCTGGTAAGTTTCCTTCCCAGAAACATGAAACTTTAGATTTACTTCACCCTTTGCTCTGATCACCTCAGGGATTTGAGGAGAGGATGCTGACCTCTCCTTAGAGCAGACCTGCTTTGGTTGGAGGCTGCTCTCAGGAGTTTGCCCTCTTCCAGGAGGTCTGGACATCAACTGGAGCTGATTTTTTGTTCTTGGTGTAGACAGAGAGGAGCATAGTGAGAGAGGAGGCTTGACATATATAAAACCTTTATGGCTGATTTCAGAGCAACAGCAACCCCCTCGTTGTATCATAATATGCTGGCTTGTCTTCTGCTCACCTCCTCCACCTAAATTGCCAAATCCTCAACAGCTCAGTCATAAAGATTCCTCCACTACAGCTTTTCCTGTTTTTACAGAGTACATATGTGTATTTTCTGCAGACTGGGAGAAGCCAAAAAAACAAGTGTTATTTATGGTTTATTTCAAGTGTTTCTATTATTTTAATGCCATTTCACTTTGCTTCAAGTTAGCACTGCTGTGTTTTAAAGATTTTATTCTTGGCAGCGTGTAGTTTTCACACAAAGATGCACAAACACATCACATATTAGATCGGATGCTGAGCAGCCTCCTCACATTATGGAATATTTTCTACACTTCCATCCACATGAGGCAGGGATGGCATTTTTAGACTGACATACAGATGCAAATTAGTATGCAAAGCTCTGGTGTGCTCACAGTGAGTCCAGACACATCTTTGTCAAGCTTTAATTTTATGGCAGATTTATTTGTACCTTGTTGAAAACGTTCATAAACAGTCAACACAGAAACTAAATATATGTGGCATTTCTCAGAAGTGTCAGTGTTGTCATACACGTCACCAGGACTTTTCCTGTTTCAGAATGAAAGACGTTAGTTGCCATTTCTGACAGACAGCTGTGCATTTTCCTGTTGCATTTCTGACTACTTGCTGACAAAAATTAGCAAAATGCTTGGGTAAAAACCCCAATCAATTAAACTGCGACTGCATTCTTTCTAATACCCAGTGGAGGGAAACTACCTTTCCCTTTGACCTTTAACATGACTTTATAGTTTCATCCACTGGTTTCAGGTCATGCTAAACACTGAGCTGTGAGACAGAGCTGGGTGTTATACCGTGTCCTCACTTTTAGCCTCAAGTGCTAACACATGTGAATCGGCCTTAAACACAGAACAACGTTACCTATGAGGCTGATGCATGAGGCGACTGGCTGATTACATTTGAAGGGAATTTGCTTAAATTAACTTAACTCCTAACCCTGTGCTATGTGAGTATGTGAAGTTTGGGGTTTGACATCTTCTGAAAACTTGGCAGTTTGACAATTTAGAAGTGGACGGGAGCCCTCTGACCAGTTCTCAGTAATCCATCCTGTTGTGCCTAAAATTAGCCCTGCACACCAACTTTGCTACTCAGTGAGCACTTTGAGTTTGCAAAGACCTTCCACTGAGTAATGCAAAGACCATTTTGGCAATTACTGTATAACAGTTAGCATACATTAGTGTATTCCTCATGCATGCTACTCTCCTGTTTGGTCCATTGAGAATTCAATTAATGATCTAACTATTGAATGAATTTACACATAGATATGGCGATCGTGGCTCAAGAGTTAGGAGTTCGCCTTGTAATTGGAAGGTTGCCGGTTCGAGCCCCGGCTTAGACAGTCTCGGTCGTTGTGTCCTTGGGCAAGACACTTCACCTGTTGCCTACTGGTGGTGGTCAGAGGGCCCGGTGGCGCCAGTGTCCGGCAGCTTCGCCTCTGTCAGTGCGCCCCAGGGTGGCTGTGGCTACAATGTAGCTTGCCATCACCAGTGTGCGAATGTGTGTGTGTGAATGGGTGGGTGACTGGATATGTAAAGCGCTTTGGGGTCCTTAGGGACTAGTAAAGCGCTATATAAATACAGGCCATTTACCATATTTGGACACTCAAATAAAATGCAGTTCTTATGTCTGACTCGTGCTGTGTCTGTCTGTCTTTCAGGAACCTACCAAGGCCAGTGGCTGGGAGGGATGCGCCACGGCTATGGTGTGCGACAGAGTGTGCCGTACGGCATGGCAGCTGTCATCCTCTTCCCTCTGCGAACATCTATAAACTCTCTCCGCTCTGAGCACAGCCATGGCCCTCCTGCTGTGCTGGAGGATGGCACTGCCACCACGCCTACAGATGGGGTGGTGGCCGGACTGGCTGGGAGCCCAGTGGGCCGGGGTGGGTTTGCTCTTGTGGCACCGAGTGAGGCCGAACGGCAGAGGAAGAGAAAAGGCCGCTTTCGGCAGTCTATCCTAAGTGGCCTGAAGCTTCGGCGCTCTGAGTCCAAAAGTTCTCTAGCCAGTCAGCTCAGCAAGCAGAGCTCCTTCTGCAGCGAGGCCGGCATGAGCACCGTCAGCTCTGCTGCATCTGACATCCACTCCAACACCAGTGAGAGTGAACAGGGCGCTCCTGTGGATGCCACTGTCACTGAGATGTATGCTGGAGAGTGGAGGAGTGACCAGAGAGCTGGCTGGGGCGTGAGCAGGCGCTCAGATGGCCTGCATTATGCAGGCGAATGGGCGGGCAACAAGAGGCACGGATATGGCTGCACCACCTTCCCCGATGGCACCAAGGAGGAGGGAAAATACAAGCAGAATGTACTGGTGAGCGGAAAACGCAAGAACCTGATCCCCCTGAGGGCCAGTAAAATCCGAGAGAAGGTGGACCGAGCTGTGGAAGCTGCGGAGAAGGCCGCGGACATCGCCAAGCAGAAAGCAGAGATTGCTGTGTCGAGGTTAGATCTTCCAGTATTCTGGTCACCGCTTCGTAGGAATAATTTGAACGTATCTCGTTAGATAGAGCTGGTGACACACCTCTGCGCACCCAGCAAGATTAAGCAACATTAAATCCTCTGAAGTCTAAGACATCACTGGTGACGACCCTCGGTCCAAAGCCTAATCGTCGCCCTTTGTTTGACAAAACTAGCTTTTTTGGAGAAATCATTTTTGATGAGTGTCAGTGTGTTGTACAATAATCATTGTCTTTGTCCCCTGATTACCGGGGGATGATTTCTTTTAAATGAGCTAGCGTTAGACCTCACAAATTTGGGATTCAAATCTGGTCAAATACCTTCCCCAGAGACGTGAATAAAAGAACAAGTGGTATATTACAAACTATGGTGTGCTTTGCATTACTAACCAATTATCTGTTCCTGTGTGGTGGGGTAGTGCTTTATATTGTCTATATTGTTTCATAGGGAGCCACAGCACATATTTAGCCCTTCAAAGGCTAATCAAACTACGTTTTTTTAACTGCAAACTTTTTGAGAGACAGTCATGCATTCTTTTCGATAAAACATATTTTTTGCAGTCTCGTATGAAAGTTTCACTTAGATATTACAAATACCTGGATATTGTTTAGGAGAACATTTTTATTACTTCATAGATACAAAATAATTTATCTTAAAATACACACACGTTTTGACTTTGCTGTTTCTGCCTGTTCTGTTCAGGATGAGCCACGCTCGTGGGAAGGCAGAGGCTGCAGAAGGTGTGGCGCAGAAAGCCACGGAGGAGTGTCGACTGGCTCGGATAGCTGCCAAAGAGCTTTCACCCTCCTTTCACATCTATGGCAATGGTTAGTAGGTGCACAAGTGTCAGTACATTAAATGTAACAAATGTAGCAAAGCACTATGTGCGAATCAGTCTGTTTACCATTTACCAAAACTAACCAACAGGGTCTGCAGCAAGTAACAGGTAGCTAGATGATGTTAGCTTAAGCTAATTTCACACTTTACATGTTCTTGTTATGATCCTGCTTTCACAAATGAGTTATATGATATGTAGCATGCATAAATAAGAGCTAAATGCTAACTAGCTTAGCTTAGATGAGTGGCCTCCCCCATCTGATGGACGACTGGTTTCTGAGGCCCTGTTGTGAAGCCGCAAAATGAGTGTTTCTCAATATGACCGGTATGACCTCAGATGTGTGCCTGTGCTCACGGAGGTCAAGACAGAAAGACATTTTTCCACAGACCTCGATAGAACTGGAAACCATAAAAAACGCAATTTTAGCATTGCAAAAGGAAAGAAGAAAAAAAACAGTTTTTTGTAGTAAATGCTGTAAATGAATTTGTCATTTGGCAAATTATGCAGTCAATTAATGGTAGAAATTGACTGCTTAGATATTATGTATATGGTATATTTTATCTCAATTTTAAAGCCATAAACAAACTATTTGTTTATGGAGGCAAAATAAATAGGGGGCAGGGATAGCTCAGTAGGTAGAGTTGTTGCCCCATGATCGGAAGGTCGGGGGTTCGATTCCCCTTAACAGCTACCCTGAGGTACCCCTGAGCAAGGTACTGTCCCTACACACTGCTCCCCGGGCGCCCAATGGCTGCCCACTGCTTCACTGAGTGAATGGGTTAAATGCAGAGAGCAATTTCCCCACGGGGCTCAATAAAGTACAATAATGTACACTTTCTAATTAACCTATAAAGATAAAACAAAGGTATAACAACCTTTCTATTTGTTTTTTGCCTTCAGGCTTTTCTCTTAGCTTCACTGATTCTATAGTACTCTGTATTTTTTAGATTTTCCACAGAAATTTGTTTGAGATAATTATGAGTCATAGCTAAAGGATTCAAATGCACTAATTTTCTTAAAATCTACATGCAAAAGTACGCCTACTGGAACCTTTACAGATTAATAAAGTAAGTGTGAATTTGCTTTTAAGCGTAGGCCCAGTGTTACACGCATTTTAATCTCATAATAAACTACAAAGGATTAGCCTGTAAGAATTCAAATTAAATCAAGTATATTCACTTTCATAATCCTCTCTAAGCTGGCAGCACGAGGCTCCGTTTGTTTGCAGCTCTTCTCCTCCTTTTGTGTGCCGATGACACTCAAACATACTCGCGCTGTAGGCTTTGCTCTGGGTGCCAAATCACCTCACTGGTGCTGTTCTCCTGTTTTCATAGGGCTCGAATGTCAGCGGCCCAAACACCAGGGCACCAAGGACAAAGACCATGAGGTCATCTCCACAGGAACAGACAGTCCGGAGCTGTGCACTCCTGACACCACGCCACCTGTGATAACACCTGATCTCAGCCCCGTGCTGAGCGTACCCACCTCACCTCCCCACAGTCCACTCAAACACACCCATCGCCCCAGGAATGCTTGCTTCATGCGCCAGAGCGCCGTGGACGATCAGGGCGGGGCTGAGATCCAGGTGCTGGTAGAAGGGCGGGGGGTGGATCTGCCGAGGGGCGGGGCTAACAATTGGAGCGACGACATGTATCCGGATCGAGCGTGTAGCAGTCGCTCCACTACGCCCTCCCTTCTGGAAGAGCAGGAGGGACAACTAAATGGCCACGAACAAGCCCCTTTGTCCAACCACAAGCCACGGGAGAAATCCATTTCCAATCACAAGCCCCGGGACCACGCTTCCTCCTACAGAGCCTGGGAGCATTCCTTGTCCAACCAAAAGCTCTCCAAGCACGCCTCTTCCAATCACAAGTCAAGAGACTACTCATCGTCCAATCACAAAACATGGGATCATTCGTCCACCAATCACAAAACCTGCGAGCATGTCTCTTCCAACTACAAGCCACAGGTGCACATTTTATCCAATCACAAGGCCTTGGATCACAACATGTCCAATCACAAGACTTCTGAGCATGCTTCTTCCAATCACAAGCCCCAAGAATATATCTTGTCCAATCACAATGCCAAGGACCACGTCTCTTCTTCTTGTTACAATCCTCGAGAGCATGTCTACTCCAACCACCATCCAAAGCAGCACAACCACTCCAACCACAAGCTTAACGAGCACGCTGTAATCGACCAAAGGCTAGACGGCCACACCGGGGGCTGGACTGCTGAAAGCACCCTTAGGTGGAGCCCCGCCCACTCGCGCCTCACAGAGCAGGACGAGGAGAAGATGAATGACTATACAGTCGACATGAGGCTGCACTGTCCAGACTCGCAGACTTCTCGGGGGCTGGGACAAGAGTCCCCGGCCCCCAAGAACAACAGGCTGCGATCCAGAAGCCTTCGACCGGTCAGAGAAGGATCCATGGACTCTGTACAGATGCTGGACAACCTGAATGTGGGGGCAGAGCTGGAGGAGTGGCCACTGCACAGGGACCTCACCCTCTCCCCACCTCTAAAGTCTCAGCCCATCACTCTGGAGCAGGAAGGAGAGCAATTCACCCTCAAATCAAACTCAGTGAGTCTGCAGTGCTCTGTCAGGCTAACAGTTCATTTTTTAACACATAATAACATAATGTTTGCTGTTACCACAACACACTGATAAAAAGAAAAAGAAAAAGAGCTGTGTGATAAGACCTACATATTTCAGTTAAATGCAACAAAACTAGTGTAGAGTTAATACACTGAACAAAAATATAAACGCAACACTTTTGTTTTTGCTCCCATTCCCCATGGGATGGACGTAGAGACCTAAAATTCATTCCAGATACACAATATAACCATCCCTCCCAAACAGTGGTCACAAATCAGTCCAAATGTGTGGTAGTGGGCACATCTGCTATATTGAGATAATCCATCCCACCTCACAGGTGTGCCACATCAGGATGCTGATCTGACATCATGAGTAGTGCACAGGTGTACCTCAGACTGCCCACAACAAAAGGCCACCCTGGAATGTGCAGTTTTGTCTCACAGCAAAATGCCACAGATGCCACAAGCAATGAGGGAGCGTGCAATTGGCATGCTGACAGCAGGAATGTCAACCAGATCTGTCGCCCGTGCATTGAATGTTCATTTCTCAACCATAAGCCGTCTCCACAGGCGTTTCAGAGAATATGGCAGCACATCCAACCGGCCTCACAACCGCAGACCTCGTGTAACCACACCAGCCCAGGACCTCCACATCCAGCAGGTTCACCTCCAAGATCGTCTGAGACCAGCCACTCAGACAGCTGCTGGAACAATTGGTTTGCACAACCAAACAATTTCTGCACAAACTGTCAGAAACCGTCTCAGGGACGCTCAACTGCATGCCCGTCGTCCTCATCGGGGTCTTGACCTGACTCCAGCTCGTCGCCGTAACAGACTTGTGTGGGCAAATGCTCACATCCGATGGCGTCTGGCACGTTGGAGAGGTGTGCGCTTCACGGATGAATCATGGTTCACATTGTTCAGGGCAGATGGCAGCTGAGAATGTCCCAGTTCTTGCATGGCCAGCATACTCACCGGACATGTCACCCATTGAGCATGTTCGGGATGTGCTTGACCGGCGTATACGACAGCGTGTACCAGTTCCCACGAATATCCAACAACCTCGCACAGCCATTGAAGTGGAGTGGACCAACATTCCACAGGCCACAATTGACAATCTGATAGACTCCATGCGACGATGTGTTGCACTGCATGAGGCAAATGGTGGTCACACCAGATACTGACCGGTTCTGGGTCCCCAGACCCCCAATAGCGCAAAAAACTGCACATTCCAGGGTGGCCTTTTGTTGTGGGCAGTCTGAGGTACACCTGTGCACTACTCATGATGTCAGATCAGCATCCTGATG
Organism: Maylandia zebra; assembly: GCF_041146795.1. Lineage (NCBI taxonomy): Eukaryota > Metazoa > Chordata > Actinopteri > Cichliformes > Cichlidae > Maylandia > Maylandia zebra. Next base: position 37,329,234 of record NC_135167.1, read on the forward strand.
TGGCACACCTGTGAGGTGGGATGGATTATCTCAATATAGCAGATGTGCCCACTACCACACATTTGGACTGATTTGTGACCACTGTTTGGGAGGGATGGTTATATTGTGTATCTGGAATGAATTTTAGGTCTCTACGTCCATCCCATGGGGAATGGGAGCAAAAACAAAAGTGTTGCGTTTATATTTTTGTTCAGTGTATTTAAAGGAAGAGCTATGTGTTTACCAAAACTTCACGTTTTAGTCACAGTGCCTCAATGATAAAAATCAAATGATTTTTCAGATTAAAAGACTTTTAGTTCACAAAATGCCAAGATGTATTAGACAGGAAATTTTAAAACAACTCAAGAAAAATCATTTTTCTCAGTGTTAGACGACAGTGGGATATGAAAGTCACTGCTGAATCATCAGCACAGCAGATAAACGTCTGTCTTGAAATTATTAAGAGCATAAAAAGAAGACGATTGGACTTCCTGAAGTTTTTTGGAGACGTTTCACTTCCTTTCTAGCTTTTCAAGCTCTTAAGACTCGGGGTGACCGAGAACCTGCACAGACGCCTGTGTTGGAAAATATCTATCACTGTGATAAGAATCAAAGGTACGAAACTATCACAATTAACTCCACAATGTTACATTTTCAATTTTTACACTGAACAAAGGAACTTTCAATGGACAGATTACTGATCCAAGAGCTTCCCTAAAACTGCTAACATGTGGTGTTACTGCATGCAGAGATTCAAAAATGCAACAATCGAAAAAAACAGCATCTCAACAAAAAGGTATAAACTAACCAAAAGATTCCTAAAACAATTACGGAAAGACTCAAAACGAGCACAAAGTGAAACTGAATACTCACAGATTCACAAAACAACAAAAGGAAATGAAAAAAAAATAACTCAAAAGGATCTCAAGACTGAAAAATGTCTGAAAACAACTACAAAGATTCTGTATGAAGGCAAAATATGAATACTCTCAAAACCAAAACAAAAAGGGGTAAACCACCTTCAGCTGACTCAGGTCTGTAGCTGTGAGATTAGCTAAGAAACTCCTGGGTCTAGCCTAAAATTTTCCCACTACACAATTCAAAAGTCCATCACCACAAAGGGTCTAAAATGGAACCGAAATCCAGAAGTGCTCTGGTTTTAGAAGTATTTCCTCATTTCTGTTCCCATATAAATGCATTCTTTACACAGTGTCTTCAGTACAAGACTTTCCTGCATCAGTCATGGTGGACGATTGTAAGAATGACACCAAGGAGCCAGAGTCTGTAATGTGTCCACTAGATGACACACTCGTTGTTATTGCCTTCTTATTCCATAGGTAGACGTGGACACGTGTGGGGTGGGCATTATCATGAGGAAGTTGTGTTTACAAAAATCATGAATTTTACATGTAGTTTGCACCAGTGTGGTCTAAACGTGCCCTGTGATGGGCCAAAGTTGTCTGGTGATCAGTACATAGTTAACTTTGTTAACAAGCCTTAAAATAATCAGCATAACATCAAGTTACCAAGTATTCTTTTTGAGTTTCACAAAAACACTTCGGTATTAGGGTATTACTTTTGTAATTCTTCAAATTTCAGGTTTTTTTGGGCGGGGTTTTCTTCTTCCTCTTACAGAGTGCATGCTTACATAAGATAGTTTAGGATGTTAACTTTCAACAGATGTTAGGAAAACCATAAACACAACTAGTTGAAGAATAAGTAACTAAACCTCCTTGTGTTTTGAGTGTATGTAGGAAAAAAAAAGTTAAGTCACTGCGGACTCCTCTGTGGGCTGGCAACAACATGGACCTTCATTTTCACTCCCGAGGCATAATATACTGACGATTGGTCACCTAGTGTAAAATGTTACGCTTTGGGAGTGAGAACGTGCTGTCACTTTATGTCACTCGGACCCAAGCAGACTCACGGACGCAGAAAATATAATCGAGACTCACATCTGTTACGTTATTTTGCCCAGTTATTGTGCTCTTTAAGGCACCTGAGCAGAAAGTGCAGCCCAACTCTAACCTCTAACCTGTTTGTTGATAGCCTGGTGGGTTACTCAGATGTCCATTGTTAAATCTTGACCAGAGTCTGAGTGTCTGTGTTTGTGTTTCCACTGAGATCGTTGGTGCTGTAACTGGACTAATTGCTTTTTTCTCTCTTCTCTTGTCTCCTAGGGCTCCAGCTCTATTCTGGTGGTTATGGTCATTTTACTCAATATTGGAGTAGCCATTCTTTTCATTCACTTCTTTATTTAAGCTTATACAGGTATGATCTACTAAGACTTATTGATAACTACGGTATATTATATGATTACTTAATGAGATGGACGTTCTGTCTATTCGACTGGAGCCCGCAGCCCGAGTGAAGGACACAGCAGAGCCTTTCTATTGTTGCTACTGTCTTTTTCACCTCTGTTGAAGCCCATTTCAGTTTCTACAAACACACCATTTCTTTTCAAATGCTTATTTTGACTTTCATTCAATATAACTTCCATAGAACGTCCACATGATAAAAGGCGGTTGAATTAGAGTCACGAGAAAGAAAGAAAATGCAGCTTTAGACGAGCGTGTTGTTTCGGGCTCACGTGCACGGATGCCCGTCGCTGACAGATCAGTGGACTGGAGATGGCACAGGCAGCGTTGCCCATTTTTTAAAATCAGTCTAGAAAAGAATATAGCAACCCATGTTCCTGGTTATCATGAGAAACACACTCAGTCCTAAGCCCCCTTTTGCCTTTGAACCTTTTTCCTTTCCTTCAAATCCATCAGTCTCTATTCGCACTATGCGCTACAGAACTATGCTGCAAGAGTAGATCCATTTTAAAGGGCTCCGTCATTATTCTTTTCTCTTTTTCCCCTCTACTACATAAACACGCAACCATTGCATGAGGCTGTGTGAGATTTTAAAAAGTGCATTTTTCTATCCCTTTAACATCACTGTTCTGTCTTCATTTGTGCGCACTTCATCCTGATGGTCACCTCTCGATTGTCAGACACTTCACATTCAACCAAAATCACAGAGTATGACCAAATCATATTTGATTTGCGAAATCAAATGCCAGCGACCAACACATGCCAAGCCCTCCTGGTCTAATCCGAGAGGAACTTTCTGAATTCATTACAAGTAAAGTGGAACCACATAAACACACGTTTGCGTGCATAATAAACCGAACAAAAAGAAAAAGAAAAAAAAACACATTTAACTGCTGACATACTGAGGAGGTATCAGCCTTGCCCCTTTGTACAGCCTTGAGACTGTTATGTTATAATCACTAATTCTAATATATAAGTGTATGTGTCATTATTCTTCAACTTTGTTACTTTTTGCAGTTTGCAAGACAGAGAGAATGCTGAGTGCCTCGTATTTATTCATTTTGGTTCTCAAATTGATTTAAAAGCCAACCCTAGATCAAACACCCCACACGGGCAGGCTAAGAGGAGACAAATAACCTTGAAAATTAAAAAAAAGCGATCCCCATCCTTCGGCCCTCCACACAATCAGCCCTTCCCTCTTCACCCTGAAATGGCATGCACTGTTTTGTCTCTCTCTCCCAGTCGCCCCTTTTGGACCAGTCGAAAAGGGAAAAATGGGGTTTCTACGGTGTCATTTCCAGAAAACTGTTTTTTTTTTGAGACCGGATGAGATTTTTGTTTCCAGCATGTTTGTTTAGCCTGCTCAATCTGGTGTCAGTTTGTGAATTTCTCCCTCTTGTCTCTCTTATCCAGCAACACAAGGCTACGTGAGACATGGAGAGCAGTGTAAAATAAACGCTAGCTTTTAACTCTCAGTGGATACTGAAATGTCCCGAGTTTATGAATGATATAAAAGAAACTCTCTGCTACTGTATGTTTTATACTTCGCACCCAGTGGCATCATCATGTTGTGACATCATTGCATGCCCGAGCATGCTCTTTCTTACTCTTTGGTTTATGAGGTTGTTTCAAAGTTAATGTGGAGAAAATAATGAAATGTTTGAAATTAAAGAGCTTGGTGTGGTTATTACTGAAAGTAATTTCATCTACAGCCCATACTACAGCCAGTACAGACTACATGTTGAGCAGGAAGTCTAAAAGCTATCTGCCCTGCACTTTATGTCAAACTCATTTTACATGGTTTTACACATACAGCCCTCTTTGGCCTTGTGTGAAGTGGACCAGTGCAACTTCCCTTTCTGTCAGTATATAAGAAAAAGAAGTGCAACTTTCCCATGTGGTAAAGAAAGACTGCTGTAATATATGAACGCAATCTGTCAACATGACTCTTTGGACTTAAATTGGAAGGACTAAATGTGTAAAATATAGAAATATATCACTTAATTGTTTTGGTGTCGTATCAATGGCCATAGGGAGGCCTTTAACTGTAGGAAAAGCTCTAAAACTTGTGAAAATACAGTTAAAAGTCTAACATGTCCACATTTTCCGAAGCCATCCATTGAGCCAGATTGGAGTCTTTGCTGGCCCAAATCTGGCCCCCGGGCCTTATGTTTGACGCCCCATTACTAAAATTCCAGTTCCTCCAGTGGCCACCTATAGACAATCCCCATAGACATGAATGTTAAAATGCCCAACTTTACAGCAGAAAAAAAAACGTTGAGAGTCTAGAACAGTGTCAGTCTATAGAGTTCATATCCTCATCAATGCCAACTGCGTGTGGGGCAATTTAAGGATAACTCACCTCTTTAAAGAATATTACAGCTGTAACCTTTGGCATGGCGGCTCTGACAAGTTGGTGTATTTTGTCTGACTACTAAAAGACCAACACGTTCTCCTTAATGCCATGTTATGCACAAAGTGTCCTCTGGTGTTGTTGTCCTGATGCAACTGCTGCAGCATTATTGTCTGCCATGAGAAGTCTTCTCCATTTCTGAGCCCACGGTTGGACCTTAGAGGTGAAGCAGTGAATTAAGCTGCAGGTATAAAAGCCTTATATAAGCCTTTGGTTTAAATTTGATTGGGAGACACTTTTATTTTTTCACTTTTACTTACTACTTTGCTACGGCTGGGGAAACCTGCAGTCAGATGAGACTGAAGTAGTCACACAGATGAGTGACGAAACATTTCTCCCACTTAAAACACTCCAGATGAACAGAATCTGCTTTTTGAGGTACTACTTTAACTTTGCTCATCTGTTAGCAAGAGCTTTGTTAGGCTTAGCCATTAAAAGGTAAGTGGTTAAGTTTAAGAGAAGACCAGATTCTAGTGTAAAATGCACTGTCATACAACAGTAACACTTTTGAAAGTGTCAAATTGAAACAGCCAAATTTGTCATGCCCTGGGGATGCAAATGGGCTGAAAAGACACTGAAGAATCAGTGTTACAGTTTATTGATTGAGTTTTAAGCTTTTGTATTTTTATATTTTTTTCTAGTTAATATTAACATTCCATTAATATGACAGTAAGTAATGCTAGTTGGGTTAGTTAGCTAGCTAGTCTGATAACCTCCCAACTCAACCCGCTCATCCAAATGTGGTGAAAGAAAAATGCAACCAAATTCCATAGTTCAAAGCTGTAGGAGCACAGGTGGTGATATTTATTATACAATTGGTGAAATATAATGGAAAACCCAGCATTTAACAGAACCATTAGCCTATACGGCTATCCAGTTTGCTATCACTGTATTGGATCAGTTAAAGTAAAAAGGTCATATGATAATGGTGGGTGATATAATAAAAAGTTTTTAAAACAATGATTTTGAATAATAATGAGCTCAAAGTCAGTACAAAAAATGTTAAGTCTAAAGCTCCAGCAACACTTATCTTTATGTGGAGCAAGTTTTTGTTTTGTATTTGGCCCAAATGAAGCTTATGCAGCCTATTTATTTAATTTAATTTAATTTAATTTTACTTATTCAGTTTTTTTAATTACATTTTGCTATGAAAATGTTAAATAACTGATTAATTGAAACAGGGAATAGTCTGTGAAAATACATTATATAAGGCACAAACAGTTTGTGTTGTTCTAACAGACTTGAACGTTAATAATTGGTGTGTCCACTTTGAGGCTTCGCCACAGTCTGAACCTGAAACCTCTTCAGTTATTTCTTTTAGTTGTCTTCAGGAATATTTCTCCAGTCTTTCTGATGTACATTCGAAGCATTCGTATTTGGATGCTGGTCGACTCTTGTCAGGAACCCCCCCAAAACAACCAAATTCCATAGCTCAAGGCTTCAAAGCTCCCACACCGCTTCCACGGTGTTGAAGGACGGGTGGCTGAAATGACACAGTCTCCATCATGTTTTATAGAAGGTGGAGACAGTCATACCTCTCTCCTGACCTCCTCTAAACAATGTAATGATTTAAATTAAAAGTTGGATTCCTCACTCCACAAAACCTATTGCCAACAATTTCCAGTCCAGTTCTTATATAATGTGGCATAACTCACTCTTTTCTTGCCACTTCACTTCCTTCAGATTGCTTCCTGACAGCCATGCTTCCAGTGAGCCGCCTATATCCAAAGAAACAGTTTGAAAAGTGCTTAAGGAAGCTGAAGCCCATGTTAAAAAGTCTGCCACCTTTGAACTAAAATACATGATCTTTTTCAGTTTTGATAAAAGGACACTATGGGCTCAAAATGTGGTCATAAATATTTTGTACTTGTAAATCAGTTTCGTATGTGTAAAAAGAATTTGTGTGTGCGTAACAAAGATTTGTGTGTGTAAAAAAAATGTGTGCGTGTGTAAAAAAGATTTGTGCGTGTAAAAAAGATTTGTATGTGTAAAAAGAATTTGTGTGTGTTTAAAAAAGATTTGTGTGTGTAAAAAAGATTTGTGCGTGGACTTAGCCAAAAAAAACCCCTGCAAGTTACAAGTACGAATTTTGACCCTATTTTTCTTCCTTTCATTTGATTGGTCAATGTCATGTCAATCACAAATGTAACAATCCAATCAGAGAACAGATGGGTTTGGCTGTCAGAGGGGCGCTTTTTTGAACTGCTGGTCCTTGAAGGGTGATACAGTTTGAAGCTGGAGGATCTCTATATAAATATCCGATAGCAGCTAGGTCCTCTAACTTTCAGTAGCTGTTGAAAGGAAAAAGTTGTGGTATATCAGTGGTTAGAAATACCATTATTACTTTAGGATTAGTTTAACACAAAGTCAGGGCTGACCCGGGACCATTGCTGTGAGTCACAGTGCGCAGCATAAAAGTCATTTCACATCGGACGCAGGATGTGCTGCTAATGCTAACTGCTAACTAAAAGCAAAGGATCCAGAATTTGTTGCTGGCTGCTGGGCTCTGTGGGTTTTTGCAGCAGCTCTACCTGTACTAGATGCACCTGCTCCTTGTCTTTTCTATCTCTGACTTTATGTCCTCTACAAGAGTTTCTGTTTTTCTTGCTAGTTCTTCAAATGTTAAATAAAAACATGTATGCTAATTCATAACGAAGAAAGCTTTGTAATGAAGACTGTCATTTCCAAAACACTGCCCGCCCCCACCCCGCGGTCCGCAGCGCTGTTGAAAAGGCTGTGGAAGTCCCTGTATTAAACACGTAGACCTGTGACACAAAAATCACCAAACTCGGACGACCACAGACTGTTTTCCTTCGTGGTGATGAAGGAAAACGCTGGGTTGGCATGAAAACAGGCATTTATTCCCTTCAAAGACCTGCAGTTCAAAAAAAGTGCCCCTCCGACAGCCAAACCCATCTGTTCTCTGATTGGATTGTTACATTTGTGATTGACATGACATTCACCAATCAGATGAAAGGAAGAAAAATGGGGTCAAAATTCGTATTTGTAACTTGCAGGGTTTTTTTTTGTCTAAGTCCACACACAAATCTTTTTTACACATACAAATCTTTTTTACGCACACACAAATTTTTTTTTACACATACAAATCCTGATTTACAAGTACAAAATATTTATGACCACATTTTGAGCCCATAGGACACAGAAGGTGATAATTCTGTGCTGCATGCGGATCCCACCGTGATGCCGAGGAACCCATTAAACTCATCGTTATAACAATGTTTATCTTCCTCTTTGGTGGTAATAAAGAGCATATTTTACTAAATAAACAGAATGCTTCTCCCATCTGTCTATTTATCTATCCAGACAGACAGGTTTTTCCCCCACGTTAGAAATAAAACTGTGGATTCTAATTTTTAAAAATACTTGAGAAAATGTAGAATGTAAAAAAAGGAAGGCTGCCTCTCGCTTCCTGTGACACACAGAAACATGTTCTTCCTGTTGGTGAGTGAACAATATCAACAATGTTGAAAAATATGAATACATTGTTATTAAAATTGTTGCCTTTAACATTGATTTTGGGCAACGGTGCTTTTTTGGGGAAGACATTAAGTGAAATGAGCTTTATATTAGACAAAAGTATCGCTGCTGAGAATTTCACCTAACTTGTGCGGTTTTGTCTGTCGGTTGAAAACGATGGTATCAGTTGAGACTGTGGGGGTTCATGGTGTACACGACAGAGCTGATGAGACAGAGTACACAGTTGAAACACTCCCCCTACTGTCAAAACGAGGAAGTAGACTTTCTGATACGTTAACAACACCTTTTAGCTTTGTGGTGGATTGTAAACTCTTCCAACAATCAGCGAGAGTTATTTTATCTCCACCGGAGCTCGTTTTGGTTCCTCGGTGCTTCTCTAACATAGTATCGCAGTAACAGCGACGACAGCTCGCTGCGTGGCGGTTTCCGGTGTCCGTCCGTCTGCTAGAGGATGGCGTCCGGCTTCAACCGCATCCCTACCACCGCTGGTCCTCCGAGTCCAGAAAACACCGACGGTTTTCGACCAGAGGCCGAAGACGGCCGTGAAAAGCAATGCTAAGCATCTCAAGTAAGTTATCGTGAATTCATTTTTTTCTGAATGCGATTTTTTTTCTTTGCAAACGTGCGAGACTCCGCTGCAGGAGGCGGATTTCCTCCCGCAGCTTCGGGGAGGCCTAGTTTGATATGGGTCCTGCATACAGTGAAGGTTCATATCAAATGTTAGACCAGTATAAACGCTATTGTGGCCTGTCATGAAGCGGCATTTTGAAGCCAAAAAATATAGCTTAAAGCCCGTGGTACTTGAGTCGCTTTTGCAATGTTTGACTTACGACACGATATGCAGTTTATGACCAAGAAATATGGGAAGTTAGAGTGGTTTTCTAGTGAAAGAAAACCGGTATTATTTGCTAAGGAAGTCCAGTTGTTTAGTGTCGTTAGCTGTTACTAGTGGTTAGCTGTTAGCTTTCGCAATTGACAAGCTAACGTCGGGTAGCAAGCTACTCCCTGGAACCGAGGGGAAAAAAATAATGAAATACGTTGTAAGAAAGCGTTTATTTTCAGGACCAAGTAGACAAAACCTTGACTCGTAAACCACTTGCATTTAAAACATACTTGTAATTGGAAAAACTCGTCTGTTAATTTCCCGAGTTACGTTTCAGGAATTAGACCGAACCAAATAATTGTGGTTATGGTAATGCTCAAAGCTAGCTTAGCTGAGGGTTTTAGGGTTTTCTGGAGAAGTACATACATGCACTCTACATCTGCATTAGCTAACTAAATGTACGAAGTACTTTGACTTCTGTCTCTAGTATAAGTATGGGTCAAGTTTTAGGCCTCAAATTTGGGGTATTTTTCAGTTTTTCCTCACCACAGTCTAAACCTGAAATTCAGGCAGGTTTGTTGTAGCCAATAGTAAGTTTTGTAAATTGTTGTCGATATTGAGTGTTACATACTGTGGTAACTGCATGCTTTAATATTTTACACTCCCTTTTGTGTGTTCGCTGGCCAATCATACTTAAATCTATGTTCTTCTATCCAAACAGGTTTTCTCTCCTAGTCTCAGAGGACACGTGTAAACAGAGATACTGCACTGAGCTCTTGTCAGTGAGCTCATTTCCATTTTTGAAAACCACATCCACCATTCTCTCAGTTTGGGACTGAAATTCCCCTGTCATCTCCCGAGTGCTGAGCCCTTGCATGCGAAGTGGAAGATGACGGAGGCGTGGCAACAGCAACAGCATGCAGTGGCTCCACCCTCTGTTGTGCACACGCTTCCCCAAGGGACTGACAACCCTCTGGGTTGCGCTGTGTATGGAGTCGTCCTGCAGCCAGACACCTCCCTGCAGCAGCCCCAGCATGGCCAGCAGCATGCTGTTCAAGCTCAGCAGCCTTCGCTGCAGGTAGGGGGCGAGAGAGGGCACAAGTGCGGAGCCTGTGGCCACGACATATCTCACCTGGCCAACCCCCATGAGCACCAGTGTATGGTAACTCAAGACAGATCCTTCCAGTGCACGCAGTGCATGAAGATCTTCAGTCAGGCGACAGACCTTTTAGAGCATCAGTGTGTGCAGGTGGAACAGAAGCCTTTTGTGTGTGGTGTATGTAAGATGGGTTTCTCATTACTCACCTCCTTGGCTCAGCATCACAACTCACATGGCAACGGAAACAATCCAATGAAATGTTCCATCTGTGAGAAAACCTACCGGCCGGGTTCTGGGAACGCAACCCCCACCTCGTCAGCTGCCAACCCTCAGCAGCCCTCCACCGGGGAGACATCCGGTGGAGGCGCAGCAATCAGTGCCTCGTCTCCTCCTGCATTTGAGGCTTCTGCACCAGACAGGCCATATAAGTGCTCCGTGTGCCACAAGTCCTTTCGCCATTTGTCAGAGTTGACACGTCACGAAAGAATACACACTGGCGAAAAGCCATACAAATGTGACACGTGCGATAAAAGCTTCAGTCAGTCTTCACACCTGGCACACCACCAGCGTACGCACAGCTCAGAGAGACCATATAAATGTGCTGTATGCGAGAAGAGCTTTAAACACCGCTCCCACCTCGTGCGGCACATGTACGCTCATTCAGGCGAGCACCTTTTCAAGTGCAATTTGTGCGAGATGCACTTTAAGGAGTCATCCGAGCTTCTGCATCATCAATGCCAGCCAGAAGGCGAGAGGCCTTTCCGCTGTGGGTCATGTGGAAAGAGCTTTAAGCGGCCGTCTGACCTGCGACAACACGAGCGCACCCACTCTGAGGAGCGACCTTTCCAGTGCGAGGAGTGCCAGATGAGCTTCAAACAGCAGTATGCCCTCGTTCGCCACCGTCGCACTCACAAGAACCCAGCTGACCGCCCTTTCAAGTGCAACCTCTGCGATAAGGGCTTTCTCCAGCCATCCCACCTACTGTACCACCAGCAGGTTCATGGCATGGAAAGCCTCTTTAAGTGCGCCTCCTGCCAGAAGTCGTTCAGTCAGTCGGGAGAACTTTTGCGGCACAAATGCGGCGGCGAAGTGGAGAAACCCTACAAGTGCGATGTGTGCGGCAAAGGTTACAAAAAGAATTCAACGCTGCAGCGCCACCAGAACTCTCACTGCACAGAGAAGCCGCTAAAGTGCTCGCTATGCGACAAGCGTTTCGTGTCATCCTCAGAGTTCGTCCAGCACCGCTGTGACCCGACTCGAGAGAAGCCGCTCAAATGCCCCGACTGTGAAAAGCGCTTCAGGTATTCGTCCGAGTTGCAACGCCATCGCCGCGTTCACACGGGGGAGAAGCCCTTCAAATGCGCAAACTGCGACAAGAGCTTCAAGCAGCGTGAGCACCTGGCCAAGCACCAGAGTGTGCACTCGCGTGAGACGCAGTTTAAGTGCGTGTGGTGTGGCGAGCGTTTTGTTGACCTCACAGCCCTGCAGGAGCACACGGTCCAGCACACCGCAGAGGGCGAGAGTTTTCCTGAAGCTCCCTGCATCCCGTGAGCTGAGCTGCTGCCAAGCCCTGGGCAGGAAATGTGCCAGCCTCCACTTGCTCATTTGTATTTTAGAACATGCCCCCATTAACTATGAGTTTTAGCATCAGTAATGTTAAGACTTGATTCATCCTCTGAGTAAAAGGTAAATCGCCAGAGGGGGTTAGGCTCCCTCTTCTCCTTTCCTTTTTTTTTTTTTAATGCAAGAGAAAGATGTGTAATGTCAAACGTGGAAAGATCTTGATTTTGTTTAATACTGTGTGGAACCTTATCCTGTGGTTGCATGTGGTCGTCTGTTTTGTACCCGTTTGATTCTGTTAAGAAAGATGGCAGGAAAGTCCCGATAGTTGTTTCCAGTACATGTGTAGGCTCCTCTGCAATCCGTGTGCCTTCATTTTCTGTTGTTTGTTTTTTCTGTTTTCTTTTCGTTAATTTTTTTTTTTTAAATCAATCAATCATTTTGTGGTGTTTAATTTTATGTCCAGTATAGCGCAAAGAAAAGTCCTCCCTTCCAGCAGTTGGCTTGAGCTGCAGTATCTTTTCACATGCTAGGTCTTAGGTAGTATCATCTGTTTGTGCATGAATATTTATCACACTTTAATATCACTGTTGTATTATAGGTTTGATTTATTTAGAAAAACATCCAAGAAGAAGGAAAAAAATACAAGTGGATTGTGAAAATGTATAGCCAGTGTCCTATGAAATGTGTGTTGTTGCATCTTTGTATTAAAACAGATGACATGTAGGTAACTAACCTATACCTATTATGTCACACGAACACTTGACATGTGCAATAGAACATGCACAATGTAATATTTATGACTACTGATTAATGGCATAGTCTACTCTGTTATATTATAGATTGTGTGTATACGCTATGTAAACATTGAGAACTGTATAGTGCTTACGTTACCTGCTTTTCTATTTACTATGAATGAGCTTGCTGTATTTTGCAAGCACCTTAGTTCCATTTCCAGAAGGATGTTTAACCCAACAGGACTTCAAAGCATTATGTTGCTCACTTGCCACAAATTAGCTGCATTAGTTACTGTATGATAGATCTAACAAAAGTATTATTATTTTTATTGTTGTTATTATTATTATTATTATTATTATTATTATTATTTTTCAAGAATTGGCCTTGTAATGTTTTCATGGGATTGTAGCCTCCCCTTGGTCCAGATCAGATGTTCAGCAGATTAATATGACTAGCCTCAAAGTTGCCACTTATGTGTTGGTTTGTACCAGGGATAAAGTTTAAAAAAAAAAAGTGTGTGTACCTTTAGTTTACTGTGTGGATTTCTATATTCTGTACAATCTTTGCAGTATATTTAAAAGAAGGATTTGGGAGTTTAAAAGATCACAAACTGGGATTAGCAATGGGAAAGTGAGATGGATGGATTGTGTGCCATGGTTAAAAGATCCTGGTGAGTCTGCTTCACGCTGCAGTATGGGATTAGCAATTGTAATGGAGCACTGATTTACACATATGGATATCAAATATAGGCTCCTGTTCATACTGTATACAGACAATTAAAATAAACCACCCTTATGACAGTTAAAGTGTACAGTGTTTTCATCAGCTGTATTATCAGGAGAATGAATGGATGATGATGATGAACGTTAAAGAGGATAGACATCAGGGATGGTGTGACCTTTCAAGCCAACCATACATAAGGCAGGTTAACGTACATTCTACTTATAATCAGAATTAATTGAATAAATACGGCAGCGTTTGGCGTTTGAAAGGAGGTTAAGTGCTCAGAGTAGAAAAGCGCTATAAGAACCAGTCCATTTACCATAAAACTGAATCATAATATTCCAGCTCCAATGTAAACTGAATTTGCTTTGTACTGTCAAGTTTGCGTTGATGGGTGTACGTGGACATCGAGGTGAGTTTTTAGGGACAAAGGTGCAACTGTTACTAATTTATAATTGACCTGCTATTAAGACAGGAAAGCCTTTACAGTAGCTCACTGAAAAGAGATATATCCCATTACATTCCTCAGATTAAATATAAAAAAATAAAACTGACATGATATTCTGTCATTTTGTTTTTTATTGTTTATTTGCTGTTTATGTGTCTTGGCAGTCTTGTTCTTCCTCGTGTACTAACATAAATGTCCTGAAGTTGAATATGTTTAGAGTACACAAGCCAAACGCCAGGTTGTCTGTCAGTAGGGAAAGAATAACTGGGTATAAACAAATACACGGAGAACTCCATTTATATTTTTTAACCACTGAACAAATTGGGATATGAGGGTTTACATAAAATAGCTAATATTTACTAAACTTAGTTGAGCAGCGCATTCTTTTTAGGTATTGTAGGAATTGTAATTGTAGCTGTTTTTAATGTAATTTGGAAAATTCTGCAGTACAATCAACAGTAAATCCCTACTAGTTATTTATTATTATTATTATAAATTTGATTAGATCAACTTGTACTAGTAATCTGGTAACTGAAAATCATTTCACTTGTAGTTTGGATAAATTTACAAGATGGTGGTTTGAACTTGATGTGTAGTTTGGGGACAGTGGCTCTGACAAAAAGCAATTCAGCAGCATTACTGAAGATTGTAGTTGGGAGTTATGGAGAGAGATGTTAGGGAGACATGGGGGTTGAGCAGTTTGGAGACACTGAGGCGAAGCTGCGATGGTTTGGAAATGAGGGATAGTGACTTTATTGGACAAAGCATGTTGAACATGGAGATGCCAGGCAGGAGAAGAAGTGGACGAAAAAGCAGATACTCTGCTGTCACACCATCCGCTGCTTTATTTTAGATACATATATTATATTAACATGTATTTGTAAAATAACGTTTAGTAAAGACTGACAAAATAGTTAATGTTGATTTCAAGTAGAAGGTAAAATTGCAGCAGATTTGTGCTGCAGTACTTGCCTATCCTGCTACTAAAAACAAACATAAATAAATGCAGATAAATGTTAAGCAGCTTTCAAAAGTTACTAACGGAAAATAATACGTGGGAAAATATTTTGTAATAATTACGCGTTTAAACGGGGTCTTATTTTTCACATCTAAATTATGTCGTTTAAGGCTTGCTTTACTTCCGGGTGACGTTGACTGTCTAAGGGAAGATCATCCTATTTCTGCTAACGAACCGCGGCTAGATGTACCCCCATCATCACCACCACCCCTCCAGTGAAATAACTATCACATCATTGACAGTGTGACTATCACACCCATTTCAATAACTTCAGACGTGCAGCAGCGGCTTCGGTCCACGAAGAGCGACGTATAACCGGAGCCCGCGAGCTAACTCTGATGTTGGGCGGACTTCCTCCGAGCTCGGATATTTCTACGACGAGGTTAGCAGGCTAACTTTAGCCCCGTTATTGATTTCTCGTCACAGAAATGTCACACTGACACACAGCCTGTGGCGTGTATGTGTCCCTTATGCATAAAGACAGAACAATCATCATCCATCGTCTTTGTCTTGCTCCATTATTGTTGACGTTTTAAGATTTTATGCTAAGGAAGCTAGCTAGGTAAACGTTGCTAGTTCGCGTTAGGGGTATGTTTCAGATATGCTACGGTAGTTTAGTGGTGACCAGCTGGACTGGATGCTACAGTTTCTGTTATACAGTGTAAATGTGGTTGGTGAAAAATCCACAGGGTTTGTCTTTAAGGGGAAGGTGTTTATGGCGCTGGTTCAAAACAGGCAGAGATGGATTATTAAAAACAGGCCTTTTGGGCATGAGCCCAAGGGATGCGAGGGTCCCCAGCACTGCACCTGCAAAATCGCAAATAGCTGTAGATTTAAAGGGGGAACGCGGGAGACCTGTACCCCCAGTAAGTAAAATATCTGTATCTACAAAAATCTCCTGAAATCGTCTGATGTTCAATCATTTCTGAGACAGGACCCTCATTTCCCCATCTTAAATTGTGTTTCTCCCAATACTCAATCGAAACCTTTGCCCACCGCAGAGAGAGCCAGCTACACAAACACAAAAAGTGCGAACATGGTGAAAAGGAAAGAAACACCCAAAAAGATTACACTGCAACAGATACTCAAAAATGAACAGAGACAACAAAGGTCTGCACAGATTCACATCAGTACAATTATGTTATTATCTGTGACTCTGAATGCAGGGGAGAAACATAACAAGGAGAAAAAGGTTCCATTGCTATGAGCGTGACATCATTGTTTATTAATGCACAACTGTCAGAAATGCATGCTGGGACTGACAGGCTGGGAGGCATGTTTCTCATTCTTGAAATTCTTAAGACCAGTTCTTGTTGCTGTTCTTAGTAAAGAGAAGCAAAATGTTAACAACCACAAAGAAATTAATCAAAACTACTACAGATTTAAATAAATAAATTAAAATAAACTAAAGTAAGATGTAAAAATGACCCCCAAAACCACAAATGGATACACAGTGATAATACAAAAGGGCACAAAATGACCAGTAGTTAGAAAATGACTATAAACTGCTCTTACTCCTGAGAGGTGCTGACGGGAATATCTTTTCTCACACACACACACACACTGCAGCACTGAACATTTGTATGTATCACACAATGTACTTGCATGTGAAATTAGAGCAGGTCACAGTCTGGTGAAGTCCTTCCTCCTGCGTGTTTTACTCAGGCAGCACTTTCCCCTAAAGCAAATGTGGCATTTCCAGTTCTTTACAGTGCACCTGCATTGCGCTGTCCTGTCATATGTTACATGTGAGAAAAGGCAACTGCACACAATTATCTGACCTGATTGAACCTGAATTGTACAGAGTTTTTCTGAAAATCACTTTCAATAGCACGTTGATAAGTCTTTAATAGGGTTCCACTGTTAATCAGCTTTAATTTCAATCACAATTTTGGCCTCCCAGCATTAAATTAACTTGATTAACCGATATTGAAAATGCATACTTCACCAATATAATGCAAAGCAAAAGATAATCATGTGGTTCTTAAATTAATGCCAAAGATATAGTGAAGTCAACAGTGCTTTCGGATTTTATTTGGCCAAAGACGTGTCCAATAAACACCAGGTAACAAAGATTTATTGCCTAAAGATATGTGAAAGTCTTGTGCAGGTTTTGTTACTGCGCAAAACATGGGGAACTGTAGAGGGAACTCAAAGCTGTTGAGTACTTTTCTGCAAGTTTTATTCACATCAGGCAGGTACAGTGAAGGGAGTGAAAATCTTTCACCTTTGCTTTGTGAAGATCTGCTTGAAACAGGTGAATAAACACCTTATATGTCTGTAAAGAAATTATCACGAATGCAGCATAATATAAAATTGGAAGCCTTTGTGATAAACTTTTTTTTTTGTCACATACACATATATTTTTTTAAGATATTCACGTGATGGAGGATGAATTTTATTTTGAAGTAACGATTTGTATATTAGTTGGAATGTAGCGTGACATGGATGTGGAAGCATTTACATGTTAAAATTCTTATGTTTATATTTTGGCCATAATCGTGGAGCTGTAGTCGCTGCTTTAATCTAGTCCAGGTGATTTTCTTCCTCTGTGGATGACTGAAACTGCCAAAATTTAAAAAAGAAACCACTCGTTTACTTTTATATCAAACTTTATAAAAAAAGAAGGGAAGGGGTGCACATAAGACATCTAAAATTGGTAAATGCAAAGCTCAAATAATATGTGAATGAAATAGGAGCTGAATTCAAGTATATTTACAAAGTGAAATGAAGAAGCATAAAAACTGCTCAGCTACCACAGTTTCTTCAAAAACACTTAGTATACACAAGAAAAATCACATGCTGTGTCTGGATTGTTGTGGTACAGCATCCAGCAGTAGTTGGCCATCATGCTACAATTCCTGAAACCTTGGTAGTGACGCTCTATTAACTGAATATCCTGATGAAAACGCTCTCCCTGTTCATCGCTCACCATGCCAACATTTTCTGGAAAGAACTCAAATTGTGAGTGCAGGATGTGTATTTTCAATGACATGCGACAGCCCAGCTTCTGGTAGGAATCGAGCAGATGCTGAACTTCTTCCTTGTATCCAGGAGACTTGTGGATGTCCAGAAAGCTTTTGCAGAGCCACTTGAACACCACCCAAGCTTCAAACTCAACTGTTGAGAGAGTTTGTTTGTATCTTTCATCCTGCAAAACAGACTTGCTTTCTTCTTCTGGTGACCTCCTGGGAAGTCCTCATCATGGCGCAGGCAGTTAAGAAAGTTGTGAATAAAGTTCCTGCATTAGTCGGCGCCGCTCTTACATACTCCAAACCCCAGCTAGCGACTTTCTGGCACTACGCCCAAGTGGAGCTGGTCCCACCGAACCCAGCTGAGATCCCCAAAGCCATAGACGCTGATGGGGTGGCTGTAGAGCAGGTCATATACTGATCGGAAGGTTGGTGGTAGGGGTGGGCGATATAAACGATATATGATAGGAACGATATAAATTTGGCCAACAATAGAGATTTTGACTATACTGCTCTATCGCGATAGCGCAGGTTGATGATGTCATCAAGCTGCGCCTGTTTTGATCGAAAGCATCGCAGTGGCTACAACCATTATCATCTGCAAATTATGCCGAAAGTCACAGCAAAGAGATGAAGCACTTTTGAAATATGGGGAAAGCCAAAAACTGCGCTTCCTCCACTTCCGTAACATTGATTCATTAATGTTGAATTCTCTCGCAGCTGCTCTATTCCCGTGTTGTTGCAGTATATTAATAACTAACCTTGTATAGAGATTGAAAATGTGACGTCATTTAGGGACAAAACCGCAAAGAATTCTGGGAACTCGTGGCAAGAGGTACTAGCGCACGCAGGCTTTAAATTGAAATCAGTTACACAGCAATAAAAAGAAACACAAAAAATGGCAAGAAGCTGTTGTATCATTAACTGCAATAGCAAGTCGCATGTCAGCCACGGGAAGAGATCGGTTGTTATCGGATTACGTCGTTGAAGAGAAATTGTTCAAGTCATGTTTCCAAAGTAACAAAGAGCCAATGGATGGCCTGGGTTGCAGCCATTCAAAGACCAAATATAACGTCCCAGAACACTCCAGCTCACATGTTAGTCTGCTCCAAGCATTTCCACGAAGGTCAGAGTTTTGTAGTAGTTAATACGTCATTTTTCATAACATAATTGGTGATATAGGTTACAAGCAAGTCTGGCGCTGAACAGAAATTGTCGCGCTATGCTCCTTTGTTTATTGTGCATAAATAGTGAATTGTCCTGACACAATATTGCGTTTCGCTTCTGTTATTACCATGTTACATTGACAAAAACATATATTTTTATTCACAGGGTAAAACGTTTTTTTTTTTTGTATCACTAATTGCCCAGTACGATTACAGCATACAATATTATTGTCACTGCTACATTTCTGTAACGCGTACCAGAAATTATTTCCACTGCTAATTAATTAACGTTAAGCTCAAAGGTCCTATTAATAAACGGTTAACGAATGTGTATTTATGAAGACGATTTGTGAGACTGGTAAACTTACCTTTGTTCGTACGATGGTCTTTCGTTCTACACGGTGCATTTCAAGGTCCTGTACCCATCCGTCGGTAAACTGTACCTGGGCTTGTTGCAGTGACCTGTAGTTACTAAACTTCATGAGTGTATGCACTCACTCCAAGAACCATATAATTATAAATATGAGCGTGGTGAAAGTTGGGCAGCACGCTAACGTCTTTTGTCCACTCTGTGTGCTCGTAAGTAGGGCTGGGCGATATGACCAAAAATTTATATCTCGATATTTTTTAGCTGGATGGCGATATAAGATATATATCTCGATATATTTTTTAAAGCCATAAAGTAAGAACAAAAAGACAGTTCTTAGTCAAAGCTGTGTCCCAGATGTCACACAGGCACTTTTATTAACATAGAGCATAGATGTACATAAAATTTACTCAAAAATAAATTATGAGCATTTATTAAATAATAATGCTCCATAAATAAAAGAAAACAGTGTTGTTTTTCTGCATAACAAAAAGCTCACAATTGTGCAGTCAAAATGTAAACTAAAAGACGCTGAGCACAATAACAAAGACAGATTTCACAGCTGCTCTGTTCCCAACTTGTACTGCGTGACTGACAGCCTGGAGTTTGAAATCTGCTTCGCAACCACGTCTCTTAACAGGTGCCATTTATGGTCCTTATACACAGTAAGGTAATATTACGTTGAAGCACAGTATGTATCACTCCG
This sequence comes from Maylandia zebra, assembly GCF_041146795.1. Classification (NCBI taxonomy): domain Eukaryota; kingdom Metazoa; phylum Chordata; class Actinopteri; order Cichliformes; family Cichlidae; genus Maylandia; species Maylandia zebra. Next base: position 37,349,062 of record NC_135167.1, read on the forward strand.
CGAGGCTCAGCCGTAATGCTCCGACAAACCATCAAGCGGTGCAGCTCCGTAGCTTACCAAAGTCGTACTAAAACATTTTTTGACAGATTGCTGAGCTCTGTGTTCCACATAAAATCGGTTCGCGGCCATCAAGCACAACCAGAATTCATACATAAGGCGCGCTGTCAACATTTGAGAAAATGAAAGGATTTTAGTCCGTGCAGCACCTCTGGGCTGCATGGCGTTAGCGTGGTTAGCTCGTTAGCGTGGTTAGCTAGCTAACACGTTGACGCTGTCCAGTAACTCGTTAACGGAGATTTGCCGTGTCCATCTTGTCGCTTCCTGCAGGTGAAGCGATGGGGGAGGAGGGGGAGTTGTGTTCAGTGAAGGAGAGGCGAGTCCGAGTAACGTTGCGAAAAGACGAAAGTGGACGAAAGAGAGGGAAACTTGCGGCTCCACAAGTATAATTATAACGTAACATAGACTATATCGATATAAAGGATATTGTCACATCTTATATCTCGTATAAAAATATATCGATATTTTTTAAAAACTCGATATATCGCCCAGCTCTACTCGTAAGGGTCTAAACCTTTCACTCCTTTGATTTTGTCCTCGTATATTTTCTTTGACTTTTCATCAAGTCTGTCTTTGTACGGACCGGCATTGTTCTCCTTCGTTTTGTACATTCCTTTTTTGGGGGGCAAAGAAAAACCAAGAAGGTATTGGAGCCAGAGAATGAACGTTTTGCGGTCCTGAGTTCCCAGCATGCAATGTGCGAAAGTCACGTGGTCTGTCAATCTCTATAGTGGATGAATAATCTCAGTTGTTCTCCTGACTGAAGTTTGGCCCGTGTATAGCATCCTGCTATGCGATTGCATTTGTCCCTAACCACCAGAATCCCTCACGTTAACTTTTATCGAGTGGAAAAAAAAGTTGACGTTCATCCTCCAGCTTCACTGTGCTAATGTTATGCTAACACTGTGCTAATGTTATGTCGCTAGCAATCACATAGCACAACATTATAGCTGTGTCCCAAAACGTCGGCTGCATTCTTCGGAGGACCCGGCCTTCGCGGTCTACATGGGCCAGGTCCACAAAGGTTTAAGCAAATCCTTCTGCTTAAACCTCGAAGCAAGAAGTTCTGCTTTGTCTTTCGACAGGTTTAGAGCACAAACAAGATCGTTCAGCTCTGTTTGTGTAAAAGTCTCTGAATCTTCATTGGCCATGTAATCAGGATCTGATGACTCTGGATTGTAACCAGATGCAGCTTGACCGTGTTCCTCGTCACCTTCTACAGAAGCTAATCCATCATATGCCAGTACAGGAACAGGCAGTAAGTCATCATGAGGAACAGGCCTTATTGCAGATTCCAGACTGGGATATACAATTTTTTGAAAATCCTGTTGTATTCACGCGGCAAAGATAGGAATCGCTGAGATGATCTCACTGTTCCAGCCACACCATCGGGATTGCAAGTGGCATTTCGCAGATTTAAGCTGTCACGCAGTCCATTGGAACAACTGTTGCAGATGACATGTGGAGCCCAAGATTTATCCTGGTCACCCAGTGGATAAAGTACAACTTGTACATCATCTTAAGGTCTGTGGTAATTGGGCGACGTCGTGAATGAACTGCACGTAACTGAAAGTGTCTGGATGATTGATACAATTTCTAGGCATGGTAACAACTGAAATCAATCACAGTTAATTCAGTCTGTAACATAAAACACAGGGAACTGTCATTAAATCTGGCAATACGCTTATGGTTAATTATTCCAACTATCATGCAATATGTAACTAGCTTCATCACAGAAGCTACGCGCTTAAAAAAAACTAAACACAGATTTGAAATCGGCATGAAAAACCCACATAAACTTATCTCTGATGACTTTGACCTGTTGACCTGTATTATTGTGTCCTTAATGTTATGCAGCTATCTGCCACCACATGGAAATGTTCATACATTTCCAAAGAGTCTGAGCTTTACTTTGAAGAAAGACCCATAGTTATGCTCCTCTCCTGTCTTCCTGCAGCTGGCGGCTCTTCATCCCATCCTACTGAACACCTTGCTCAGGGGCTTCACTCAGTCAGTCATTGTAGCTCTGTCAGTCTGCACGGCGACTGTGTCAGACCAGCCTGACAGCTTTCATCAGAGGCCACGAGCAGCCAAAGCCAATGGTAAGCACGGCTCGGGGACCTTAGAGCCGCATATTCTGGAGAGTCGGTGCGCTGCCTTCCAGTATCGAGCCAGCAAGTATTTAGAAGGAGGTGAAGGTCCTCGACTCGGATCCTCAAAGCTAGCAATGCCTGGCCCCACACCGACCCTCAGCAAAGCTCGGGTTTACACCGACGTTAATACACAGAAGAACAGAGAGTACTGGGACTATGATGCTCATGTGCCAAACTGGAGGTATATATATACATGTTGGCTTCGTGAGAGCATGATTTTTTTAATGAATTTTTAATCACTGCCAAAGTGTTTTTGCTTTTCTCAGTAATCAAGACAACTATCAGCTGGTGCGTAAACTGGGCAGAGGGAAGTACAGTGAAGTGTTTGAGGCCATAAATGTGACCAATAACGAGAAAGTGGTGGTGAAAATCCTCAAGGTAAGCACTAGACTGACTTTTTTGCTAGGGCTGCGTGTGTGTGTGTGTCTGTTTTTTACCTTTTATACCTACAATCTCTAATTTGTATTGTGGTCAGTGTTGGTCAAGTTACTTGAAAAAAGTAATCAGTAACCAAAAAGTAATCCCGTTACTTTACTGATTACTTATTTTCAAAAGTAATTAATTACTTAGTTACTTAGTTACTTAGTTACTTTTTAAAAACACGATTTACAACCTGAAGAGGTGATAAAGTGATAGATCTTTCACCCCAATTCTACTTTTTCTACATAATCCATCATACAAAATGTAATCAAATGGAAAAGTCTCTTTTTTTAACTTGTTTTATCAGTTTTAATCTCTTAACTTTATGCATCAAGCAAAACATTTAATTATATGCAACATTCTCTGACTTGAATAAATTAGTTTAACATTTAAACCTATTTTCTACACATTCCAGCACATAAAATAAAATATTTTTTGTGTTTTCACTCACTCTTTCAAACAGATGCAAGTAAAACACAGCAGAAAATAAATAAAGTCAAAGACTCAGCGGTCCTTTTGCTCTATTTTCACCTGTAAAGCAGGAGCAGGGTAGGCGGAGGGTTACCCTGGTGTAGGTGTGCTGCGGTCAGTTGAAGAATCCGCGCGAGTGTCTCTGTGAGTTTCCCATCACGTCGCAGCTACTCGGTGCTTGCTCGGATGTTTAGGGGTTTTTTTCGCTGTAAAAAGAAGTTTTCTTCCCACGTACGATGGACGCTAATGTTTTTGTCACTTTTTATGGAATCAAACTCAAAGTAAGGTCAGTACTTCCACACTTTAAACGCTGCACGCTCATACTCTCTCCCGCACTCGATATATTATCCATTGTTGATCTGCACACAGCTGCTGTCACCAACGTCGCACTTGCTTACGTCACTGTCATGAGACATTCTCGCAAAAAAAATCACGGTTTTAGTAACGCAGTAACGCAGCGTTCCTACGGGAAAGTAACGGTAATCTAATTACCGATTTTGCAATAGTAATCCCTTACTTTACTCGTTACTTGAAAAAAGTAATCAGATTACAGTAACGCGTTACAAGTAACACGTTACAAGTAACGCGTTACTGCCCATCTCTGATTGTGGTAACATGAGTCTTCTCGCTTTGGCAGTTATCCATTTCTGAAAACCTCATCAAATCCACAAACATTTTTAAAATGTCTTCTGTTAAATCTTTTCTTGGCACTTGCTGACTTTTCTTTGTCAGATTACTTTCTTTAATCCTGTCAAACCTTACATTGTACTCTGGCATCATCTATTGGTCAAATGGTTTATGAACAGCCTGTGGCATCAATTTACTTCTGGATCCCATCAGTCTGGAGAGAATGCCTCCCCCTCAGAAAACCAGCTGGATGAATGTGTTTCTCTCTGGTTCCCACTGATCAGTTCCATTACTTAGTGGGGATGGTCGGTTGTAGTCCTGTTTCCCTGTATGACTTGCAGCAGGATGAAGGTGGTCTCTGGGACTACTGGGATCTGGCATCTCCCTGGGAGCTGCAGTTGCTGTTTTGGGGTGTCTGGGTCTCTGCCTCAGTTGGTAGCGGTGGGGACTGGGGTGGGTGCTGCCTAGCAATCTTAGGGTGTGGGGCCTGGGGTCCTTGTGGTGGTGGGTCCTGATCCCAGGCTGGATGGCTGCCCAGGTGCCCAGGGTTGCCTGGTGTCCGGCTGGGTACCTTCTTGCACAGGGTTGGTCTGCACCCCGTTGACTGCCTTGCAGTGTAGTGTGTGTTAGCGCACGTTGGGATGTCCGGTCTGCACCATGGCGGTCGTGTGTAACTGCAAGCCCATTGGATGGGGTAGGGTGTCCAGGTTATGGGGGCAACCGTTGCTGGGTGCAGCTCGTCCAAGACCCAGATGAGTGTGCCATGTCCCTTTTGCTGTGTGTCTGTTGTAATTGAATGGTCTCTTTGGGCTCATCTGCACACCCCTGTGGTGGGGCGTGGGAAATGGGGTGCACACTGAGCCACTTGTTTGCTGTTTCTCTCCTTCTGGGCTAGTGCTCTTGTCCTCCTGGTCTTACATATCCCAGCACTCCCTCATACGGCACATTGTTCATACAGTGTCACAGTGGGTAGAGCAGTCATATGGGTGGATTTGCTGAGCCTGGTATTGGAGGAAGGGGTTCACCTCCCCTACCACTCCCCACTGGACGTTGCTGTTGCTTTGGGATCCTGAACTCAGCTCACACCGGGGTGGCAGGCCTCTAGTGGGATTGGCTGCCCATCGCCCCTGGTCCTTGACTCCCACCCCTGCTGGGGGGTAGTATTGCTTCTCACCCTCTTTTCAAGTGTATTTTGTGACACATACACACTCACAAACTTTCACGCTCTTATGTACCGGGGCGATTGTGGCTCAAGAGTTGGGAGTTCGCCTTGTAATCGGAAGGTTGCCGGTTTGAGCCCCGGCTTGGACAGTCTCGGTCGTTGTGTCCTTGGGCAAGACACTTCACCCGTTGCCTACTGGTGGTGGTCAGAGGGGCCGGTGGCGCCAGTGTCCGGCAGCCTCGCCTCTGTCAGTGCGCCCCAGGGTGGCTGTGGCTACAATGTAGCTGCCATCACCAGTGTGTGAATGTGTGGATGACTGGTTGTGTAAAGCGCTTTGGGGTCCTTAGGGACTAGTAAAGCGCTATACAAATATAGGCCATTTACCATTTACCTGTGCATTTTCAAGATTTTGTTCCAGGTGCTGTATTATTGTTTTTGTTTTAAGGTGCACTAACTGGCGATGTATTGTGCATTTCTGTTTGTACTAGGGCTGCCACAAACGATTATTTTGATAGTCGACTAGTCACCGATTATTTATGCGATTAGTCGACTAATCAGATCATCATCCACTGGACGTAAAACGTACAGCTTATTGCACCAGCAGCATCTGCTCTTATATAACTATCATTAGCTTACAGCTTTAAGTGTTTAAGGTGCTAACTAAAAATAAAGACAAGATGATAGTTTATTCAATTTTAATGAAATTTGCAGATTGTTTCGGTGAAGTTTAATGAACTCCTTGCTATCTAAAATATAACAGGACAACGGAGTATATTCTCCAGCATCTCACACTTTTGATAATCAGCTGTCTGCTTGACGTTTATTCAGCTGTGTAAAAACTATAACTTTAATCTCAGACAAACCGATTTACTCAGGAACAAATAAAATACAAAAAAAATTAAAGCTGCAAGCAGCGTTATGAGGGCCCTCGCACCCCCGGCGCGTCGAGCGACGCCCAACACCTGAAACCAGAACGTCCGATCTGATGTCACATTGATGGAATTCATGCATTTAACCACCAGCTAACATTTCAACTCATTCATTCATGATTAGTTAGTCGTTCCACTAGGTGGCGCTCTAACCATTATGTACAAATGGCATAACAAACACTTCCAAGCTCGAGTGTCATCACACCTGAGACGTTTGGGAGAGATTGGACATTGTGTTTTTGAGTGACAGCAGATTACTGCGTTTTGGCGAGTGATTCAAACTCTAAGTGCCGCCATAACCACCCCGTTTCCCTGGACGTAAAAAGCTTCGCAATTTAACAACACAAAGGTCTTTGGATTCGACACACTGAAGAATAGTTCAATCTGATGAAATCCCTTGGAGGAGTTCGTGAAAGTATGAAGCCTGAAAAGAGGAGAAAATGTCGCCAAAATTACACATTAATTTTAAAACGACTGACTTCCTGTTGGATTTGGGATATTGCTCCAAGAGACTTTTTTGTAGATCTTGATATCTCCTATAAGCTTACCAAGTTTCAGACTCATAGATAAAACACAGAGCAGGGGCTGATATTTTGGAATATTGTAGGGGGCGCCGTGGAGCCATTTTGCGCTATTCAAGGAAAATGGTCACATAACTAGAAAGCATTCATCACATTGGAGGTGTGGGCCAAATTTCAAGCCTCTATAAACTTTCCAAGCCCCTCAAAAGCCACTTCATCTTTCATGGTGAACAGCGTTGCCACCAGGGTGCGCCGTTCAGTTTAAAGTCACAATTTTTGCACTGAAGCATCACGAGGGACTGATGGTGATATTCACCGCTTTTGAGGTGGCCACGATGAACCTGTGAAAATCAGTACAACAAAGTGTAAGACATGACATGTCCTGTTGCCACTAGGTGGCGCTGTCCGTATTCCCGACAATGGGCACATCAATCTGTTCAGGGCGGGTCTGACATCATGCCTGTAAAGTCTGGTACTGATCAGACTGGATTTCATGGAGTTATACTAATTTGTTTCTTCATGGCGAGACATCAAAGTTCGCCATGCTGCTGGGGTCACACCCTTTCGCGAAAACTCACAGTTTTCACTGTACCCCAAGACCAACTCCTTAAGGCTTTCCTGGAGAAATATGAGGCTGCAGATGTCACCCATCACAATACTGTACCCCAAAGTGTAAAACATGACATTTCCTGTTCCCACTAGGTGGCGCTGTCCTTGATGTCAAATATGGCAGTTGAAATATGTTCAGGGGTGGAGCCTTATCATATGTGTGCTCTTTGGTCCAGATCGGAACATGTATGACAGAATGAGAGGCAATAAGATTTTCATGGCGAGTCATCGAAATTCGCCATGGCGCCACGGCCTCATAGTATTGTGAAAACTCAAAAGCTCCGCAATTTAACATGGCACAAGGGTGTAGTTGACACTGTCCAAATTTGAAGGTTGTGAAATGAAACCCCAAGGAGGAGTTCGCAAAAGTTCGAGGCATGGAAATGGCAAAATTAGAGCCAAAATGTCACCTTCTCTTCCAAATGGCGGACTTCCTGTTGGGTTTGCGTCAATGGGCCCACAGACTTTTTTGTTCGTCTTGGCATGATACACATGTGTGCCAAATTTCATACATGTAGCTCAAACCATGTGGTCGTAGGGCTGCATTTAACAAGGCATAGGTGGCGCTGTAGAGCCATTTCCCAGTGCTCATATGTAAAACCATTAAAATACAAAATTTTTCACCAGACCTGGCATGTGTGCAAAATTTCATGAGTTTTTGAGCATGTTTAGGCCCTCAAAAAGGCCCTTGTTTGGGGTGAATAATAATAATAATAATAATTAAAGCTGCAAGCAGCGTTATGAGGGCCCTCGCACCCCCGGCACGTCGAGCCACTGCCAACACCTAAAACCGGCACGTCCGATGTGATGTCACATTGATGGATTTCATGCTTTTAATCACCAGCTAACATTTCATCTTATTCAACCAGGATTATAGTCATGCCACTAGGTGGCGCTCTAACCATTATTGACAAATAGCATAACAAACATTTCCAAGCTCGAGTCTCATCACACCTGCGACCTTTGGGAGAGATTGGACATTGTGTTTTTTAGTGACAGCAGATTACTGCTTTTTGCGAGTGATTGAAACTCTACGTGCCGCCATGACCACCCCGTTTCCCTGAACGGAAAAAGCTTCGCAATTTAACATCACAAAGGTCTTTAGATTCTACACACTGAAGAATGCTTCAATATGATGAAATCCCTTGGAGGAGTTCGTCAAAGTATGAGGCCTGAAAAGGGGGGAAAATGTCATCAAAATTACACATTAATTTTAAAATGGCTGACTTCCTGTTGGATTTGGGATATTGCTCCAAGAGACTTTTTTGTACATCTTGATATCTTACACAAGCTTACCAAGTGTCAGACTCATAGATGAAACACAGAGCAGGGGCTGATGTTTTGAAATATTGTAGGGGGCGCTGTGGAGCCATTTTGCGCTATTCAAGGAAAATGGTTACATAACAACAATGCCTTCATCCATTTGGAGGTGTGGGCCAAATTTCAAGCCTCTATAAACTTTCCAAGCCCCTCAAAAGCCACTTCATCTTTCATGATGAACCGCGTTGCCACCAGGGTGCGCCGTTCAGTTTAAAGTCACAATTTTTGCACTGAAGCATCACGAGGGACTGATGGTGATATTCACCGCTTTTGAGGTGGCCACGATCAACCTGTGAAAATCAGTACAACAAAGTGTAAGACATGACATTTCCTGTTGCCACTAGGTGGCGCTGTCCGTATTTCCGACAATGGGCACATCAATCTGTTCAGGGCGGGTCTGACATCATGCCTGTAAAGTCTGGTACTGATCAGACTGGATTTCATTGAGTTATACTAATTTGTTTCTTCATGGCGTGACATCAAAGTTCGCCATGCTGCTGGGGTCACACCCTTTTGCGAAAACTCACAGTTTTCACTGTAACCCAAGACCAACTCCTTAAGGCTTTCCTGGAGAAATTTGAGGCTGCAGATGTCACCCATCACTATACTGTACCCCAAAGTGTAAAACATGACATTTCCTGTTCCCACTAGGTGGCGCTGTCCTTGATGTCAAATATGGCAGTTGAAATATGTTCAGGGGTGGAGCCTTATCATATGTGTGCTCTTTGGTCCAGATCGGAACATGTATGACAGAATGAGAGGCAATAAGATTTTCATGGCGAGTCATCAAAATTCGCCATGGCGCCACGGCCTCATACTATTGTGAAAACTCAAAAGCTCCGCAATTTAACATGGCACAAGGGTGTAGTTGACACTGTCCAAATTTGAAGGTTATGAAATGAAACCCCAAGGAGGAGTTCGCAAAAGTTCGAGGCATGGAAATGGCAAAATTAGAGCCAAAATGTCACCTTCTCTTCCAAATGGCGGACTTCCTGTTGGGTTTGCGTCAATGGGCCCACAGACTTTTTTGTTCGTCTTGGCATGATACACATGTGTGCCAAATTTCATACATGTAGCTCAAACCATGTGGTCGTAGGGCTGCATTTAACAAGGCATAGGTGGCGCTGTAGAGCCATTTCCCAGTGCTCATATGTAAAACCATTAAAATACAAAATTTTTCACCAGACCTGGCATGTGTGCAAAATTTCATGAGTTTTTGAGCATGTTTAGGCCCTCAAAAAGGCCCTTGTTTGGGGTGAATAATAATAATAATAATAATAATAATAATAATAATAATAATAATAATAATAATAAGAAACGGAGCAGATACAATAGGGCCTTCGCACTCTCGGTGCTCGGGCCCTAATTAAAGCTGCAAGCAGCGTTATGAGGGCCCTCGCACCCCCGGCACGTCGAGCCACGCCCAACACCTAAAACCAGCACGTCCGATCTGATGTCACATTGATGGAATCCATGCATTTAACCACCAGCTAACATTTCAACTCATTCATTCATGATTAGTTAGTCGTTCCACTAGGTGGCGCTCTAACCATTATGTACAAATGGCATAACAAACACTTCCAAGCTCGAGTCTCATCACACCTGAGACGTTTGGGAGAGATTGGACATTGTGTTTTTGAGTGACAGCAGATTACTGCTTTTTGGCGAGTGATTCAAACTCTAAGTGCCGCCATAACCACCCCGTTTCCCTGGACTTAAAAAGCTTCGCAATTTAACAACACAAAGGTCTTTGGATTCCACACACTGAAGAATGCTTCAATATGATGAAATCCCTTGGAGGAGTTCGTCAAAGTATGAGGCCTGAAAAGAGGGGAAAATGTCATCAAAATTGCACATTAATTTTAAAATGGCTGACTTCCTGTTGGATTTGGGATATTGCTCCAAGAGACTTTTTTGTACATCTTGATATCTTACACAAGCTTACCAAGTGTCAGACTCATAGATGAAACACAGAGCAGGGGCTGATGTTTTGAAATATTGTAGGGGGCGCTGTGGAGCCATTTTGCGCTATTCAAGGAAAATGGTTACATAACAACAATGCCTTCATCCATTTAGAGGTGTGTGCCAAATTTCAAGCCTCTATAAACTTTCCAAGCCCCTCAAAAGCCACTTCATCTTTCATGATGAACCGCGTTGCCACCAGGGTGCGCCGTTCAGTTTAAAGTCACAATTTTTGCACTGAAGCATCACGAGGGACTGATGGTGATATTCACCGCTTTTGAGGTGGCCACGATCAACCTGTGAAAATCAGTACAACAAAGTTAAAGCCATGACATTTCCTGTTGCCACTAGGTGGCGCTGTCCGTATTTCCGACAATGGGCACATCAATCTGTTCAGGGCGGGTCTGACATCATGCCTGTAAAGTCTGGTACTGATCAGACTGGATTTCATTGAGTTATACTAATTTGTTTCTTCATGGCGTGACATCAAAGTTCGCCATGCTGCTGGGGTCACACCCTTTCGCGAAAACTCACAGTTTTCACTGTAACCCAAGACCAACTCCTTAAGGCTTTCCTGGAGAAATTTGAGGCTGCAGATGTCACCCATCACTATACTGTACCCCAAAGTGTAAAACATGACATTTCCTGTTCCCACTAGGTGGCGCTGTCCCTGGTGTCAAATATGGCAGTTGAAATATGTTCAGGGGTGGAGCCTTATCATATGTGTTCACTTTGGTCAAGGTCAGAACTTCTATGACAAAATGAGAGGCAATAAGATTTTCATGGCGAGTCATCGAAATTCGCCATGGCGCCACGGCCTCATAGTATTGTGAAAACTCAAAAGCTCCGCAATTTAACATGGCACAAGGGTGTAGTTGACACTGTCCAAATTTGAAGCTTATGAAATGAAACCCCAAGGAGGAGTTCGCAAAAGTTCGAGGCATGGAAATGGCAAAATTAGAGCCAAAATGTCACCTTCTCTTCCAAATGGCGGACTTCCTGTTGGGTTTGCGTCAATGGGCCCACTGACTTTTTTGTTCGTCTTGGCATGATACACATGTGTGCCAAATTTCATACATGTAGCTCAAACGATGTGGTCGTAGGGCTGCATTTAACAAGGCATAGGTGGCGCTGTAGAGCCATTTCCCAGTGCTCATATGTAAAACCATTAAAATACAAAATTTTTCACCAGACCTGGCATGTGTGCAAAATTTCATGAGTTTTTGAGCATGTTTAGGCCCTCAAAAAGGCCCTTGTTTGGGGTGAATAATAATAATAATAATAATAATAATAATAATAATAATAATAATAATAATAATAAGAAACGGAGCAGATACAATAGGGCCTTCGCACTCTCAGTGCTCGGGCCCTAATTAAAGCTGCAAGCAGCGTTATGAGGGCCCTCGCACCCCCGGCGCGTCGAGCCACGCCCAACACCTAAAACCAGCACGTCCGATCGATGTCACATTGATGGAATTCATGCATTTAACCACCAGCTAACATTTCAACTCATTCATTCATGATTAGCTAGTCGTTCCACTAGGTGGCACTAACCATTATGTACAAATGGCATAACAAACATTTCCGAACTCGAGTCTCATTATGCCTGCGACCTTTGGGTGAGATTGGACATTGTGTTTTTGAGTAACAGCAGATTACTGCGTTTTGGCGAGTGATTGAGAGTCTACGTGCCGCCATAACCACCCCGTTTCCCTGAACGTAAAAAGCTTCGCAATTTAACAACACAAAGGTCTTTAGATTCCACAAACTTCAGATCGGTCCAATCTGATGAAATCCCTTGGAGGAGTTCGTCAAAGTATGAAGCCTGAAAAGAGGGGAAAATGTCGCCAAAATTACACATTAATTTTAAAATGGCTGACTTTCTGTTGGATTTGGGATATTGCTCCAAGAGACTTTTTTGTACATCTTGATATCTCCTATAAGCCTACCAGGTTTCAGATTCATACATAAAACACAGAGCTGGGGCTGTGGTTTTGAAATTTTGTAGGGGGCGCTGTGGAGCCATTTTGGGATATTCAATGAAAATTATCACATGACAACAAAACCTTCGTCACATTGGAGGTGTGTGCCAAATTTCAAGCCTCTATACACTTGCCAAGACCCTCAAAAGCCACTTCATCTTTCATGGTGAACAGCGTTGCCACCAGGGTGCGCCGTTCAGTTTAAAGTCACAATTTTTGCACTGAAGCATCACGAGGGACTGATGGTGATATTCACCGCTTTTCAGGTGGCCACGATGAACCTGTGAAAATCAGTACAACAAAATGAAAGCCATGACATTTCCTGTTCCCACTAGGTGGCGCTGTCCGTATTTCCGACAATGGGCACATCAATCTGTTCAGGGCGGGTCTGACATCATGCCTGTAAAGTCTGGTACTGATCAGACTGGATTTCATTGAGTTATACTAATTTGTTTCTTCATGGCGTGACATCAAAGTTCGCCATGCTGCTGGGGTCACACCCTTTTGCGAAAACTCACAGTTTTCACTGTAACCCAAGACCAACTCCTTAAGGCTTTCCTGGAGAAATTTGAGGCTGCAGATGTCACCCATCACTATACTGTACCCCAAAGTGTAAAACATGACATTTCCTGTTCCCACTAGGTGGCGCTGTCCCTGGTGTCAAATATGGCAGTTGAAATATGTTCAGGGGTGGAGCCTTATCATATGTGTTCACTTTGGTCAAGGTCAGAAAATGTATGACAAAATGAGAGGCAATAAGATTTTCATGGCGAGTCATCGAAATTCGCCATGGCGCCACGGCCTCATAGTATTGTGAAAACTCAAAAGCTCCGCAATTTAACATGGCACAAGGGTGTAGTTGACACTGTCCAAATTTGAAGGTTATGAAATCAAACCCCAAGGAGGAGTTCGCAAAAGTCCGAGGCATGGAAATGGCAAAATTAGAGCCAAAATGTCACCTTCTCTTCCAAATGGCGGACTTCCTGTTGGGTTTGCGTCAATGGGCCCACAGACTTTTTTGTTCGTCTTGGCATGATACACATGTGTGCCAAATTTCATACATGTAGCTCAAACCATGTGGTCGTAGGGCTGCATTTAACAAGGCATAGGTGGCGCTGTAGAGCCATTTCCCAGTGCTCATATGTAAAACCATTAAAATACAAAATTTTTCACCAGACCTGGCATGTGTGCAAAATTTCATGAGTTTTTGAGCATGTTTAGGCCCTCAAAAAGGCCCTTGTTTCGCCTGAATAATAATAATAATAATAATAATAATAATAATTAAAGCTGCAAGCAGCGTTATGAGGGCCCTCGCACCCCCGGCGCGTCGAGCCACGCCCAACACCTAAAACCAGCACGTCCGATCGATGTCACATTGATGGAATTCATGCATTTAACCACCAGCTAACATTTCAACTCATTCATTCATGATTAGCTAGTCGTTCCACTAGGTGGCACTCTAACCATTATGTACAAATGGCATAACAAACATTTCCGAACTCGAGTCTCATTATGCCTGCGACCTTTGGGTGAGATTGGACATTGTGTTTTTGAGTAACAGCAGATTACTGCGTTTTGGCGAGTGATTGAGAGTCTACGTGCCGCCATAACCACCCCGTTTCACTGAACGTAAAAAGCTTCGCAATTTAACAACACAAAGGTCTTTGGATTCCACACACTGAAGAATAGTGCAATCTGATGAAATCCCTTGGAGGAGTTCGGCAAAGAACGATGCCTGAAAAGAGGGGAAAATGTTGCCAAAATTGCACATTAATTTTAAAATGGCTGACTTCCTGTTGGATTTGGGATATTGCTCCAAGAGACTTTTTTGTACATCTTGATATCTCCTATAAGCCTACCAGGTTTCAGATTCATACATAAAACACAGAGCTGGGGCTGTGGTTTTGAAATTTTGTAGGGGGCGCTGTGGAGCCATTTTGGGATATTCAATGAAAATGATCACATAACAACAAAGCCTTCGTCACATTGGAGGTGTGTGCCAAATTTCAAGCCTCTATAAACTTGCCAAGACCCTCAAAAGCCACTTCATCTTTCATCGTGAACAGCGTTGCCACCAGGGTGCGCCGTTCAGTTTAAAGTCACAATTTTTGCACTGAAGCATCACGAGGGACTGATGGTGATATTCACCGCTTTTGAGGTGGCCACGATGAACCTGTGAAAATCAGTACAACAAAATTAAAGCCATGACATTTCCTGTTGCCACTAGGTGGCGCTGTCCGTATTTCCGACAATGGGCACATCAATCTGTTCAGGGCGCATCTGACATCATGCCTGTAAAGTCTGGTACTGATCAGACTGGATTTCATTGAGTTATACTAATTTGTTTCTTCATGGCGTGACATCAAAGTTCGCCATGCTGCTGGGGTCACACCCTTTTGCGAAAAGTCACAGTTTTCACTGTAACCCAAGACCAACTCCTTAAGGCTTTCCTGGAGAAATTTGAGGCTGCAGATGTCACCCATCACTATACTGTACCCCAAAGTGTAAAACATGACATTTCCTGTTCCCACTAGGTGGCGCTGTCCTTGATGTCAAATATGGCAGTTGAAATATGTTCAGGGGTGGAGCCTTATCATATGTGTTCACTTTGGTCAAGGTCAGAAAATGTATGACAAAATGAGAGGCAATAAGATTTTCATGGCGAGTCATCGAAATTCGCCATGGCGCCACGGCCTCATAGTATTGTGAAAACTCAAAAGCTCCGCAATTTAACATGGCACAAGGGTGTAGTTGACACTGTCCAAATTTGAAGGTTAAGAAATGAAACCCCAAGGAGGAGTTCGCAAAAGTTCGAGGCATGGAAATGGCAAAATTAGAGCCAAAATGTCACCTTCTCTTCCAAATGGCGGACTTCCTGTTGGGTTTGCGTCAATGGGCCCACAGACTTTTTTGTTCGTCTTGGCATGATACACATGTGTGCCAAATTTCATACATGTAGCTCAAACGATGTGGTCGTAGGGCTGCATTTAACAAGGCATAGGTGGCGCTGTAGAGCCATTTCCCAGTGCTCATATGTAAAACCATTAAAATACAAAATTTTTCACCAGACCTGGCATGTGTGCAAAATTTCATGAGTTTTTGAGCATGTTTAGGCCCTCAAAAAGGCCCTTGTTTGGGGTGAATAATAATAATAATAATAATAATAATAATAATAATAAGAAACGGAGCAGATACAATAGGGCCTTCGCACTCTCAGTGCTCGGGCCCTAATTAAAGCTGCAAGCAGCGTTATGAGGGCCCTCGCACCCCCGGCACGTCGAGCCACTGCCAACACCTCAAACCGGCACGTCCGATGTGATGTCACATTGATGGATTTCATGCTTTTAATCACCAGCTAACATTTCATCTTATTCAACCAGGATTATATTCATGCCACTAGGTGGCGCTCTAACCATTATTGACAAAAAGCATAACAAACATTTCCAAGCTCGAGTCTCATCACACCTGCGACCTTTGGGAGAGATTGGACATTGTGTTTTTTAGTGACAGCAGATTACTGCTTTTTGCGAGTGATTGAAACTCTACGTGCCGCCATGACCACCCCGTTTCCCTGAACGTAAAAAGCTTCGCAATTTAACATCACAAAGGTCTTTAGATTCTACACACTGAAGAATACTTCAATATGATGAAATCCCTTGGAGGAGTTCGTCAAAGTATGAGGCCTGAAAAGGGGGGAAAATGTCATCAAAATTACACATTAATTTTAAAATGGCTGACTTCCTGTTGGATTTGGGATATTGCTCCAAGAGACTTTTTTGTACATCTTGATATCTTACACAAGCTTACCAAGTGTCAGACTCATAGATGAAACACAGAGCAGGGGCTGATGTTTTGAAATATTGTAGGGGGCGCTGTGGAGCCATTTTGGGATATTCAATGAAAATGATCACATAACAACAAAGCCTTAACCACATTGGAGGTGTGCGCCAAATTTCAAGACTTTTTAAACTTTCCAAGCCCCTCAAAAGCCACTTCATCTTTCATGGTTAACAGCGTTGCCACCAGGGTGCGGCGTTCAGTTTAAAGTCACAATTTTTGCACTGAAGCATCACGAGGGACTGATGGTGATATTCACCGCTTTTGAGGTGGCCACGATGAACCTGTGAAAATCAGTACAACAAAATTAAAGCCATGACATTTCCTGTTGCCACTAGGTGGCGCTGTCCGTATTTCTGACAATGGGCACATCAATCTGTTCAGGGCGGGTCTGACATCATGCCTGTAAAGTCTGGTACTGATCAGACTGGATTTCATTGAGTTATACTAATTTGTTTCTTCATGGCGTGACATCAAAGTTCGCCATGCTGCTGGGGTCACACCCTTTCGCGAAAACTCACAGTTTTCACTGTAACCCAAGACCAACTCCTTAAGGCTTTCCTGGAGAAATTTGAGGCTGCAGATGTCACCCATTACTATACTGTACCCCAAAGTGTAAAACATGACATTTCCTGTTCCCACTAGGTGGCGCTGTCCTTGAGGTCAAATATGGCAGTTGAAATATGTTCAGGGGTGGAGCCTTATCATATGTGTTCACTTTGGTCAAGGTCAGAAAATGTATGACAAAATGAGAGGCAATAAGATTTTCATGGCGAGTCATCGAAATTCGCCATGGCGCCACGGCCTCATAGTATTGTGAAAACTCAAAAGCTCCGCAATTTAACATGGCACAAGGGTGTAGTTGACACTGTCCAAATTTGAAGGTTATGAAATCAAACCCCAAGGAGGAGTTCGCAAAAGTTCGAGGCATGGAAATGGCAAAATTAGAGCCAAAATGTCACCTTCTCTTCCAAATGGCGGACTTCCTGTTGGGTTTGCGTCAATGGGCCCACAGACTTTTTTGTTCGTCTTGGCATGATACACATGTGTGCCAAATTTCATACATGTAGCTCAAACGATGTGGTCGTAGGGCTGCATTTAACAAGGCATAGGTGGCGCTGTAGAGCCATTTCCCAGTGCTCATATGTAAAACCATTAAAATACAAAATTTTTCACCAGACCTGGCATGTGTGCAAAATTTCATGAGTTTTTGAGCATGTTTAGGCCCTCAAAAAGGCCCTTGTTTGGGGTGAATAATAATAATAATAATAATAATAATAATAATAATAATAATAATAATAATAATAATAAGAAACGGAGCAGATACAATAGGGCCTTCGCACTCTCAGTGCTCGGGCCCTAATTAAAGCTGCAAGCAGCGTTATGAGGGCCCTCGCACCCCGGCGCGTCGAGCCACGCCCAACACCTAAAACCAGCACGTCCGATCTGATGTCACATTGATGGAATTCATGCATTTAACCACCAGCTAACATTTCAACTCATTCATTCATGATTAGTTAGTCATTCCACTAGGTGGCGCTCTAACCATTATGTACAAATGGCATAACAAACACTTCCGAGCTGGAGTCTCATCACGCCTATGAGCTTTGGAAGAGATTGGACATTGTTTTTTTTAGTGACAGCAGATTACTGCTTTTTGCGAGTGATTGAAACTCTACGTGCCGCCATGACCACCCCGTTTCCCTGAACGTAAAAAGCTTCGCAATTTAACATCACAAAGGTCTTTAGATTCTACACACTGAAGAATGCTTCAATATGATGAAATCCCTTGGAGGAGTTCGTCAAAGTATGAGACCTGAAAAGGGGGGAAAATGTCGTCAAAATTACACATTAATTTTAAAATGGCTGACTTCCTGTTGGATTTGGGATATTGCTCCAAGAGACTTTTTTGTACATCTTGATATCTTACATACGCTTACCAGGTTTCAGACTCATAGATGAAACACAGAGCAGGGGCTGATGTTTTGAAATATTGTAGGGGGCGCTGTGGAGCCAGTTTGCGCTATTGAAGGAAAATGGTTACATAACCACAATGCATTCATCCATTTGGAGGTGTGTGCCAAATTTCAAGCCTCTATAAACTTTCCAATCCCTTCAAAAGCCACTTCATCTTTCATGATGAACCGCGTTGCCACCAGGGTGCGCCGTTCAGTTTAAAGTCACAATTTTTGCACTGAAGCATCATGAAGGACTGATGGTGATATTCACCGCTTTTGAGGTGGCCACAATGAACCTGTGAAAATCAGTACAACAAAGTGTAAGACATGACATTTCCTGTTGCCACTAGGTGGCGCTGTCCGTATTTCCGACAATGGGCACATCAATCTGTTCAGGGCGGGTCTGACATCATGCCTGTAAAGTCTGGTACTGAACAGACTGGATTTCATTGAGTTATACTAATTTGTTTCTTCATGGCGTGACATCAAAGTTCGCCATGCCGCTGGGGTCACACCCTTTCGCGAAAAGTCACAGTTTTCACTGTAACCCAAGACCAACTCCTTAAGGCTTTCCTGGAGAAATTTGAGGCTGCAGATGTCACCCATCACTATGCTGTACCCCAAAGTGTAAAACATGACATTTCCTGTTCCCACTAGGTGGCGCTGTCCTTGATGTCAAATATGGCAGTTGAAATATGTTCAGGGGTGGAGCCTTATCATATGTGTTCACTTTGGTCAAGGTCAGAAAATGTATGACAAAATGAGAGGCAATAAGATTTTCATGGCGAGTCATCGAAATTCGCCATGGCGCCACGGCCTCATAGTATTGTGAAAACTCAAAAGCTCCGCAATTTAACATGGCACAAGGGTGTAGTTGACACTGTCCAAATTTGAAGCTTATAGGACCAAATGCCAAGGAGGAGTTCGTTAAAGTTCGAGGCATGGAAACGGTAAAATCAGAGCCAAAATGTCACCTTCAATCCAAAATGGCGGACTTCCTGTTGGGTTTGCGTCAATGGGCCCACAGACTTTTTTGTTCGTCTTGGCATGATACACATGTGTGCCAAATTTCATACATGTAGCTCAAACGATGTGGTCGTAGGGCTGCATTTAACAAGGCATAGGTGGCGCTGTAGAGCCATTTCCCAGTGCTCATATGTAAAACCATTAAAATACAAAATTTTTCACCAGACCTGGCATGTGTGCAAAATTTCATGAGTTTTTGAGCATGTTTAGGCCCTCAAAAAGGCCCTTGTTTGGGGTGAATAATAATAATAATAATAATAATAATAATAATAATAATAATAATAATAATAATAATAAGAAACGGAGCAGATACAATAGGGCCTTCGCACTCTCAGTGCTCGGGCCCTAATTAAAGCTGCAAGCAGCGTTATGAGGGCCCTCGCACCCCATCGCGTCGAGCTACGCCCAACACCTACAACCAGCACGTCCGATCTGATGTCACATTGATGAAATTCATGCATTCAACCACCAGCTAACATTTCATCTCATTCAATCATGATTATAGTCGTCCCACTAGGTGGCGCTCTAACCATTACTGACAAATGGCATAACAAACATTTCCGAGCTCGAGTCTCATCACGCCTGCGACCTTTGGGACATATTGGACATTTTGATTTTGTGTGACAGCAGATTACTGCTTTTTGGCGAGTGACTGAAACTCCACGTGCCGCCATGACCACCCCGTTTCCCTCAACGTAAAAACCTTCGCAATTTAACATCACAAAGGTCTTTAGATTCCACACACTGGAGATTGGTTCAATATGATGAAATCCCTTGGAGGAGTTCGTCAAAGAACGGTGCCTGAAAAGAGGGGAAAATGTCACAAAAATTACACATTAATTTTAAAATGGCTGACTTCCTGTTAGATTTGGGATATTGCTCCAAGAGACTTTTCTGTACATCTTGATATCTCCTATAAGCTTACCAGGTTTCAGACTCATACATAAAACACAGAGCTGGGGCTGTGGTTTTGAAATTTTGTAGGGGGCGCTGTGGAGCCATTTCGCGCTATTCAATAAAAATGATCACATGACAACAAAGCCTTCATCCATTTGGAGGGGTGTGCTAAATTTAAAGCCTCTATATACTATCCAAGCCCCTCAAAAGCCACTTCATCTTTCATGGTGGACCGCGTTGCCACCAGGGTGCGCCGTTCAGTTTAAAGTCACAATTTTTGCACTGAAGCATCACGAGGGACTGATGTTGATATTCACCGCTTTTGAGGTGGCCACGATGAACCTGTGAAAATCAGTACAACAAAATTAAAGCCATGACATTTCCTGTTGCCACTAGGTGGCGCTGTCCGTATTTCCGACAATGGGCACATCAATCTGTTCAGGGTGGGTCTGACATCATGCCTGTAAAGTCTGGTACTGATCAGACTGGATTTCATTGAGTTATACTAATTTCTTTCTTCATGGCGTGACATCAAAGTTCGCCATGCTGCTGGGGTCACACCCTTTTGCGAAAAGTCACAGTTTTCACTGTAACCCAAGACCAA
This sequence comes from Maylandia zebra, assembly GCF_041146795.1. Classification (NCBI taxonomy): domain Eukaryota; kingdom Metazoa; phylum Chordata; class Actinopteri; order Cichliformes; family Cichlidae; genus Maylandia; species Maylandia zebra. Next base: position 37,369,597 of record NC_135167.1, read on the forward strand.
CTCCTTAAGGCTTTCCTGGAGAAATTTGAGGCTGCAGATGTCACCCATCACTATACTGTACCCCAAAGTGTAAAACATGACATTTCCTGTTCCCACTAGGTGGCGCTGTCCTTGATGTCAAATATGGCAGTTGAAATATGTTCAGGGGTGGAGCCTTATCATATGTGTTCACTTTGGTCAAGGTCAGAAAATGTATGACAAAATGAGAGGCAATAAGATTTTGATGGCGAGTCATCGAAATTCGCCATGGCGCCACGGCCTCATAGTATTGTGAAAACTCAAAAGCTCCGCAATTTAACATGGCACAAGGGTGTAGTTGACACTGTCCAAATTTGAAGGTTATGAAATGAAACCCCAAGGAGGAGTTCGCAAAAGTTCGAGGCATGGAAATGGCAAAATTAGAGCCAAAATGTCACCTTCTCTTCCAAATGGCGGACTTCCTGTTGGGTTTGCGTCAATGGGCCCACAGACTTTTTTGTTCGTCTTGGCATGATACACATGTGTGCCAAATTTCATACATGTAGCTCAAACGATGTGGTCGTAGGGCTGCATTTAACAAGGCATAGGTGGCGCTGTAGAGCCATTTCCCAGTGCTCATATGTAAAACCATTAAAATACAAAATTTTTCACCAGACCTGGCATGTGTGCAAAATTTCATGAGTTTTTGAGCATGTTTAGGCCCTCAAAAAGGCCCTTGTTTGGGGTGAATAATAATAATAATTAAAGCTGCAAGCAGCGTTATGAGGGCCCTCGCACCCCCGGCACGTCGAGCCACTGCCAACACCTCAAACCGGCACGTCCGATGTGATGTCACATTGATGGATTTCATGCTTTTAATCACCAGCTAACATTTCATCTTATTCAACCAGGATTATAGTCATGCCACTAGGTGGCGCTCTAACCATTATTGACAAATAGCATAACAAACATTTCCAAGCTCGAGTCTCATCACACCTGCGACCTTTGGGAGAGATTGGACATTGTGTTTTTTAGTGACAGCAGATTACTGCTTTTTGCGAGTGATTGAAACTCTACGTGCCGCCATGACCACCCCGTTTCCCTGAACGGAAAAAGCTTCGCAATTTAACATCACAAAGGTCTTTAGATTCTACACACTGGAGAATGCTTCAATATGATGAAATCCCTTGGAGGAGTTCGTCAAAGTATGAGGCCTGAAAAGGGGGGAAAATGTCATCAAAATTACACATTAATTTTAAAATGGCTGACTTCCTGTTGGATTTGGGATATTGCTCCAAGAGACTTTTTTGTACATCTTGATATCTCCTATAAGCTTACCAGGTTTCAGAATCATACATAGAACACAGAGCAGGGGCTGTGGTTTTGAAATTTTTTAGGGGGCGCTATGGAGCAATTTCGCGCTATTCAATGAAAATGATCACATGCCAACAAAGCCTTCATCCATTTGGAGGTGTGTGCCAAATTTCAAGCCTCTATAAACTTGCCAAGACCCTCAAAAGCCACTTCATCTTTCATGTTGAACAGCGTTGCCACCAGGGTGCGCCGTTCAGTTTAAAGTCACAATTTTTGCACTGAAGCATCACGAGGGACTGATGGTGATATTCACCGCTTTTGAGGTGGCCAAGATGAACCTGTGAAAATCAGTACAATAAAATTAAAGCCATGATATTTCCTGTTGCCACTAGGTGGTGCTGTCCGTATTTCCGACAATGGGCACACCAATCTGTTCAGGGCGGGTCTGACATCATGCCTGTAAAGTCTGGTACTGATCAGACTGGATTTCATTGAGTTATACTAATTTGTTTCTTCATGGCGTGACATCAAAGTTCGCCACGCCGCTGGGGTCACACCCTTTTGCGAAAAGTCACAGTTTTCACTGTAACCCAAGACCAACTCCTTAAGTCTTTCCTGGAGAAATTTGAGGCTGCAGATGTCACCCATCACTATACTGTACCCCAAAGTGTAAAACATGACATTTCCTGTTCCCACTAGGTGGCGCTGTCCTTGATGTCAAATATGGCAGTTGAAATATGTTCAGGGGTGGAGCCTTATCATATGTGTGCTCTTTGGTCCAGATCGGAACATGTATGACAGAATGAGAGGCAATAAGATTTTCATGGCGAGTCATCAAAATTCGCCATGGCGCCACGGCCTCATACTATTGTGAAAACTCAAAAGCTCCGCAATTTAACATGGCACAAGGGTGTAGTTGACACTGTCCAAATTTGAAGCTTATAGGACCAAATCCCAAGGAGGAGTTCGTTAAAGTACAACGCATGGAAACGGTAAAATCAGAGCCAAAATGTCACCTTCAATCCAAAATGGCGGACTTCCTGTTGGGTTTAGGACATTGCCATAATAGACTTTTTTGTTCGACTCTCAACGTTATATAGGTGTACCAACTTTCAAATATGTAGGTCATACCCATACCGGGGGCTCGCGTTTTTCATTTTTCTAGGTGGCGCTACTGAGCTAATTTTCCCTGGCCATGTCTGAGAACATTAAAATACGTAAATTTTCACCAGACCTGACGCGTGTGCAAAATTTCATGAGTTTTCGAGCATGTTTAGGCCCTCAAAAGGCCAATTCATTTGCCGGAATAATAATAATAATAATAATAATAAACAGAGCAATTACAATAGGGCCTTCGCACTGTCAGTGCTCGGGCCCTAATAATAATTAAAGCTGCAAGCAGCGTTATGAGGGCCCTCGCACCCTGGCGTGTCGAGCCACGCCCAACACCTAAAACCAGCACGTCCAATGTGATGTCACATTGATGGAATTCATGCATTTAACCACCAGCTAACATTTCATCTCATTGAACCATGATTATAGTCGTCCCACTAGGTGGTGCTCTAACTATTACTGACAAATGGCATAACAAACATTTCCGAGCTCGAGTCTCATCACACCTGCGACGTTTGGGAGAGATTGGATATTGTGTTTTTGAGTGACAGCAGATTACTGCTTTTTGGCGAGTGATTCAAACTCTAAGTGCCGCCATGACCACCCCGTTTCCCTGAACGTAAAAAGCTCCGCAATTTAACATCACAAAGGTCTTTAGATTCCACAAACTTCAGATCGGTCCAATCTGATGAAATCCCTTGGAGGAGTTCGTCAAAGTATGAAGCCTGAAAAGAGGGGAAAATGTCGCCAAAATTACACATGAATTTTAAAATGGCTGACTTCCTGTTGGATTTGGGATATTGCTCCAAGAGACTTTTTTGTACATCTTAATATCTTCCATGAGCTTACCAAGTTTCAGACTCATAGATAAAACACAGAGCAGGGGCTGATATTTTGAAACTTTGTAGGGGGCGCTGTGGAGCAATTTCGCGCTATTCAATGAAAATGATCACATGACAACAAAGCCTTCATCCATTTGGGGGTGTGTGCCAAATTTCAAGCCTCTATACACTTTCCAAGCCCCTCAAAAGCCACTTCATCTTTCATGTTGAACCGCGTTGCCACCAGGGTGCGCCGTTCAGTGTAAAGTCACAATTTTTGCACTGAAGCATCACGAGGGACTGATGGTGATATTCACCGCTTTTGAGGTGGCCACGATGAACCTGTGAAAATCAGTACAACAAAATTAAAGCCATGACATTTCCTGTGGCCACTAGGTGGCGCTGTCCGTATTTCCGACAATGGGCACGTCAATCTGTTCAGGGCGGGTCTGACATCATGCCTGTAAAGTCTGGTACTGATCAGACTGGATTTCATTGAGTTATACTAATTTGTTTCTTCATGGCGTGACATCAAAGTTCGCCATGCTGCTGGGGTCACACCCTTTTGCGAAAAGTCACAGTTTTCACTGTAACCCAAGACCAACTCCTTAAGGCTTTCCTGGAGAAATTTGAGGCTGCAGGTGTCACCCATCACTATACTGTACCCCAAAGTGTAAAACATGACATTTCCTGTTCCCACTAGGTGGCGCTGTCCCTGGTGTCAAATATGGCAGTTGAAATATGTTCAGGGGTGGAGTCTTATCATATGTGTTCACTTTGGTCAAGGTCAGAAAATGTATGACAAAATGAGAGGCAATAAGATTTTCATGGCGAGTCATCGAAATTCGCCATGGCGCCACGGCCTCATAGTATTGTGAAAACTCAAAAGCTCCGCAATTTAACATGGCCCAGGTGTGTAGTTGACACTGACCAAAGATGAAGCTTATACAACCAAATCCCAAGGAGGAGTTCGCAAAAGTTCGAGGCATGGAAATGGCAAAATTAGAGCCAAAATGTCACCTTCACTTCTAAATTGCGGACTTCCTGTTGGGTTTGCATCAATGGGCCCACTGACGTTTTTGTTCGTCTTGGCATGATACACATGTGTGCCAAATTTCATACATGTAGCCCAAACGATGTGGTCGTAGGGCTGCATTTTACAAGGCATAGGTGGCGCTGTAGAGCCATTTCCCAGTGCTCATATGTAAAACCATTAAAATACAAAATTTTTCACCAGACCTGGCATGTGTGCAAAATTTCATGAGTTTTTGAGCATGTTTAGGCCCTCAAAAAGGCCCTTGTTTGGGGTGAATAATAATAATAATAAGAAACGGAGCAGATACAATAGGGCCTTCGCACTGTCAGTGCTCGGGCCCTAATAATAATAATAATAATAATAATAATAATAATAATAATAATAAGAAACGGAGCAGATACAATAGGGCCTTCGCACTCTCAGTGCTCGGGCCCTAATAATAAGAAACGGAGCAGATACAATAGGGCCTTCGCACTCTCGGTGCTCGGGCCCTAAAAAAGCCAAACAATAACATTTTAAGTTATCTAAGTGACTCATATATATTTAACCTGAGTAGCGAAAGACGGCGGTGGGTTAGAAAACAATTTGCCGGGAGTCCGGTGTTCTCACCGCGCTAGTGACCTAGCCCCCGGCTCGCTAACGAGCTAGTGGGTAACAGACGTCTCCGAAAACGTCGGAGCGCTTTTGAAAATATGTGGTGTCCTGATAAACTGAGCCGATATTTGAGGTTTACACAGCTACATTCTCGCCTGAAAATATGTTAAACGTTTATTTTGTGACCCAGAAAGAATAATAAGAGTAACATTAAAACTAACTAGCTGCCGCCATTGTTGGAAACTAAGCTGGGCCGCGCTATGATTTCTGGGACACAGCTGCTTCTTCTTCTTCTTCTTCGGGGTTTAACGGCAGCTGGCATCCTTGTACATGCAGTGCTGCCATCTTCTGTTTCAGTCCGTTATTACACTCTTAAATCCTGCCACTTATTCCTGCGTCTTTTGTGATCTTACAAAGCTTCAAACGACGCGTCGACTATTAAATCAGTCGTCGACGATTTTGATAGTCGACGTAATCGTGACTAGTCGACAAATCGTGGCAGCCCTAGTTTGTACCCTGTCGTTTTATTACACCCCACCCCATTTTTTTTCCCTTTCTACTACCCATCCTGTCTTATACATTATCAAACTGTATACCAGAGGAGCCTATAGAGAATTTATAGAGCTGATCTTGGAATAACAAGTTGTTTGGCTCAACAGTGCATTCAGATCATAACTCTGGTTGCATAAGCTGCCAGACAGGACAGGAGTTAACAAAAAAAAAAAGGCTGTGGCATCAACAGCCAAGTGAATGAGATACCCAACACTTTACCAAATAATAGGGGTGCAACGATACACAAAATTCACGGTTCGGTTCGGTTTGATACTTTCAATACAAAAAATGTTCATGCTTTTTTAATTTGTCATTTATTAAAATTATAAATATATATTTTAACTCAAACGTAGAGTTCTTAAATTTAATGTTGCTGAAACAACAAAGTAATAAAATAATAAATCTATCTGATCGAGAAATCACTCATCTTTGGAAAAGAGAGTTTATTACAGAGAAATGGCTCTTTCAAAAATAAAAGCTATACTATCCACTTCTTCTGGGCTATATTCTCAGCAGCATATTAAACATATCAGGTCCCCATAAGCAGAATCATGTGCTAACGGCTGTCTAATGACTCGGCTAAAGTTAGTAGCATGCTTGTTGTTTTTGTCTGCTTCCACTTATCTTTGCACTAGGATGATGTCGGCATAAATGTGCAGTCATATTTGTTGTGTTCCCACTAGTGCTGTCAGCGTTAATCTTAAATGACGTTAACGCCACAACACGGCAAATCTCCGTTAACGAGCTACCACGGATCGCCCCGTGCGTGGGGCTGGACGGCGTCAACACGTTAACGAGCTAACTGCGCTAAAGCACTAGTTCCCACCCATGTAATTGAGCATTGCATGGCACATCCGACATACTGTTTTACTTTAGTCCATGACGCGCTTACCTTCAGGGTCATACGTCACATGAAAACCAAAATAGTTCCAAACGCCAGATCTGAATGAGGGTGGGGGAGGTTCAATTTGCCATGTTGCAACGAGCTTAGCTTCTGTCTTGCTAGCTTACGCTGCGCTCAGTGGATCTGCACTCGACAGTGCAGCCTAGGCAGAGTAGTCGAATGCAGATCCACTGAGCTCTCAACACAGCATCGTCAGAAGAAAAGTTGATCAAATAAATTAAAAATTTTGTATTGTTCGATACATATGCGTACCGAACCGAAAGCACTGTATCGAACGGTTCAATATCGATACGAGTATGAAGTGCCTTGAGGCGACTTTTGTTGTGATTTGGCGCTATATAAATAAAATTGAATTGAATTGAATTGAGTATTGTTGCACCCCTACCAAATAACTATGCAGTTAATGCTACAGAAACCCTTAAGTAGAATATAAAGGTAAAGAAGCTAAAGAACATAAAGAAGCTGTTGATGATCTAGAAAAAATCAGCAGGAATATTTAATAAGTAGATATTTTTGTGCCGTGACAAGCTTTTATTAACACATGATGCAAATGAAGGTAAGTTCAGTGTTTATGTGGTATCACTTTATGGTTATTGTAGCAGCTTTATTGTAACTATTTCTGTCATCCACAGAACATTTAAACATTTTAAATGAGCAGCATAATGTTGGAAATACTGTGTGTGTGTGTGTGTGTGTGTGTGTGTGTGTGTGTGTGTGTGTGTGTGTGTGTGTGTTTGGATGCCCAAAGATGGATTCTCTCAGCAGCACCCTATTTTCATTTTCACTTATTTCCATTGTGCTGACTATGAGTGTCCATCTCTACTCAGCCTGTCAAGAAGAAGAAGATCAAACGGGAAATCAAAATTCTTGAAAACTTGCGAGGAGGAACCAACATCATCCGCCTGGTGGACACGGTCAAAGACCCGGTGGTGAGTTGTGAAAACCGGCAGCTGCATGCGTGCGTGTGAGCCATGTAATCCAGTCATGCTTGTAACTCAGTGATACCTGCTGTTCTCCTCAGTGAAGCCATGTGTTGTCCTCTCTTTGCAGTCCAGAACACCAGCGCTAGTCTTTGAGTACATCAATAACACAGATTTTAAGGTACTCAAGTTTGGACTACCAGCAGGGTTACCATCCATGCAAACACGTTGATGTCCATTATTAATAACATGAATAACCCTCCAGTTATTGCTCCACATGTGTAGAGGCCAGCTGCTCACATCAGAACACTTTTTATACATTGATGTCTCTCGTGCGGTCCACAGGAGCTTTACCAGAAGCTGACAGACTACGATATCCGTTACTACATGTATGAGCTTCTAAAGGTAATATTACTTTGTTTTCACATGTAAACTGATCCTCACTTTTCAAAGTGGAACTGCAGAGTACCACTCTTCAAATGTGCTGCGGTCACTGAGGGACTTCCTAATTCAGAGTGTGAATCTGTCGCCACAAGGGCCCAGCAGCAGAGCCAGGATTATATCTAATGACACAGCACGAGTCAAATATGAAAGCATCCTTGGGACAGTTTATTCAGGACGTTTTAAGTAAAGTTATAAAACGACTGCTAAACACTTTAGTTTAATAAAAATGAAAGCAAAGTTTGTAAGTGTTAAACAGCCTGCACCGTTACATAATAACATACGAGTCCATATGGACTGCTCCGGGAATACTCACTGATGATAGAACGTCGTTAAACATTCGTTCAGATAAGCTGTCCTGAGCATTAGCAGACAAAGCAGTGGCCTCAGTGCTTTTATTAATGCTATCTATGAAAATGTTGAATGCGCACAACCTTTGAATTTGAATGGGACGGACCTGGAGGGGAAAAGTGACTTTTGGAGGTACATTTGAATGGAACGCCACCACGATAAGCACCTCACTAAGCCTGTTCTGTGTGTTCTTCCAGGCTCTGGACTTTTGTCACAGTATGGGGATCATGCACAGGGACGTGAAGCCGCACAATGTGATGATTGACCACCAGCTGAGGAAGGTGCTACTGACGCTTCTATGGGTTGTTTTGTATGCTGGAATGTTGGCAAGTTGTGTGTCTGCAAACACTTGTAGCCCTTTTTCCATTAGGACGTGCTCGGCTCAACTAATTATCCATTACAATCGAGTGCTAGCCACAAGACGTCATTTGTAGTCTAGGCGATGTTACACCTGCTGCTCAGTCTGTGGAGTTTTTGGGTGACGGGTTCATTTTTGTGAGGCTTTCCATCGTTTCCGAGTCCTTAAAAAAAATGGCAGTTTTGATTTTCGTGAAGGAAACACTCCCATACCCTGTCGAGTGACATAACTGACTAACCAGTCAAACACATGCTGTCTGTTGATCGCTTGGAACCCCGGCCAAGTGGGTACTATAAAAGTACCAGATACTGGCCCCTAATAGCAAACCCTAAAAACCATGTCGAGTAGGTACTAGTGGGAGAACGGCTAATACTTGAGCTGTAACTTTGTCAAACCACAATGTGAACCTTCAGAATGGTTCAACAAGACACTGTGTGTAATGTTGTCATTTGTCACATGACATGACAACTCCTCACTGCAGGCATGTCATGTGCCTGCCTGCTTCAAGTCCTCTACCATAATCCCTGTCCCCAAGAAACCTAGGATCACTGAACTAAATGACTACAGACCCGTGGCTCTGACATCTGTGGTCATGAAGTCATTTGAGCGCCTAGTTCTCTCCCATCTCAAGACCCTCACGGCCCCCCTCCTGGACCCCCTGCAGTTTGCATACAGAGCCAACAGGTCTGTAGATGACGCCATCAACATGGCCCTACACTTCATCCTGCAGCATCTGGACTCCCCAGGAACCTACGCCAGGATCCTGTTTGTGGACTTCAGCTCTGCCTTCAACACCATCCTTCCAGACCATCTCCGAGGCAAGCTTTCCCAGATGAATGTGCCTGATCCCATCTGCCGGTGGATCACTGACTTCCTGACGGACAGGAAGCAGCATGTGAGGCTGGGAAAGAATGTCTCGGACTCTCGGACCATCAGCACCGGCTCCCCTCAGGGCTGTGTTCTGTCTCCTCTGCTCTTCTCCCTGTACACCAAATGCTGCACCTCCACCCACCAGTCTGTCAAGCTAATCAAGTTTGCAGATGACACCACCGTTATTGGGCTCATCTCAGACGGGGATGAGTCTGCCTACAGGAGGGAGGTTGAATGTCTGGTGTCCTGGTGCAGCCACAACAACCTGGTGCTGAATGCCCAGAAGACAGTGGAGATTACTGTGGACTTCAGGAAGCACACAGCCCCACTCCCCCCCATCATCCTGACTGACACCCTCATCACCTCTGTGGACTCATTCCGCTTCCTGGGTACCACCATCACCCAGGACCTGAAGTGGGAGCCCACCATCACTTCCGTCATTAAGAAAGCCCAGCAGAGGATGTACTTCCTGAGGCAGCTGAAGAAATTCAACCTGCCAACACGGACGATGATGCAATTCTACACTGCAATCATCGAGTCCATCCTCACCCCCTCCATCACCGTGTGGTACGCTGGAGCCACTATCAGGGACAAACAGAGACTGCAGCGTGTTGTGCGCTCTGCTGAGAAGGTGATTGGCTGCAGACTCCCATCTCTGCAGGACCTGTACACCTCCAGGACACTGCGGCGTGCAGCTCGGATCTCAGCTGACCCTTCTCACCCTGGACACAGTCTGTTTGACCTGCTCCCCTCAGGCAGGAGGCTCCGGTCCATTCGCACCAGAACCTCACGCCATAAGAACAGTTTCTTCCCCTCTGCTGTTGGACACATGAACAATAAACATACGACTGTTCCCACCACTAACACATGACCCTACGCTGTGTTCACTGCATCATTCCATGTTTGGCACTGATCACCACCTGCACTCATGTATATATCTTTCTACGTAGCACTTTTAATTCTTATTCTTACTTTTATTTTTTCATGTCTATTTAAGCGCAATTTATGACAGTATGTTTGCACTGAAGCACCGCAGCAATTTCCTAATGTTGTAAACCTGCTCAACATTTGGCAATAAAACCCTTTCTGATTCTGATTCTGATTTCTGTTTGTGTGTGACAGCTGCGTCTTATAGATTGGGGTTTGGCTGAATTTTACCATCCCGCTCAGGAATATAACGTCAGGGTGGCCTCGCGCTATTTCAAAGGCCCCGAGCTGCTAGTGGACTATCAGGTATGCTTCCACTCAGCAGAACACGGTCACCTGCCCGTCTCAGTTTTCTCTGAGCTCATTTTTAGTTGTGTGTTGTTCTTTCAGATGTATGATTACAGTTTGGACATGTGGAGTCTCGGCTGCATGTTGGCCAGTATGATTTTCCTGAAGGAACCGTTTTTTCATGGCCAGGACAACTATGACCAGGTGAGAGAGACAACATGAAGTGGTTTTTCAGAAATGTGTGATCCTGCAGGTCAGACACAAAAATGCTATGGTGGGTTATACTTATGCTTTTGAACTATAATAAATTGTAAGCCAATAATAATACATAGTAGTGACCTGAATATAAGCCGTGTGTTTTCTAAGAAAAATCCAGACAGCAGTGAGTCGAAGGAGCTGCTTTAAAAGGAGCGACAGCTTGTTGTGTCAGCCTCCACTTCATGCTCTGAAAGCTGTAACTCAAGACATTTCTACACTAACTGTAACAACAGTTCACTCAATTAGGATAAAACGGCCAACAGATAACATTTTATTTTTAAAAGGTCAGAGTTCAGGTCTCGATGAACAGTGATGTAAAAAGCCACTGACTGACTGTGTTGTCTTTGTTTCTGCTTTCATAAACAGTGTCTTCTGCTGTGACAGTGCACTGACATATTTGAGCCATTAGGGGGCGCACTGACGTGGTATGCATCTTGTTTTCCAGCTGGTCCGCATCGCTAAGGTTCTCGGCACCGATGAGCTCTTTGGCTACCTGCACAAATATCACATAGAACTGGACACTCGCTTCAAAGACATGCTGGGGCAGTGAGTATCGCTGACTTCCTGTAAAACTGCTGAAACATATTCAAATGTATTGAAAGCAGCTCACACCCAGGCAGCTTAACTAGATGTTAATAGTCACTTGTTTCCAGGCAAACACGGAAACGCTGGGAGCAGTTCATCCAATCAGAGAACCAGCACCTGGTGAGTCCAGAGGCTCTGGACCTGCTGGACAAGCTGCTGCGCTATGACCACCAGCAGAGGCTGACGGCGGCCGAGGCCATGCAGCACCCGTACTTCTGTTAGTACCGCGCGAGCCGCAGCACGTCTGCAACAACAGCTGCCTGCTGAAATAATGAGTCACAAATCTGATTTCACTCTCAAGATTATACAAGCTCTTCTTCCATTTTATCAGTTAACTCCATTCACCAAATATAAAGCAGCGATGTGTGACCACAGTGGCCAAACACACAGTAACCTGAAGTTCATCTTCAGCCTTGTGGACCTGATCTGATATTTTCACTCGATCAGCTGATACTCCTTATGATGCTGACAAAGCAACATTTATAGTAAAATACTTTACTCGTCTTCCAGAATCATTGTTTAAAATCAGGAGAATTCTTTTTTTGAGCATGTAGAAATTCACTTTTCAGTTTGCTTTTTAAAAGATAAAAAGCAAAATGTCTCAGTCCACATCAAAGCTGTCTGTTATGTGTACTGATTACAGATGCATGTGCACTGCATGATTATTAATACAGCTTTTCACATCCAGGGTTTCCTTTTTCATCCTTACACATCTGCATTCTTACCTGGGTCATAAATTATACATAAAAAGGGGGGGGGGGATAAATAAGGGGTGACATCATCTAAATTCATTATAAAAACATTAAGAAAGATGGTGCAATTTGAAAACAAGGACAAAAGTAAAAAAGAGAATAATAACTGGGTTAGAAAAATCCATCAACACAGAAAGCTACAGTGACTTAGAGTTATGGTTTCTCTCACGTCTCTTTCCGTCTCTCAGCTTCTGCTCTTTCTGTGTCCGTAGGCAGGATAAAAGATTGATGTTGTTCCAGGTATTTTGGCCACTGGTAATCAGGTTGTGATGAGGAAGTGCTGTTTTTAAACATGACATCATTTTTAAAAATTTAACGTGACCCATAACAAGTGATAGCCCGTGCACTCATCAGCAGAGTTTACAGAAGTCATGTCAGAAAGTTGTGCTTGGCCACATCTGCGTCTGCTTTCTCTCCCTCTCTCTGTCCTCCTGCCTGAAGACGGCCTAAACAAACGACAAGAAAGCTCACGGAAAACATTTTGTGTTTATGTCTCAGATCCTGTGGTGAAGGAACAAGCAAATGCCAACACAGATGGATCAAAGGCAATAAGCAGCTCCAATGCAACATGATACCCAGAGAACAGGTAAGACACACAACAATACTCTATTTATAATATGTAGAGATGTAGAGGTATGCAAAAGCTTGGATGTGCCACTTTACATGCCATGCCAATGCGTGTGCGAATGATTACAGCCATTGCAGCACGCAGAAGCTACGGGCTTTCCTACAAATGCTGATGCTTTAGTCTGAGTCTGTTTACATATTATTTCTGTGAATGTTAAATATCAACCAAAAACGATACAAAAACAGCACAAGTCGAGCTTCTTCAGAAGGGACCTGAATTTTTATCTAGCAGCACGTAACGTGGTCGTGCATTTGTGCTTCAGGCTGTTTTCTGCATGTGGTAGCAGTTTGTTGTCACCAGGGGGCAGTGTTAGAACATGTTGCATCACCAGGGGTGCCGATGTATGTTCTTGTGTTCCTTTAGTTTATTTCCTACCACAGTGAGCACAGTAATCAATAAAGACAAAACAACTACTTTGGGGTGATGTAAAACTAATGTTTTTTCTTTTTGGAGACTGTGGCGGGGCATGGCCTGCGGTACCGTGCAGGTGCGTCCGCCTCCTCTGCACGGCACCGCAGGCCCCGCCCCGCCACAGAGACATTTTAATCAGCGAGCGCAGTGAAGAGTAGAAAGGAAGCAGTGGAGGAAGGTGGACCTCAGCCTGTTCACTCTGTGAGCTGGCATAAGGCCTGAGACCAAGATTCAAACACTGTAAACTGAAACTGCAGCCAACAGCCTGTCTACACTGTTGTTTTGAAATCTGATGATTTTGTTCACCTCTTGCTCCTCATGTTGACCATCACTGTTATCTTTCCTCTTCACCCGGCATCTTCACGCACTCCATTTAAGACAACTCTGGTTGTCTCAAATTTAAGACAACTCTGGTTGTCTCAAATTTAAGACAACTCTGGTTGTCTCAAATTTAAGACAACTCTGGTTGTCTTAAATGGAGCTTCTTTATTTACTCAGACACCCTGTGGTGACCCGGGAAAGACTGCGGAACATTACTGGAAAATTTTAGGGTGATTTTAAACTACCTGACTCAAAATAAAATCCTTCACGAGCCAAAGTTATTGTTCCTTAAAATAAAAAGCAGCAGCTGTGCATCAGCATTTGTAGACAGGCTCAGTATGAAATATTTACTGCAACAGAACCTGCTTGGACAAAGCCGGCCTGTTATGAATATCAAATGGTATCCTTTTGCTTGTGTTCTGCTTGCTCACACCTCTGTGATTACAGGATGAGTTTTCAGTATTTGTTTTTCTGTCCATTCAGGAAGAATCTTTATTACCTCAACTTGTGACCTTTTCGTGGCAGAAACCTCTGCCTCCACATCAACAGCCATACTGGAGCAAGATGTCAATTTTGCAGCACAAACAAACACGCACGGAATAAACTCCTCCCAACAAAACCCTGGGAATCTGCGCTGCTTGGTCTGAGTCACAAATAAATCAGATCTGGAATCAGATCTGACCCCTTCACCCTCCTCTTCCTCCTCCTCTTCCTACCTGCCAACATCTCCACTTGTTTTTAAAATGAGCAACGTGACTTGTTGGATGGGTATCAAGCTGGTGTTATTGCTGTGAAGACCTTTGTCGGTTATTGCAGCGACGACTTCAGATCCAGTTGCAGGTTTTAAGCACTGAGTGGCGTGGAGGCTCTTTTCTGCTATGGATAGAACAAAAGCTATATTAAAAGAGAATAAACCATTTTTATTTAAAGGTGTGTCTTTTGGACTTTTATTGTCTCTGAACTGAAATTTATCTTCAAACACTATGGTCCACATTGCTCAGACCTGGTCTCTAAAGTTTAGTGTAGCCAGTAGGGCTGTGTGATATGACAAAAATCTAATATCCCGATATAAGACATTTATCGTCCTGACAACGATATAAATCACAAAATGTAATATTTTCTGTAAATTCTGTAATACTCACCTTGTGTGAAGTGTTTCCAGCTGGGCGTCGTGTAGCTGGACTCTAGTGTTTTAACTGATGCATGAAACTACATTTTTAGATGTAAGTTGAAAGAAAATGGTGGCCGTTACAAATTTTGAGTCTAAGGTTTATTTTTTAGCACCTGACGGATCTTTTTTTTCTTCTCATCCGTAAACTCTCTGCATACTCTTTCACTTGATTCAGTTTATTTTGAAAAGTCAACAGGATCTTGAGCTTTATTGTGAAAGGTTTACATGGAAAACAAACAAGCGGACAGCAGAGCCACGCAAACGCAACAATGACTAGCGCTTGTCGTCCATAGTGTGTTTATATTAAATATAAGAGAAAGAGAGAACTTTAATAAATTAATATAGCCAGTACAGTGACCATCAAAACCATGAAAAAAATAATGCTGTAAACATTTTATTTTATGACACCACGAAACAAACGATTGCATAAAATGAAACGATAGACGTTTTTATATCATCGTCCAATATATATCGTTATATCGAACAGCCCCAGTAGCCAGTAACTAACTCAGTCCTTGGAGGCTACTGTACCTTATTTTTGTTTCTCACAAGACTGCACAGGTCCTGACGTGACAACTAAAATAACTGTTTATAAGAAACGCTAAGACTAATCTTGACTAACTAAAAAGTTAGTCCCGATTCTTCCTCCGAAGAGGAAGAATCGTGTTCCTCTGCCTTCTATGATTCTGGCCAATGTCCAATCTCTTAGAAACAAAACGGATGAATTACAAGGAAATGTGCTTCATCTACGGGAATACAGGGAGGCTTGTCTGATGGCGCTTACCAAGACGTGGCTGACCGATATGGACAGTGACACTTCACTGAAAATCAGCAGCTTTGGGACCCCTGTCAGATTGGATCGGAACTGTGGAGTAACACGCAAATCCCACGGAGGAGGGCTATGTTTGTATATCAACCAGGGCTGGTGTAATAACTTTACTGTGCCGGAGCGGTTGTGTCTTACCGACTTTCAGTATCTGTCAGGCCATTTTACTTACCGAGGGAGTTCCCTCAAATTTTTGTCACTGTTGTTTACATTCATCCTAAAGCTGACGTTAAAGTTGCTGCCGATGCCATTTTTAAAGTGGTACACAATCTGCAGACTCTCACTTATTCTTGGTGATTTTAACAATTGTAATCTTAAGAAATCACTGAACGATTTCTTTCAATATGTCACTTGTCCTACAAGGCAAAACAAAACGCTGGATTTGTGTTATGGACCAATTAAGGGGGCATATAAGTCTGTGGCTGGACCTGCGCTAGGTTCTTCGGATCACAATGTTATTCACCTCCTCCCTGCTTACAGATCTGTGATTAGGGGGGAGAAGGCCTGTGTGAAGCGGACTAATGTCTGGACAAAAGACAGTTGTGTTGCCCTTCAGGGGTGTTTTGATTGCACTGACTGGTCCTTGTTTCAAGAGAGCACTTCTGATTTGGATGAACTCACCGATGTGGTGTGTAGCTACGTCTCTTTTTGCAAAGACTCTGTGGTTCCAGTCAGAGAATTTAAGACTTTCCCTAATAACAAACTGTGGCTCTCTAAAGATATTAAGGATCTGATTCTTAAAAGGGAAATTGCTTTTAACGAGGGAGACGTTCCCACTATGAGAATATTGAGGAAGGAGGTGAGGGCTGCAATAAAGATCGCCAAGATGAGGTAAAGAAATAAGATTGAGGCAGAACTCAGCAGTAACAACCTCAAAAGAGCTTGGCTTGGTATGAAAACAATGGCAGGGCTACAGACGAAAGGTAAAAGTAATATTACTTTAGAGGGGTTTACCTCTGACAAACATCTGGCAGACAGTCTTAACAGTTTTTAACCTTCGTTTTGAGAACTTTGACTTCTAGGCAGACCAGCACACTGAGGGAAAAGACCATCACTCCCCCATCAATTTGTATTGATGAGAGGGGGTAGCTAATCTCTTTAGACACACTAAAAGTAAGACTCCTGGACCTGACAACATCTGTGGACAGGTACTGAGAACTTGTGCTGATCAGCTGAGTGGGATTTTTCACTATATCTTCTCACTTTCTTTAGAGCTACAGACAGTACCTAAGATTTGGAAACATGCTGTCATTGTTCCTGTTGCTAAGGGCAGTTCTCCTAAGGCACTGAATGATTTTAGGCCTGTGGCTCTGACTTCTTTAGTGATGAAGACATTTGAGAAGATAATTAAGAAGGAGATTTTAATGTATGTTGAACACCATCTTGACCCCTTCCAGTTCGCCTGTAGAGCAGGGAGAGGTGTGGAGGATGCTGCTGTCACACTCCTGCATCTCTTGTATAAGCATCTTGAGGCCCCCCACCCACATGCAAGATTATTATTTGCTGACTTTTCATCGGCATTCAATACAATTCAACCCTTCTTACTTGCTGACAGGCTTTACAATCATTTCAAGCTTGACACTAGTCTGGTCGGCTGGGTGACAGACTTTCTGACTAATAGGTCACAATGCGTGATGGTGAATCATGTGTTTTCTGATGTGCTCTCCTCCTCTACTGCATCACCCCAGCATGCTGCCTCTCTGCCCTTCTGTTCATTCTGTACACGAGTGAGTGTTGCAGCAATTTCACGAACAGACACATCCTGAAGTTTGGTGATGACACAGTAATCGTCAGTCTTCTTGTGGGGGCGAGTCAGGCCATGGACAGGTTGTAGATGATTTTGTGAATTGGTGTGATGAGTCCTTCCTTTCACTTAACATGTCAAAAACTAAAGACATGATTATTGATTTTAGGAAGTCCTCTTATAGCTCATCACCCACTATCATTAAAACTGCCGATATTGGGATCGTTGAGAGTTATAAATATCTAGGTGTGGTACTTGACCATAAACTGTGTTTTGAATCTCATGCTGATGCCACTACTAAAAAAGTTCAACAAAGACTGTTCTTTTTAAGGAAAATGAGATCTTTTAATGTCTCATCTGAGATGTTGTCCTTGTTTTATAGAAGTTTTATCGAATCTGTGATGTCCTTTTGTATCGCTGCCTGGTTTGGTAACCTGACGGTGAAGAATAAGAATCGGTTGGGACTTCTGCTAAAAACTGCTAGCAAAATTTCAGGGCTTGTCTCCTCAATGGCAAATAACTGCCCTTGGACTTTCTATCACTATTATTGTCATTATTATTTTATAGTATTGTTCTGTTTATTTATATCCTGCTGCTAAATTCAGTAAAATCATAATTCACGTGGGCAGTAATGACACCCGGTTACGCCAATCGGAGGTCACTAAAATCAATATTGAATCGGTGTGCAACTTTGCTAAAACAATGTCGGACTCTGTAGTTTTCTCTGGTCCCCTCCCCAATCAGACCAGGAGTGACATGTTTAGCCGCATGTTCTCCTTAAATTGCTGGCTGTCTGAGTGGTGTCCCAGAAACGATGTGGGCTTCATAGATAATTGGCAAACCTTCTGGAGGAAACCTGGTCTTGTTAGGAGAGACTGCATCCATCCCACTTTGGATGGAGCAGCTCTCATTTCTAGAAATATGGACAAATTTATTAAACCCCCCATAATATGACTATCCAGAGTTGGGACCAGGAAGCAGAGTTGCAGTCTTACACGCCTCTCTGCAGCTTCTCTCCTCCTGCTACCCCCCCAAAAACCCATCTCCATAGAGACTGTGTCAGCTCCCAAACAGACAAAAAACAAACTAAAAACCAGCAACAAACAACTTAAACATAAACAATTACAAAGAAAGAACAATACAGTATCCACATCTGAACCAAAGAGTAAAACAGTGAAATGTGGATTATTAAATATTAGGTCTCTCTCCTCCAAGTCTCTGTTAGTACATGACTTAATAATTGATCAACAAATTGATTTACTCTGCCTTACAGAAACCTGGTTGCAGCAGGATGATTATGTTAGTTTAAATGAATCAACACCCCCGAGTCATTCTAACTACCAGAAACCTCGAAGCACAGGCCGAGGGGGCGGTGTGGCAGCAATTTTTCACACCAGCCTGTTAATTAATGAAAGACCAAGACAGACTTTTAATTCATTTGAAAGCCTGATGCTTAACATTCTCCACCCCAGCTGTGAAACTCAGAAACCAGTCTTACTTGTTATCATCTATTGTCCACCTGGGCCTTACACAGAGTTTCTGTCTGATTTCTCAGACTTTATATCTAATTTAGTTCTGAGCTCAGATAAAATAATTATTGTGGGTGATTTTAACATCCATGTAGATGCTAAAAATGACAGCCTCAACATGGCATTTAATCTGTTATTAGACTCAATTGGCTTCTCTCAAAATGTAAAAGAACCCACCCACCACTTTAATCACACTCTAGATCTTGTTTTAACACATGGCATAGAAACTGAACATTTAACAGTGTTTCCTGAAAACCCTCTCCTGTCTGATCATTTCCTGATAACATTTACATTTACAATAATTGATTACACAGCAGTGGAGAGTAGACTTTATCACAGTAGATGTCTTTCTGAAAGCGCTGTAACTAAGTTTAAGAATATAATCCACCCACTATTATCATCTTCAATGCCCTGTACCAACACAGAGCAGAGCAGCTATCTGAACGCTACTCCAACAGAGGTCGATTATCTTGTTAATAATTTCACCTCCTCACTACGTACGACTCTGGATACTGTAGCTCCTGTGAAAACTAAGGTCTCAAAGCAGAAGTACCTGACTCCGTGGTATAATTCTCAAACACGTAGCCTAAAGCAGATGACTCGTAAGCTGGAGAGGAAATGGCGTGTCACAAATTTAGAGGATCATCATTTAGCCTGGAGAAAAAGTTTGCTGCTTTATAAGAAAGCCCTCCGCAAAGCCAGAACATCTTACTATTCATCACTGATTGAAGAAAATAAGAACAACCCCAGGTTTCTCTTCAGCACTGTAGCCAGGCTGACAAAAAGTCAGAGCTCTTTTGAGCCAACCATCCCTTTAACGTTAACTAGTAATGACTTCATGAACTTCTTCACAAATAAAATTTTTATCATTAGAGAAAAAATTACCAGTAATCATCCCACAGATGTAATATTATCTACAGCTACTCTTAGTACCATTGATGTTAAGTTAGACTCTTTTTCTCCAATTGATCTTTCTGAGTTAACTTCAATAATTACTTCCTCCAAACCTTCAACGTGTCTTTTAGACCCCATTCCTACAAAACTGCTCAAAGAAGTCCTGCCATTAATTAATTCTTCGATCTTAAATATGATCAACCTATCTCTAATGATCGGCTATGTACCACAGGCCTTCAAGCTGGCTGTAGTTAAACCTTTACTCAAAAAGCATCTCTAGACCCAGCAGTCTTAGCTAATTATAGGCCAATCTCCAACCTTCCTTTCATATCAAACATCCTTGAAAGAGTAGTTGTCAAACAGCTAACAGATCATCTGCAGAGAAATGGCTTATTTGAAGAGTTTCAGTCAGGTTTCAGAGCTCATCACAGCACAGAAACAGCTTTAGTGAAGGTTACAAATGATCTTCTTATGGCCTCTGACAGTGGACTCATCTCTGTGCTTGTCCTGCTAGACCTCAGTGCAGCGTCCGATACTGTCGACCATAATATCCTATTAGAGCGATTAGAACATGCTGTAGGTATTACAGGTACTGTGCTGCAGTGGTTTGTATCATATCTATCTAATAGACTCCAGTTTGTGCATGTAAATGGAGAGTCCTCTTCACACACTGAGGCTAATTATGGAGTTCCACAGGGTTCAGTGCTAGGACCAATTCTGTTTACATTATACATGCTTCCCTTAGGCAGCATCATTAGAAGACATAGCATACATTTTCACTGTTATGCCGATGACATCCAGCTCTATCTGTCCATGAAGCCAGATAGCACACACCAATTAGTTAGACTGCAGGAATGTCTTAAAGACATAAAGACCTGGATGGCCGCTAACTTTCTGCTTCTTAGTTCAGATCAAACTGAGGTTATTGTACTCGGCCCTGAAAAGCCTAGAAATATGGTATCTAACCAGATTCTTACTCTGGATGGCATTACCTTGTCCTCCAGTAACACTGTGAGGAACCTTGGAGTCATTTTTGACCAGGACATGTCCTTCAACGCACATATTAAACAAATATGTAAGACTGCGTTCTTCCATTTGCGCAACATCTCTAAAATTAGAAATATCCTGTCTCAGAGTGACGCTGAAAAACTAGTTCATGCATTTATTACTTCCAGGCTGGACGACTGTAATTCATTATTATCAGGATGTCCAAAAAACTCGCTGAAAAGCCTTCAACTAATCCAAAATGCTGCAGCAAGAGTCCTGACAGGGACTAGAAAGAGAGAGCATATTTCTCCTGTTTTAGCTTCCCTTCATTGGCTTCCTGTTAAATCCAGAATTGAATTCAAAATCCTGCTCCTCACATACAAGGTCTTAAATAATCAGGCCCCATCTTATCTTAATGACCTTGTAGTACCATATCACCCTATTAGAGCACTTCGCTCTCGCTCTGCAGGCCTACTTGTTGTTCCTAGAGTATTTAAAAGTAGAATGGGAGGCAGAGCCTTCAGTTTTCAGGCCCCTCTTCTGTGGAACCAGCTTCCAGTTTGGATTCGGGAGACAGACACTATCTCTACTTTCAAGATTAGGCTTAAAACTTTCCTTTTTGTTAAAGCATATAGTTAGGGCTGGACCAGGTGATCCTGAATCCTCCCTTAGTTATGCTGCAATAGACTTAGGCTGCCGGGGGATTCCCATGATGCATTGAGTTTTTCCTTTCCAGTCACCTTTCTCACTCACTATGTATTAACAGACCTCTCTGCATTGA
Source organism: Maylandia zebra (assembly GCF_041146795.1). NCBI lineage: Eukaryota > Metazoa > Chordata > Actinopteri > Cichliformes > Cichlidae > Maylandia > Maylandia zebra. Next base: position 37,390,931 of record NC_135167.1, read on the forward strand.
ATCATATCTGTTATTAACCTCTGTCTCTCTTCCACAGCATGTCTTTTATCCTGTCTTCCTTCTCTCACCCCAACCGGTCGCAGCAGATGGCCCCGCCCCTCCCTGAGCCTGGTTCTGCCGGAGGTTTCTTCCTGTTAAAAGGGAGTTTTTCCTTCCCACTGTCGCCAAAGTGCTTGCTCATAGGGGGTCATATGATTGTTGGGTTTTTCTCTGTATCTATGAAGCGCCTTGAGGCGACTTTTGTTGTGATTTGGCGCTATATAAATAAAATTGAATTGAATTGCTAAACTAATTTCCCCTTGTGGGACAATAAAGAAATTGAATTGAATTGAATTAAAAATTAAAAATCCTGATTAGAGTTTGGTTTGTCCTGGTGAGTGATGTGCAACATGAAACAGACCAGAAACAGTATATGTACATTTTAATAAATAAACTGGAAATTCAAGTTGTTTTCCACAAAATAACACTTCTGCAACATTCGTGCGTTTATAAATCGGTGCATTCGTTTAGGTGAAACCAGGCTGCCGTTAAGGTCAGATCTTAAATATCAGCTTATCACGTGGCTAAAAACTTAAACACAGCAGAATATAATTGGGTTACATGTTGATCTTCAAATCCAAGTGTTTAAAATGCACCGTGTTTGTAGAGTTCACATGTTGGCCCGGTCTTTTCATCTTCAAGTTAAAAACTCAAGGCTAGTGTCGTGATGCTGCTGTGACCTGGTTCTTCTGGTTTCTCTGTGCTGACTGACAGCTTGGCCCAAAATGACTCACATCTAAAGTTTGAAGTGTCAAACACAATAAAAGCAGCTTACAAAACACATGGCTAGCTACAGCAGATGAGCGCTACACCCATTTAAGGCACACCCACTACACCCCTGTTTCCTCCTTAACAAGAGACTCAGTCTGGATGAGACGGTCTCAAAAAGCCCAACACAGTATTAAAAATGTTACTTCAGCACATTTTCCAATAAAGACAGACTTTTAGGGGAAATACCTACATTTGCTCTCTTGCAGAGTCATAAGAGACTGATTCCATCACAGAAAAGACTACGTTAAATATAAAGCCACAGCTAAAGGCCACCAACAGCGACACACTAATCGGGGAACGTTTAGCCTGGCTGGAACTGTAACTTAAATGTAATTTTTTGTGTGACTCTTTGTTTGCACCGAGAGAACTGAGCTTCAGTTTCACTGCTACAACGGGAATAAAGATCGTGATTCCTGGCCACAGGACTAACTATGAGTCATTAAGGTATTAAGCAGCATTGCAAAGCTCAACTGAAATATCAGGGACTTTGTTGTCATGACTCACTTGATATAGATTTTTATGGTATGACCAAGATTTACAGACCTAATTAGTTTGCATTTATGACCCCAAACGAGTGACTGAGCCCATCAGCTCAGCAGCAAAGTGTTTGCAGAGGTCAAAACAGAGACCTATTGTCACAAGTTCTGCAGTGACTTCATTTTTCCGGCCAGGACGTTTTTACTGTTTGTTTAGAAAAGACTGTAATTTTAGCACATAGCAAAAACCAGACTGACGAGGCTGATGTGCCAAGTAATGAAATACAGTATTTTTAGACAGACTCAGCTCAGGGTAAGCAAACCCTTATTTGCCTTCTTTAACACAAGCATAGAAGCGGTTTAACTACAAAGACATGACAATCCTATAAATCGTAATATAACTCTGCAAGTTATTCAATAAACGTAAGCAACCCAAAATGTCCAACCATTCCTCTGACATTTCAAAGGAAAATTTGGTTGTTGCGCAGTGGGGTGGAGTTGGGGTCAGGGTCTCGGGCACACATCACAGTAGCATACTGATAATCAAAGACCACCAAGGACACTGTTAAGACAGTGATAAAAGAGCTGATTATCTTCTTAATAACACTGATATTTTAATTATCCCTGGTGGAAGGTCAGACTGAGTCTGCTGGCACTTGATATCTTTAAGATTCATGGTCTCAGTTTTGAAATGTGTCCTTGGTGTCTTCTTTTTAAAATGCAAATAATCAAAGGCATAAAAACAACGCAGTCTAAAAAAGAACATATAAAGCTAATACCAGAAACATTCAGTCTGTTTTCTCAAAGTAAAAAAAAGAAAAACTTAAATAATTGCATAAATAAAGCTTGTGATTGTGAACATTTCTGTGATTATGAGTGAGTTTACATATATAAAGTTGATTACATCATAAAGTTTTAGTACTGAGGTAATTTCATAATAGCAGTAAAGGCGACGGCGCACAGAAACTGTACTTGGCTCTGTGGAAAAGCCACACAAACATGCATTGGACACAGGTGAAATGTAGATAGAGGTGTTAGTGTGTATGTCCCTTTTGTTCATGTCATTCAAGTTTTAAGAAAACAAAATTGCTCCAATAAAGCATCAGTAATACTGGATCTCTTAAGCAAGAATTGGGTCACCACATGGTAGAGTCTGAAGATCCTCCAGTTCCTCTTCTCTTTGGGTGGGATGGTCACGGTAGAAGGTGCTCCAGAGTTGAATCCTCGAGCTCATTGATGGTGATGATGTGGTCCAGATGTTGCAGGTACCGCTCCTGGTCTCGCATGAAATGCGGGATTCTAGTTTTGGAGAGCACTGCCAGATGTCGGAGTCTCTCCACATCTTCATAAGACACCTACAAATGTCAAGGGAGAAAGGACTCATGAACCGTCCAAACATAAAGCACTGCTCCCACACTTTTTTCAATATGTACCCTCAAATGACTGAAAACTGGTTAGTATGTTCATGAACAACACAGGCTCAAGCCTACCATTAACTGGAAACTGGTGGAAAACCAGGATCGCTGTCCACAGTGAAGCAAGTTTTACATAGAAATTTGCAGCTGCCCACATGGACGAGCCAAATACCTACTGGGGAAACGTTTTATGGTCAGACGATACAAAGACCGAGTTATTTGCCAACAATGACGAGAGATATATTTGGAAGAGCAAAGCGAGGCTTTCAAACCTAAGAACATTGCACTGGGTGGTGGTAGCATTATGCTCTGGAGCTATTTTGCTGACAGTGGTACACTGCATAAAGAGGATGATATAATGAAGGAGTAGGACTACCACCCACTTCTTGAACTTCACCTCAGATCTTCAGCTACGTGATTGACTCTTGTAAACAACAGGATGTTCCACAAAACAATGATCCCAACCATGCATCAAAGCTGGTTGTTCAATGGATAAAAAGCTTACTCCATTTGGGGCAGCAATTTATCCCTGCAATGAGTAGACACTCCACCCTTTTGTAACTGAGAACCATGGCCTAAGACTTTGAACCGCTGCAGTGTGAGCTGGAGGCCACCACGTGATGAAGCCAACAGCACCACATCACTTGCAAAAAGCAGACATGAGATTCTGAAGGCACCATAGCATCTATGTCAGGGTTGTGGGAGGGCTAAAGCCCATCCCGGCTGTCTAAAGGTGAGAGGCAGGGTGCACTCTAGACAGGTCGCCAGTCTGTTGCAGGGCTAACACATAGACACAGACAACCATTCACACCTATGGGCAATTTAGAGTTACCAATTAACCTATCCCCACTTTGGACTGTGGGAGGAAGCCGGAGTACCCGGGAAAACCCACACAAACACGGGGAAGAAACATGCAAACTCCACACAGAAAGCTCCCGGCCTGATAGTAGAACCGAACTCACGACCTTCTGTGAGGCAACAGTGCTAACCACCATGCCACCGTACTGCCCAAGCCACCAAAGCAGAAACCTTCAAACACCTTGCTGTGCCTAAAGATTATGTCCATAAAAACTATGAACAGAATCAGTGACAAAGGGGAGCAATGGTTATACAGAGAACAAATGGCTCAAAGCATCGGGCCGGACACCCCATACTCCCAAAGAACCCCCCACAGGACACTCCGAGGGATGTGGTTGAATGCTTTCTCCAAGTCCACAGAACATATGTGAACTGAATGTGCAAACTGCCATGCACCCTCAAATATCCTTGAGAGGATAAAGAGTTGGTGCCTAGTTCTGCAGGGTTCCAGGCTGCTGCAAGGAGCATGGTGGTTGGTAGCTGTTGAGGTGGTTATCCCCAAAACAGATGGGGGACCACATTCAACATAAACGCCAACTCATGTACCCAGTCCTTGAGTTTTACATTTATTCAATACTTCTGACCAAACTGTAGAAACCATGTGGAGGGCAGAGAGTGTACATATTATCACATATTGCAACACAATGAAGGGAGCTCAATGCCATGTATGATTTAATTTAATACTTCTGAATCTAATTCTAAGTCTTTTTTGTGGGTAGTCTGACTGACCTTGCCTAAAGAAGTTAACATTTTGAAGTCAATTGTCCTTCGATGCCGAAGAATCCGCAGGATCCCGTCCAGATACACCTGATCTTTGCTGAAGCAACCTAAGACAGAAATATACAAAAATAATAATCAAAGTTACAGATTACAGTTTTGAGTTCACTTTGATTTGCTCATTTAAAGGTCAACTGACACTTCTGATTGTTTAGCTCTTTAATTTAGCGAGATTAACAGAAGAGCTTGTAAAATGATGCTTACAGGATTTAAATAGCCTCTAACTTTTCAATTACGATTATTTGTCATGTTGCACAATTAAATCTTTTTTTCCAATTCAATTCAATTTTGTTTATATAGCACCAAACCACAACAGTTGCCTCAACGTACTTATATTGTAAGGTGAAGACTTAGTGTCACTCTGAGACAGGATGTTTCTCATTTTAGAGATATTCCATAAAATGGAAGAAAGCAGTTACATATTTGTTTGATACACACACTTGAGAAAATATCCTGGTCAGAAAGAACTCCAAGAGTTCTAAGATTTTCTAAGTTTTTCCAAGTTTCTCTAAGATTTTTTTAAGTAAAATCTTAGAAAAACTTGTTTTTACTCAGATTACTGATTTTCTAAATGATAGACAGATCCTGGAGATATTCCAGTCTGGATTTAGGGTGAACCACAGCACAGAGACTGCTCTCCTAAAGGTTTTAAATGATCTTAGATGTAACTGGGACACCCAAAAGCTCTCAGTCCTGGTGCTACTGGATCTAAGCGCAGCCTTTGATACAGTAGACCACGCTATTCTTTTAAACAGACTGAAACACATGGTGGGCCTCTCTGGTGCTGTACACAACTGGTTCACTTTCTATCTCTCAGACAGAACTTTTATGGTGAGTATGGATACATGCTCCTCTAAGACCCATAAAATGACATGTGGTGTGCCTCAAGGGTCGGTTTTAGGCCACATACTTTTTAATTTGTATATGCTTGTAATGTATGTTTGCACTGATTGCCGATCACGCTTCAACTGAGTCGTCCTCGGTCAGAAGGAATGGTACTCCACAGTGATGTAGTTCAAATAACTTTACTAAAGAGGTGGCAGATGACATCAACAGGATGTACAGCGTTGGTAGGGAGGCATTACAGTATTCACATGCAGGTAACGGGGGTGTGAGTGTGTATATGGGTATGTGTGTGTGTGGTCATCTGTAAACAGAAAGAACAAACATTTGTATTAACCACTATGGATAGCAGTGTACCCCTTATACAGTACTGTGGGTTTCCAGCGTAATGTTATACAATCTGCCATAACCTCATGGCCACTAGATGGCACCCTAAGACCATAAATGAATTTCTGGCTTGTATATACATTGGCAAACCAGACCTCTGCAGATTGCAACGATTCAGAGAATAAACATAGTAAATAGTTACATCCACCTACAACCACAATGCTTGACAGTAAGTCGTATATGGAATGAAATATGGGCTGAACACAAGGCTGCCTGTAGTAGGCCAAACAAAACGCATCTTAGCGATAGCAATGGGACTAGCCTCTTAGCGATAGCAACGAGACTAGCCTCTTAGCGATAGCAATGGGACTAGCCTCTTAGCGATAGCAAATTACACAGATAAAGTCAACAAGCCTCACTCTCATCTTACAATACTCACATGGTAAGCACGCACGCAGTATTAACTCACACCGAATGCACGTTAATACGTTACTCCTCCGACACACCTCTCATCTGTGCAGCGCTGCGCTGAACACGTTCCCAACAGGAAGTACAGATACCGAGGTGCATCATGGGTAACGTAGTATAAAACAGCTACAGTGAACAAGCGGACTTTCAACAGCCGCCCCTGTATTTGTAGGCAAATACACTCCCGCTAGAGTCCTTCTATTTTGAAACAGTGTCATTTGAGTCCTCAGGAACTTTGGGAAGTTCCACCAACTTAGTTACCGGGCGAACATAGGTACTGTCTTTAACCTTGACCTCGGCAGCTCGAACAACACCATCAATCCCTGGGAAAACTTTGGCAATGGTACCCACAGGCCAAAGGCCTCTAGGCAAGTTACAGTCCACAATCATAACAGCTTGTCCCACAGCCATGTTGTCAGTGGACCTCCTCCATTTCTGTCGGAGTTGCAGTCCTGGGAGGTAGTTCTGTATGAACCGCTTCCAGAAGTGGTCGCTGATGACCTGACTGTGCCTCCATCTTCTGTTAGAAAGAGTGCCTGAGGGGCCGTAAGCTGCCTGGGGTAGTGCCGAATCATGCCGCCCCATCAAGAGAAGATTTGGTGTGATGGGATCTGGGTCAGCTATGTCAGCCGATGCATAGCCAAGCGGCTTCGAGTTCAAAATGCCCTCAACCTCTATGAGAGCAGTGAGTAGGACTTCTTCCACCACAACTTGGTCCTTCAGGACCACTTGCAGAGCTGACTTCACTGCTCTGATTTCCCTTTCCCATGCTCCTCCGAAATGAGGAGAGTGTGGGGGATTGAAGCAGAAGTTGATAGTCTGCTTGGCCAGTTGCTGCTTGAGGTCCGGCTCCATGTTTTCAAACGCCGTTTGGAGTTCTCTGTGCCCACCTCTGAAATTGGTCCCTCGATCAGACCACATCTCGTATGGCTTTCCTCGGCGTGCAATAAATCTGCGTAATGACATAAGGAAGGAATCGGTGTCAAGACTAGGGAGGAGATCAAGGTGCACGCATCTGGTTGTAAGACACTTGTAGATGATTCCCCAGCGTTTCTCTCTTCTACGACCTATCTTTATCGTGTATGGCCCAAAACAGTCTACGCCCGTTGACCAGAACGGCGGCTTATAGAGTCTCAGCCGCGATGAAGGTAAGTCAGCCATTTTGGGTGTAGAAGGTGAGGCGCGCCATCTCCTACAGTCCACACACTGGTGCTGATGCTTCTTAATGGCTTGACGTCCTCTGAGAATCCAATAGGTGCGCCGTATTTCCGCAAACAGCCTCTCCGCACCTGGATGAAGGAGCTGGTCATCATAAGTTTTTATGATGAGCTTGGTCAGGGGATGTTCAGCTGCTAATACAATGGGATGAATACTGTCTGGATCTAAGTCGGCAGCTCGACGGAGGCGGCCTCCGACTCTGATGAGACCGGTAAGACTGTCATATTCAGGGGACAGCACGCTAAGACGGCTGTCTGAGCGGACTGGGTGCCCGATCTGGAGGGCTCGGGCCTCCTCTGAGAAGCTGTCAGTCTGTGCCGAGCGAAGCAGCATGGTTTTTGTTTCTAGTTGCTCCGCTGCTGTAATAGGAGCGTCAGCCGCCCCGTGTTGGGTCTGGTAGGTAGCAGCAATCAGCTCATCTAGCGTGGCATACTGTGTTGGATCCGGTAAAGTCGGGGATGCAGAAACGTGCCCACAGAATGCAGTCTTCCTGAGCTCTGCCTCACTGCATGCCGGGAACTCTGTTGGCGACTTAGGCCAAGTGTCAGCAGTTTGTGACAGAAAGGGTGGACCATGTGACCAACGATTGCGGACAGTTAGGTCAGCGAGATGTTTCCCTCTGGTGATGTCATCAGCAGGATTGAGGTCAGAGGTCACATACCGCCACTGTTCGGGAGATGTCAGCTCCTGTATTTCACAGATTCTAGTCCCCACAAATACCTTATAGCGACAGGAACTAGACTGGATCCACTGCAGCACCGTTGTAGAGTCTGTCCACAGGTAGATCGATTTCAGGAGGATGGTGAGCTCTGTCTGGAGTAATTTGGCCAATTGGGCCCCTGTGAGCGCTGCGCAAAGCTCCAGCCGGGGTATTGACACCTGTTTACGTGGGGCCATTCTGGAGCGAGCCATCAGGAATGATGTGGCGATGGGCAGTTGTTGATCGATTACTCGGAGATAAGCCACAGCCCCATACGCCTTTTCTGATGCGTCACAGAATATGTGAGCCTCGTATGTCACATTGCTGGAGTTGTGAGAAGGAGTGTAGCAGCGGGGAATGGTGACATGCTGAAGGTGTGACAGTTCACCTTCCCACTCAAGCCAGGACTGAAGTAGATTCCCTTCGATGGGCTCATCCCATCCTCTCTCTGTGCTCCACAGGGCCTGTACAATCAGCTTGGCCCTTGTAGTGTAGGGACAAATATAACCTAGGGGGTCATACTGGGTAGCTAGTACCTTGTACACGTTGCGCAGCGTGACCGTGGAGTAGGTTATAGGGCGGTGCTTATATCCCAGGACATCTGTCGGGCAGTGCCAGCTGAGTCCTAATGTTGACTCTTGTGGGTCGAGACTTTTGAAGTTCAGCCAAAGCTCGCAGCTCTCTGATCTAGCTGAAGCGGGCAGGTGAGCAACTACTTCGGGCACGTTGCTCGCCCACTGACGTATCTCGAATCCTCCTTGAATGAGTAAATCTCTCATTCGGTCGATGAGCTGCTTTGCCTCTTCTGGGTTGGATAGGGACTGTAAACAGTTATCCACATAGAAGGCTGTGTGGACAGAGTCACAGATGTCCTTGTGGGTGTCTTCGTGCTCCCTTGCATGTCTCTGTAGGGCGTAAATAGCACAACAGGGGCTACATGTCGTTCCGAAGGGCAAAACTCTCCACTCATATACGTCTGGGGGCCGGTCAGTTTCACAATCCCTCCACAGAAACCGTAGCAGAGGACAATCCTCTGGGAGCAGCCGAATCTGGTGAAACATGGCTCTGATATCTCCACTCACAGCTACAGGGTGTTGGCGGAAGCGGAGTAATACCCCCAGCAGAGTGGGCCCCAAGGGAGGTCCTGGTAAGAGGTAGTGGTTCAGGACGGCCCCCTGAAACTCAAACGAACAGTTGAAGACCACCCTAGCCTTATCATTGTGATATACCATGTGGTGGGGTACATACCATGACTCGGAAGAGCTATGTGTCTCATCTGGGCTCAGCTTAACAACATAACCAGAATCTACTAACCTGTGGATCTCCTGGCTGTATGTGAGGGTCAGATCAGGATTCTTGGCCAGCTTACGTTCGGTGGATCTGAGGCGGCCTTTTACTGCTTCAGGAGAGACACACATCCGTGGAAAGTCCCTTCTTCTCAGCAGCGGAGTGGCGTATCTCTCGACACCGTCTACTGGGACTCTGATAGTCTTTGTCTCCAACATAGCTACCGCCTCTCTGTCCTCCTTTGACCGTGTGACCTCCTTCTCTGTCCTGTAGGGGGGAGCATCTAGTTGCCACAAACGCTTCACATCTTGATGCACGGCCTCTGCAGGAGAAAGGCACATGTTCAGGCACTGCAGGTCCCCCTCAGATGTAGGCATACTACTGGCCGGCCCCTGGATGGCCCAGCCGAGCTTGGTGCAGATAGCTACTGGCCCTTTGGACGACCCCCGAAGGACGGGGCGGACAGGGGTGATGAGATGAGCGTTATCTGAGCCAATCAGCACCAAAGGTTGGATCTGGTTAAATCCCTCAATCTGGACTTTCTGTAAGTGAAGATACTTCTTCTTTAGCTGTTCAACTGGACATGACTGAGTAGCTAGGCTCAGTTGTTGGGCTGTGAAAGCATGTGTTACTTTGTACCTCACTTTGGGCTTAGCCCTTGGTGACACCTGAAATGAGACAAAGCCTCCCTTCATCTGGATTACATCTCGACGGATAGTTCTCAGTGAGAGTGTTGCTTCCTCCTGTTCCAAACCTAGAGATTTAACTGCCGCTGGAAGCACAACAGTCTTCTCTGAGCCGTCATCGAGCACAGCAAATGTATTCAGTGATTTGCCCCCATAATGTAGTTGGATTGGTACTACCTTAAGCATAACACGACCTGAGTGACTTGAATAGTCTAGGTAGACCATACTAGTACTCACAGTTAGTATGTTAGGGTCCTGCTTCTTGGCCTCAACCAGGTCATGGAGCACCAACAAATGCTGGTCACCACAGGTGCTGCACGGCTTCTTCAGAGTGCACTGCTCTGGAGAATGTTTACGGCCACAGCGCCAGCATTTGGCCTTCTCGGTAATCCAGGTAGCCATAGCTTTGAGGTCTAGCCTTTTGAATCCATCACAGCCATTCAGATAATGCTCTGTCCCTTCGCAGTATGGACAATAAGGTTTGAACTTCTGTTTCTTCTTAGGTTGGACTGTCGGATCTGGAGCTGTAGATTCTCCCTCCTGTTTTAGCTTGGCTTGGGCTGGATTTGGGCCGTAGTAGATGGAAGCAGATCTGTTGTGTGGCTTGAGCCCTGCTGAGGCTTTGAGTAGGTTCTTCTCTGGACGTGGCTTGTCCGGGGGCATTTGAGAGGCTTGTCTGGATAGCTGAAGGACTTGGGATTTCCGTTCGAGCCATTCTGAGAAGTCGTACATATTGTATGTTCGGCTGCTGCCACTGCGGATGATTCCCCGGGTGATACAGTACTCGATGAAGTTGTCCCTGTAGTTCAGAGGGAGCTTGGTAAGCAGTCTATCCACATGTGAACCACAATGAAGCTCACTGGCTGCTACTTCATCCATGGTACTGAGAAGCCCAACCAGGCTGGACACCGACAGGGAGAGGTCTTCAATAGCTTGAGAGTCTCCAGCTCTAATAGGGGGGGCGTTTAATATGGTGCTAAGCTCACTTTGGACTAACTGCCTTGGCTGTCCATACCTCTGCTCTAGCGCCCTCATTGCACTAGTGTAGGGAGTGCGGTCGTGAATGTAGCGCTTAGCTACCTGTAAAGCGCTGGGATGCTCTAGATGATCTAGTAGGACCTGATACTTGTAATCTTCTCCCAGATGTGAATGTGGCCCTAAGGTGCTGTCCAGCCCTTTCTTTAATAAGGCGAAGTCACTCTCTCTCCCCGACCGGAAGATCACCAGCTTAGGCTTTGGGATGCCATATGAAGATGCCACCATCATCTCCATCAGGTTAGGTAGAGGCGTTCCTGCTGGGTAAGTTGTGGCAACCTGCGGATTATGGTGTTCAGCAGAGGAAGATGATGAGTAGTGACTGCCTGAGGGATAAGGAACATAGTGCTTGCCAGCTGGATCAGGCACAGCTTCAGGATGCAGTATGGTGGGCACAGGGCGATGAGCTTCTGTCCACTGTGATGGCTGGGTCACAGGCGCTGGTGGACGTGAAGGTTGCTGCAAGTACACAGGATTAGCTGGATGTCTGACTTGGAAGACAGGAGCAGCGGGATGTGACATCTGCTGCAGACTCATTGGGTCCACAGCCTGTGATAGCTGGTGCACTGAAAGATGAGCATGTTGTAGTGGCTGATCAGCTGGGGATGCAGAATGTAATAGCTGCACCTGGCCTGGCCTGTTTATCAGGAGCTGATGTTCCGATCGCTGATATGAGAAGGGTTCAGCAGTGCATCGCCCAGGTCTCCTGAGTGGCGTCGATGCAGCTACATAAGTGGCAGGGTGCAGCACTGGCTGAATGTGAAGGCTCGCTTTACGGGGAGGTGATGGAGCAGATGTTTCCACTGGCGTCGGCATGTTCGCCGGTGTTGTGGTGTCATGTAACACCTCATTGCTAGGTTGTAGTGGTGCAACTTCTGTTATGGAGGAAATATGTTGGGGTTGTTCTAACGCTCCTGTTTCTGGGGGAAGAGGACTGCCAGGTTTAGAAGCTTGCTCCAAACGCTCCACCCGCTTCAGTAATGTCCCACGAGTTTCCTCCATAGACACTTGCAGTTGAGTCATGTGTTGGAGGACACTGCTCCAAACTGATTCCATCTTCTGCCATCTCTCATCCTCTTCATAGTCGGAGCTGCTTGAACTACTTGGAGCGCTAGATGGCTCAGTTAGGTTGTGCTCATAGTCCACCAGATGTCCTGGAAGTTTCTTCTCCCGCGTTGGACGGGGGCTACTCGATGCACCTCTATCCTGAGGGTTTGCCATCTCATTAACTCAGCCAAGGCGAATCCGGCTCGAAGGACCACTTGTAATGTATGTTTGCACTGATTGCCGATCACGCTTCAACTGAGTCGTCCTCGGTCAGAAGGAATGGTACTCCACAGTGATGTAGTTCAAATAACTTTACTAAAGAGGTGGCAGATGACATCAACAGGATGTACAGCGTTGGTAGGGAGGCATTACAGTATTCACATGCAGGTAACGGGGGTGTGAGTGTGTATATGGGTATGTGTGTGTGTGGTCATCTGTAAACAGAAAGAACAAACATTTGTATTAACCACTATGGATAGCAGTGTACCCCTTATACAGTACTGTGGGTTTCCAGCGTAATGTTATACGATCTGCCATAACCTCATGGCCACTAGATGGCACCCTAAGACCATAAATGAATTTCTGGCTTGTATATACATTGGCAAACCAGACCTCTGCAGATTGCAACGATTCAGAGAATAAACATAGTAAATAGTTACATCCACCTACAACCACAATGCTTGACAGTAAGTCGTATATGGAATGAAATATGGGCTGAACACAAGGCTGCCTGTAGTAGGCCAAACAAAACGCATCTTAGCGATAGCAATGGGACTAGCCTCTTAGCGATAGCAACGAGACTAGCCTCTTAGCGATAGCAATGGGACTAGCCTCTTAGCGATAGCAAATTACACAGATAAAGTCAACAAGCCTCACTCTCATCTTACAATACTCACATGGTAAGCACGCACGCAGTATTAACTCACACCGAATGCACGTTAATACGTTACTCCTCCGACACACCTCTCATCTGTGCAGCGCTGCGCTGAACACGTTCCCAACAGGAAGTACAGATACCGAGGTGCATCATGGGTAACGTAGTATAAAACAGCTACAGTGAACAAGCGGACTTTCAACAATGCTCCCTCTCGGCAGTGTCATCAGGAGGCATGGAGTGAACTTTCACAGTTACGCTGATGACACTCAGCTGTACATCTCTGTGTCTCCTGATGACACCAGACCAATGGATGCCCTTTTTAACTGTATTCTAGATATAAGATCTTGGATGGCAGAAAACTTTTTACAGCTTAACCAGGACAAAACTGAAGTTTTAATCGTCGGTCCCGAGGCTCAGAGAGAGAAACTCTTGTCTAAATTAGAGGCATTTTCACTATGTTCTTCGCTACAAGTCAAAAACCTGGGTGTTATTTTTGACTCTGAGCTTGATTTTATCCCACATATTAAACATGTAACCAAAATTGGATTTTATCATCTAAAAAATATAGCCAGAGTCCGCCCTATTCTCTCTCGGGCCAACACAGAGATGCTGATGCATGCTTTTATTACCAGTCGCATTGATCACTGTAATGCCCTGCTCTCTGGTCTTCCTAAAAAGAATATTTCAACTTTACAACTTTTACAAAACTCGGCAGCTCGTGTGCTGACGAAGACCAGAGGGCGGGCCCACATTACACCGGTTTTAGAATCGCTGCATTGGCTCCCCGTGTGTTTCAGGATCGATTTTAAAGTTCTTTTATTGGTTTTTAAATGTCTTAATGGTCTTTGGCCTTCTTATCTCTCAGATCTGCTTTTACCATATGAACCCTCGCGGACCCTGAGGTCCTCTGGTACTGGCCTTTTGATTGCCCCTAAAGTCAGGGCACATACTCACGGAGAGGCAGCTTTTCAGTGGTATGGTCCTCGTCTGTGGAACAGCCTGCCGGAGGAGCTCAGGGCCGCAGAGAACGTACATGTTTTTAAGAACAGGCTCAAGACCCACCTTTTTAATTTAGCTTTTACTTAACGTTTATTTATTTTCTGCTTATTTATTCTATCCGGTTATTCTATTATTAATTTAGGCTTTACCTAATATTTATTGATTTTAGTCTTATTAATTTTTTAATCTTCTTACTCTATTTATATTTATATTGTATCCCGTTCTTATTTATTTTATCGTTTTACCCTGTACATATCCTATTGTGTCATATCTCCAGTGTTTCCTCGGAGGGCGCTCTCTGCGCACCGGGGCTGTGATCGACCGTGGCTGCTGTGGCCCTGTTATAGTGTTTCTTCACTTGGCACATGCGTACCCAGCCCAATTTTACTCTTTAAGTGTGCGTGTGTGTGTGTGTGGGGGGAGGGGGGGATATGCGTGTATTCACATCGTTTATGTTAATGAGAGTGTGGCATAGCTGGACTGGCCGGTATGCCCGATGGCGATATTTTGTTTTTATGGGCCGATCGATTTGTCATGATCGACTCTGGGCTGGACCAATTACAGCCGAAGAGGTCGGATGCACCCTCCCCCTTGTTTAGCAATCTTATAGACGAACTAAAGAAAATGGAAAACAAAAAAAGGAAAGGAGGTGCAGAAAAAATTAGGGCCAAAAAGAAACAAGCCCTTCAGGCAGACGCTGCCAAATGTGTAAAAATAACTGAATTGTTTGGCGGTAGCTATGGCATAGCTTCCACAGATTTAGCAACATCAGCAAGTGGTGGAGGCCAGCAGGTGGATAAGGGAAAGGGGAGGCAAGAGGAGGAGAGACCCGAGGCGGCCGCCGGTCATAGTGGCAGAGGAACTGAACTTCAGGTAAGAAGTTATGACCTGCTGTCTATCTGTGTCAGATATAAACCAAGTTTAGTTGTAGTTTGTTTTCGTTGTGCTGACTTTTTACAGTCGCTTAGAATAACTGGTACTGCGTACTAGCTAGCATGACAGAGTTTATATACTGCTGGGCGGGTGCTATGAAGTTACTGATAGTAAATTTTATTTTATGCTTAAGGTTAGTTTCTCAAACTCCTCAAAATCTTAACAAATTGTGCCAATCCTTACATGTTGCACCAGGCTGATTTATCATCAAAAGTGGAGAAGTCTGTGACAGAGGAGACAGAAGAGCAGCAGAGAGAGATTGAGACGGAGAGATGACTTTATGTCATCCCTGAGGGATGCATTTGACATATGTTTCACATATTATAGCCCAACAAGTTACTTATACCAATTTAAATACGAGCAATCAGTTTTTGGCAGACAATCAGTTTTTGGCACAACACCGGCTATTGCAGTTAATAATACAACAGCTTCTTGCCATTTTTTGTGTTTCTTTTTATCGCTGTGTAACTGAGTTCAATTGAAAGCCTGCATGCGCTAGTACCTCTTGCCACAAGTTCCCAGAATCCTTTGCGGATTTACCCCTGAATAACATCACATTTTTGGTGGGCCGGTCTCTAGTCAAAATGCCCGGGCCGATTTTTTGTCCCAGTCCAGCCCTGGAGTGTGGGGAGTGAGTTGGAGGGTGGGGTGGGGTGGGCTGCTTTTAACCATGTAAAGCACTTTGTACTACTTTTTTTTTTTTTGTATGAAAAGTGCTTTATAAATAAAGATTGATTGATTGATTGATTGATTGATTGATTGATTGATCCTTTGCAGTGTTACTGGGGGACAAAGTAATGCTATCCAGTGTAAGCCCCATTAAAAGCACCATATTTCAGAGATTTTTTAGGGCTGAGTAAAATAACAAAGAACTCCTTCGGGCTTTTTCCCAGTAAAGTTTTAATGGTGGTTACAGGAAAGCTGCTGCTTGTTTAAAACTGAGGGCTGCGTGGACTTAATGTTGTCAAACTTTTTATTCATGTGTTGCTCCTAAATATGTTTCTATTGCAGGGCCCTATTTCAGGAAGCCGGTTTAGAAAACTCAGAGTGAAAAACGATACTCAGGGTTGAGTAACCCCGAACTGTCCAACTCGGAATATTCGGTTTCAGAAAGGCTGATAACAATTAGTTCAGTCAACGCGGAGTTGCTCTAACCCCAAGTTAAGCGCGCGCACGAGGATACATAAAGCCCTGATTAGTGGAGCACAGATTAAGTGAGTCACCATGGAGATGGAGGGAAAGAAGGCGCGGTCAATGTATTTTACAGCGCTTGAGGCCGAAATTCTGATGGCAGCATATGCCGATAACATGCAAATTCCGCGGAAAAAAGTAACACAGCCTCAGCTGCGAAAGAAAGGAAGCATGCATGGCAAAACATAGCCGACAGAGTCAATGCGTGAGTGTTAATTTAAACATTGATCTAGGGATTTCCACCCATTTAACACGTTATTTTATTATATTTTATTTTATTTTTTAATTTATACATTTTATTTTGTGATGTGATGTGAGCGCAGGTGCAACCCAACAGGCCCCCAACGTTCCTGGCGGCAAGTAAAAATGAAATATAAAAATATAGTCCAAACAGGTAAGGTGTAATTGTATTATGAGCCATAGTGCTTGGTCTGTTTGTCTGATGTAAATCAATTGCAGTTAGAGGCTACATTAATTTCCGCTCTGTAAGCACTTATTGAAATTATCTGAGCACATTACAAGTACATATTTGCTTACTCTGTATGCTCAAATGTGACCCGTTATAGCCAACAGAAAAAAAGCGGAGGCCTGAAAAACAGGTGGGGGTCCTCCACCACCACCACTCACAGAGGCTGAGCAGTTGGCTTCCACATTTGTGATAATGTTGGCAGCATCACATATGATCTTCACAGTGCAGAGAACACAAATTAGCATCCATTACTATAATGAAATAATTTGTTAGTTTGAAATGCTACAGGGAACTATGTACCTGTACATTAATGCTGTGGAAAGACTTCCTGTTCACATAGTCTCCTTCATTTACTGAAGGAGCAATGATTGGAATGTGAGTGCCATCTATACAGCCAATCACGCCTGGGAACCGTGGGAATAAATGTAAAATTTAAGTAGTAGTTCAAGTATCACCACATCATGAATTAAGTTTTGTTCATCCTGATACCTGCAATTTTGTGGCATCCCTCTTTGATAAATCTTGTGGGTCTATGATCGGGGAACACCACAAACGAGTACAGGAGACGTTTCAGTGCAACTGTAACATTCCTGACTGCCCGACAGACGGTAGCCTTGGAAACGTGCTCAGCGTCACCAATATTATACAGAAAGCTCCCGTTTGCAAAAAAACGAAGTGCAATACAAATAATATGTACAGAACTGAGAGGATGTCCGCGATGTGTCACATGAGCAATATTAGGCCTGAGGATGTTATTCAAATCAATTATAGATTGTGCTGAAAAACGGTAACGTTCACACAGGAGATCATCAGGAAATGATAAAATGTCCGAACGCGCTCTAATCACTCTCTCCCGGCGGAGAGCTCTGCGGAGAATTTGGGCTTCAACATCTACTGGCTCTTCAAGGAAGGGGCACGCCATGTCTGACACTTCCCACAGTCAGGTTTCCGACAAAGAGGCGGAGAAAGTTAGGGTTAGTTGAAGTAAACCTGCTAGGGGGCAGGTTAGCTTCATGGAGTGTGTCGTCATAGTAACTCGCTTGGAATTAATCTAAACTCGCTTTGTGAAACCGAAAACCCAGAGTTTTCGTTAACTCAGGGTATACTTACTCAGAGTTTGCACTAAACCGGCTTCCTGAAATAGGGCCCGGGTCTCACTTGTGTTTAACACAATGGTGCACTACACAGCCGTGGATTTAACGAAGCATTGAAGCTAAGAATTTGGGTGGAGAATTTTTTTAACTTAAATAATTTGAATTACTCAAATTGTTGCAGCCCTACACAGTTTTATCTGAATTTAGCAGCAAAGATGACCAAAACTTTGAGGCCATCCAGGTCTTTATGTCTTTAAGACATTCCTGCAGGTTAACTAATTGGTGTGTGTTACCTGGCTTCATGGATAGATAGAGCTGGGTGTCATCTGCATAGCTGTGTAAATGTATGCTATGTCTTCTAATGATGCTGCCTAAGGGAAGCATGTGTAGTGTAAACAGAACTGGTCCTAGCACTGAACCCTGTGGAACTCCATAATTAACCTCAGTGAGTGAAGAGGACTCTCCATTTACATGAACAAATTGGAGTCTATTAGATAGATATGATACAAACCACTGCAGCGCAGTACCTGTAATACAGTCCCAATTCAATTCACACTTGAAAAATGTAGAAAAAACATAAATAAAAAAATCATATTTTGCATGTTTAGATCTTAACAAGGTTCCAAGTACAGCTTCAACATGCAACAAAAAGAAATGTGAGAGAGACAAAACATTTTTTTGAGCATGCAGTTTATTGAAAACAATGCTTAAATTAAAACAGGCTGTTTTACAGCTGATCAAGGTTTAGGATGTTGAGATTTAAATATATATTTTAAGGCTTATTTTCTTATTATATTGTTTTATGTACTTTAATAATGAAGGTTTGTACAGCAAGGCCACTTTTCAGCAAGGAAATTACTTTTACACTGTTAAATGTTTATATAGCTTTAATGCACATAAAAAAACAGCTGCTTGTTTAAGTAAAATAAATGGATGGGGTTTTTTTACGCTAGTAAAGTTGTGGATTTGTATTTTGTCTCGCAGAAATTATATCGTCAGTTATATCGTTATCGCAAATTTTCAAATATATATCGTGATATTACGGTGGCCCTGAGAGGCCAAACAGACTGCAACTTCAGAAAACACTTGCAAAAAGAAAAATGCTGCAAAAAGAAAAACACCTGCAAAAAGAAAAACGCCGCAAAAAGAAAAACGCCGCAAAAAGAAAAACGCTGCAAAAGCACACACAACACAACAGTAATGTTTCTGGGGAGACAATAACCGGACGGACCAGTTGCACGAACCAAAACATGCTAACAAGTGCACTGGGACTGGGAGACACTTCAAAGTGGAAGCGGAGCGGCCAAAGAGTAAACTTTCAAAAGTAAGTTCTGAATATTATGTCACTTATTTATGTGCAAATGTTTAATAATGAAGAACATTAAAACATTACTGTTGGCCACATGCCGGCAAAGTTATGTGACATTAGCGATGTTTGTACTTTCAGTGTTTACTTTGTTTTAAAGCCTTTACTTTATACGCCGTTAGATAGTCAACCTTAATCTTACAGAGAATCTGATGATTTTATGGATAATTAAAGTCAGTCATATATCCACAAACACAACAGGCTGAAAGTCAGTGATGCTGCTCGGTTTGCAGTCCTGAATATCACGGCACAAGCAAGATTCACTGCACTGTTAATGTTAGCTATGTTATATTGCTGCCTCTGTTCGGAGGTGTCGAGCCAAATGGACTTTAACGTGTGTTTGAACGAGCTTAATCACAGCAGTCACACGTGTGTCCACTGTACCATCTGGGAACTCTACTTGTTTACACTCGTAATAACACAAACACTAAATCCTCCTTCTCTGGTGCTGTTGTGTAGCAGTGTGTACACCTAAGACTGCCACCTGTCTGTCTGTCCTGCACTCTCTCTCTTTTTTTCTTTCTCTCTGATTGTGGAATAAAAGTATGAACATGTGTTTATAAGTTACACTTGTGTTTGAATCCTGCAGCTTATCACACATTTCATTTCCATGTGTGACGACTGCAAGTGTCCAGAGTGAGGACAGACTGAGGGAGCCACTGCTGCACATCATCTGTGAGGCTTTGCACCCCTGATGATCCACCAGGACAAACTCAGCAGTGTGTGAGGAAGAGGAGGAGGAAGAGCCAGCAGCAGCTGACAGATGGAGAGAATAGACAGACTGTCCCCTGTTTGTGAAGGACTGCTAGAAAAGTTTAAAATAACTAATTGTCTGTCCTGAATCAGTCTTATTAGGTAATGTTCAAATAATTTTATCATTCCAGTGTTTTCAGTGTGGGAGAAAGTACTCAGGGCCTTCAAGTTACACACTATGAAAGGCAGCAACAAGTTTAATGTTCAGAAACCTAAAGTATGTATCAGCAGCAGAATGGAGCTAAAAATAAATGTTGGTTTCAGTTCTATGAAGTTTTGAGTATTTTGGATTAGTAGCACTGCTGTGTTTGTTGCATCATATTGCTGTAATTGTTTATATGCTTTATATATTCTGAGCTAAGTTGATCTATAGTGTTACATCATATTCTATAAGGATGTTATGTGTTTGGATACTTTCTGCCCAGTTTGACCCATTTAGCAGACGTCAGCCTGTTTAAGGCTCTGATGTCTATTCTGTATGACTTAAAGCAGTTATGACATGGTCTGATTTTCTCACCCAATAAAGGAATATTTCATATATCAGTCTACTCTTCATTCTATCAGAAACAGTTATCACAGCTCGCACATTTGCTTTTTCCACACATATATATAAGCATTGAGCCAAATTTAATAATGCCAACATATTAAAAGAACAATATTTGTCTCTTATATATAATACATCTATAGATACACTGTCAAAGATACTTGTCTTTAAGTGAAGATTTAAGGTGATAGGAAATATAAATAAATGCAACTTGAATCTTTACTGAAGCTCAGAGTTCATGTTCACTGCTGTAATAACTAATAATGATTAATATAATATTGGCCATATTATATTTACATTACCAAAGTGAGATGACTTTAGTCTCATGAACAACATTAGCTAATTGTTATTTACTAGCTAATCTTAAATGACTGCTCAGTATAGAAATGAAGCCCAAAAATCATGTTTTACAGTCCTGTGGTCTCAGCCTCAGATACTTATCACATCACACACAGCTCATGTAGAAACAAATGAACAAAATATGTTCTCCTTCATTTCTGTCAAACAAAGCTGTATAAAACGTTTCCAGCTGTTAGTATCATGGTTGCTAGGCAACCTGGGCAGCGCGACGGAGGCTAGACCGTCCCATTTCACAAGCCTACAAGCCTCGCACTTCCGGCCTCAGCGGTCTTTGAGTACGCGGCCCTTGAGGACCGTTAAGGCTGCGTACTTTAACGGTGTGTTCACACCGAACGCGATGGACGCGAATAGAGCGTCAGGTTTACATGTAAAGTCAATGGAAAGGCGCGATGACGCGCGATTGCGGGTCCCGCGAAAATTCGGAAGCAGATTTGCGTCGCGAAAACGCCAAAACGCGTGAAACGCGCGTCAGTGTAGCGCGTCTGGCGCGTTTGACTCGCGAATAAAACCACGCGCGTGAGTTTTTGTGTTGCATTTTGTGCATACGCGCGTTTCGCGTCTACCGCTCGAGTTGGAAAAATCTGAACTCCAGCGTCAAATCGCGCCGCGACAACCAATCAGGAGCCTGGTGACGTGGCTGTTACCTAGGTCAAAGGGGCAGATCCAGCCAAAGCCTTTCATACTTCAATGGAGGGGAAGGCTAATCAATGCGGTAGCAAACAACTCGGAGCTGTACAACACCAGCTGCTTTCAGTACCGAGACAGGAATAAAAAGGACCGAGCTTGGAGGAAGATATGTGAAGAGATCGGGCAACCTGGTAAGTTCATTCATTTCTCTTTTGAAAGTTTTCACTGACCCGGGGAAGCCACACAAAAGCTAGCAAGCCACCGCTATTTTCCCACTGACGTACAAATACCGTTCTGCTTTTATGCATGTTGTCATTTAGGAATATATTTTATTGTTTATTAATAAACAGCACACAGTGGTCCCGCTGTTCATCCGTCACTGCTTTGCTTTTTCGCTGATTTTTTATTGCACAGTACAGCATTGCATTCTGCAGCCTGATTGACAAATCTCCTGCGCTTGCCAAATTTATCACGTTTGGTTTTGATAACCATCGCGTCCAATAGAAAAAACAGCACAAAAACACCCATAACTATGAGCCTCATTCGGAAATAGACACCTGCACCGTGAGGGAAAAAGGCGCACGAAAGTGGCGGGCAGATGAAGACAAACCGCGGCATAATAATACTTTTACGTTTTGCAATCTACAAAGGTTTGCACTTTGAGAATCAATTGTGAGAACTGTGACCAGGGGCTAGTTATTCTGAGAACCCCTGCAATAAATGAGGGACCACTGTCTACTCTACGATTATTATATCCAACCTGTTAACATTTAATACTGTATTGATAGAACCAACTGATTCTGCAGCAGAGCATCCCCAGTCCCTGAGCTCCTGCTGCTGCACCCACAGATATGTACAGCAAGCACTGATACCTTTTTAGTCGGTGGGATTCCCTTGTGATCACCTTTACTAAATATCTACAACCAATCTGATTATATCCTGTTATTGTTTTTTTTTTTTTTCAATGTTGAAATTAAAATCTAGTAGCAGCCTTCTCATTTCTTTGTGTTTTGTGCTGTTTTACAGGCCCACAGAGGAGGACGGCTCCGAGGCAGATGAGGGACGGGTCCCAGGACGGTCCATCGGCGGTGGAGCTGGCCATCCTGGAGTCCCTGAAGAGGCCACACCAGTCTCCAATGGAGCATTTCCTCCTCAGCCTTGTTCCTGCTCTGGAGAGCAGCTGGTCCTTTTTATTCCTGTCTCTCTGTAAATTCTTATATTTTATATATTTATGTTTAATGTTTTTCTGTTTGAGACTTTTAATATTATTTCAAATAAATGTTTATAATGACTAATGTCTCAGTTCTACTACACAGCAAATGTTGGCACACAACTTGACACATGTAGAATTTATTTTATATTATACTAATGACAAAATATACTGATACAGTGGGATGCAGAAGTTTGGGCAACCTTGTTAATAGACATTATTTTCCTGTATAAATCGTTGGTTGTTACAATAAAAAATGTCAGTTAAATATCATACAGGAGACACACACAGTGATATTTGAGAAGTGAAAAGAAGTTTACTGGATTTACAGAAAGTGTGCAATAATTGTTTAAACAAAATCAAGCAGGTGCATCAATTTGGGCACCACAAAAAAGAAATGAAATGAATATTTAGTGTATATCAATGTGTGTGTCTCCTATATGATATATGGGGTGCCTTTGTCTGGATGTGCTTCCCATCCAGAGCTGCACAGCACAGAGGAAAGTTCCAGCGCTCCTGGAATCCCTCTGTGATGGACCGCCAGTCTCCAGGTGAAGGCACAGCCATGAAGTCGTCCACTAGACAGTCCCAGATGGACGTCGCTGCCTGGGGGGTGATCTGGCTCACCGTGGACACACCGACTCTGAAACTGAACCCGATGGTCCTGAAGGAGTCCCCGGTGACAAGGAACCTGGACAAAATTGTTCAAAATCAGTATTATGTGTACTGCAGTTACAAAATACATTATTCAAATTCCAAAATACTTTTGTGATGTCAGATATAAATCACAAAACTTAAATCTTACATAAAACATTTTGTAATTATAAGGATAATTACAAAATGTATATTAGGTCATATCTAAAACAGTTCTGTTTTGTTTTAACTTTAACATATCATAATTTGATTGGTAGCAACTTTCACAACTACAGTGAGCCAATCACTCATAATTCCTAAACATGTCAATCAGGTAGGAATGAAGTAAGACATTAATAGAAATAAAGAGTTGTGTGTTGACATGTAGCCCTTTCCTTGCTTAAATCATTAATATTTTTGAAAAATTAATCTGTGATAAGACAGCTTATCAAGATAGAACCATGTAACTAGAGATGAACCAAACTATTCACAGTTTTATCTAACTCTGTTTTAATAAAGGCTGTGACCCCTGCTATAGAGTCTGACAGCTGCAGGGATTATATACAAACATTCAACTATCCCAGAATTAAACCAGGTCTAAATAAAAAGGAGTGAGTATCACTACAAAGGTTAACTCAGTGGTCCTAATGCTACAGTTTGATATCAGCAAACACCGAGCGCATACATTGATGTGACACCACAGCCATGCTATCATGCAAACACTGATAACAGCATAAATCGAATTAAATCGGGACTTGATGAGAGCTTCTGAGTATCACTAGAAATATTATAAAGAGTCGTCTCTGTACCACAGTTTGCTTTCAGTAAACACCGACAGCATTCACTGTTAGCATAGCACATCCATGTTAGCAGTGTATAACTGGATGGATTAGCATATTAGCACAGATATCAATAAAGGACTACTGTATTAAATAGTTTTACTAACCTCAGGCAGACGGACAGGCGCTCTGCAGGTGGGATTGAGCGTCTGTAGTTGGTGTTTAAGCGGGCGATGCTGGGACCGACGAGGGAAAGCAGGTCCTCAAACTGGCCGACGGTGATAGCGCTGGAATCGGCCGTCATCCAGGCGCAGCTCCTGGAGCAAGTGGTGAAACTCACCAAACTGCTCATGCCTCTGGAGGACCTGATGGACCCAGGTACGGCGAGGACGTCTTTTACGCTGCTGCTCTGCTCTCCACAGTACATAGAGAAGGGAGACTCTCTCTTCAAGCGCTAGCTCGATAGCTGCCATCTTGCAAAGATACCAGTCTGGCACAACTCCCTCCCACATTCCTCCCACATTTCCGGTTCACGCGCGTCAAAATATCATATTTTGAGGCGCGATGGATTTTTCTTGGACACGCGTTGAGACACGAATGTACACGCGTCGAATTAGGGGCGTTTGGGGCGTTTTATTCGCGTCCATCGCGTTCGGTGTGAACACACCGTAAGGCTGCAGAAGGCTGAATTTTGATACAGCCGTACATACATGTTTTGGTTCATGCAACTGGTCCGTCCGGTTATTGTCTCCCCAGAAACATTTCTATTGTGTTGTGTGTGCTTTTGCAGCGTTTTTCTTTTTACAAGTGTTTACTGAAGTTGCAGTCCGTTTGGCCTCTCAGGGCCACCGCATGATATATATTTTTGGCCATATCGCCCTGCCCTACATGATTCCAAACATTTTTTTACAAATAAATAACTGCAAAGTGGGGTGTGCGTAATTATTCAGGCCCCTTTGGTCTGAGTGCAGTCAGTTGCCCATAGACATTGCCTGATGAGTACTAATGACTAAATAGAGTGCACCTGTGTGTAATCTAATGTCAGTACAAATACAGCTGCTCTGTGACGGCCTCAGAGGTTGCCTAAGAGAACATTGGGAGCAACAACACCATGAAGTCCAAAGAACACACCAGACAGGTCAGGGATAAAGTTATTGAGAAATCTAAAGCAGGCTTAGGCTACAAAAAGATTTCCCAAGCCTTGAACATCCCACGGAGCACTGTTCAAGCGATCATTCAGAAATGGAAGGAGCCCTATGGCACTAGGGCTGGGCGATATGGCCTAAAAACCATATCAAGGTATAATTTGAAGCATGTGCGGTAACGATATATATCGCGATATATTCTTTTCTTCTCTATAATGTATTTTACACACTACAAGGTGCACTTGAAATCCTTTAATTTCCTCAAAAATCGAGAGTGTGCCTTGTGTATGAATTCTGGTTGTGCTTACTGACCGCGAACCGATTTTATGTGGTACATGGCGCACAGAAATCTGTCAAAAAATGTTTTAGTACGACTTTGGTAAGCTATGAAGGCGCACTGCTTGATGGATTGCCAGAGCATTACGGCTACTGTAGTCTAGAGCCTCACGCAGTGTTGGCAACTCCTCAGTAAGGAAAATCACTATTGGCTGTCCAAAAAGTCGCTAGAAGTCGCCAAATGACGTAATTGCCTAATTTTCATAATAGGTCATGCTAATGTAATTGTAACCTACGTTGTTGGAGAGAGAAATAACATCGTGAAAGAGACAAAGTGAGTAAAAAATGTCCTAAATGCATTTAGAATTTACTACAAATTAAATTTCTTATAGCAATTATTGTTTTTTATACATATTATACATGGTTATGCTGAGGATATGTCGCCCAGTTTCCACTGGAAATGCCTTTTGGTTAAACTGTCAGCAAGGAATTTGCATTTGCACTGTTAAATTTTTATATAACTTTAATGCACATAAAAAACAGCTGCTTGTTTAAGTGAAAATACATTGATGGGGTCTTTCACACTAATAAAGTTGTGGAATTGTAAAGTATTTTGTCTCGTGTCAATTATATCGTCAGTTACATCGTTATTGCAAATTTTCAAATGTATATCGTGATAAATATTTTTGGTCATATCGCCCTGCTCTACTTCAAGGGTTATTCCAAGTAGGCTTGGTGGTTAGCACTATTGCCTCACAGCAAGAAGCTCCTGGGTTCAAATCCACCATCAGGCCGGCATCTTTCTGTGTGAGGTTTGCATGTTCGCCGCGTGTTTGCGTGGGTTCTCCCCTGGTGCTCTGGTTTCCTCCCACAGTCCAAAGACATGCAGTTAGTGTGGATAGGTTAATTGCCCATAGGTGTGAATGTGAGTGTGATTGGTTGTCTGTGTCTGTGTGTTAGCCCTGTGACAGACTGGCGACCTATCCAGGGTGTGCCCTGCCTCTCCCTAAGACCGCTGGGATATGCTCCAGCCCCCCCACGACCCTAAAAAGGACAAGCGGAAGCAAATGGATGGATGCCTTTCAAGGACTAAAGAGTTAGGACTATTATGGGATATTAGGTTTTCAGAAATAGGATTTTAATAATATCTGCATATTAGCCAATTTGCACATATTTCCAAAATTTAAATGTGAACAATCTGAACATTGAAGTTGAGGTTTTCATAATTCTCATTTTATCATTTATCTCTGCTGAAAAAGAACCCTAAACTGATATTAATGAAACCAAAAAACCACCACCACAGTCCACAGAGGCATGGTGTAGTTGAGTGCTACACTGACACTTGACAGCTAATCACTAGTGCTGTCAGCGTTACACTCGTTAAAAAGATCTTAACGCCATAACCGCATTAACAAGCTAACCACACTAACGCGTTGACAGCATACAGCCCCACGCACGGGGCGACTCGCTAACGGAGATTTGCCGCATTAATGCAGTCATGGCATTAATGTCATTTTGGCGAGATTAACGCTGACAGCACTAGTAATTAGCTGTGTTAAGTGGTGTACAGTGGTGTAAAAAAGTGTGCGCTCCCTTTCTGATTTCCTATTTTTTTTGTATGTTTGTCACACTTAAATGTTTCAGATAATCAGACAAATTTAAATATTAGACAATGCTAACACAAGTAAACACTAAATGTAGTTTCTAAATGAACGTGTTTATTATCAAGGGGAAAGTCCAAACCTATATAGGGAGTGGCACTGAAAGAAATAAAAACATTTTTCTTGTAACATGTAAAATTAGAAACTTCCTGTCTCAGAGTGATGTTAAAAAACGAGTTTGTGCATTTATACTATCAGGAAGTCCTAAAAACTCCCTGAAAAGCCTTCAGCTAATCCAAAATGCTGCAGCAAGAGTCCTGACAGGGACTAGAAAGAGAGCAGATTTCTCCTGTATTGGCTTCCCACATACAAGGTCTTGAATAATCAGGCCGTATCTAACCGTGCCACCCCGTTAGAGCTCTTTGCTCTCAGACTGCAGGCTTACTTGTAATTCCTAGAGCATAGGTGTCAAACTCTGGCCCGCGGGCCAAATTTGGCCCGCAGCCTAATTACATTTGGCCCGCGAAGCCATACCAAATTCCTATTAGAGCTGGCCTACTGGTATTATACAGCTAATATATATATATTGTTTAGTATTAAGCTTTGCTTGTTCCATATTCAGTTTTTCAGCAAAACGTGTTTGAGTCCATAAGAAAAGATTCATTCTTATATCTGGAGGAATAAATATATTTTAATAAATATTAACGTTAGCCCGCGACTTTGTTCCAGTTTTGAATTTTGGCCCACTGTGTATTTGAGTTTGACACCCCTGTCCTAGAGTATTTACGAGTATTTTTTGGCAAACAGCAAAATTCATGCTTTTGTCTCATCAGTCCACAGAGTATTTTCCCAAAAGTCTCGGGGATCACCAGAATGTTATCTGGCAGCTTTAGACGTGGCTTTATAACCTTTTATAGCCGGGCTTGTTTGTGAACAGGTGTGGCGATAATCAGGCCTGGGTGTGGCTGGGAAACTGAACTCGTAAATGCTTCCAAAGATGCGATACACCACAGTTACTTGATGTTTAATTTGTGTTTATTTGTGTTATCTTTGTCTAATATTTAAATTTGTTTGATCATCTGAAACATTTCAATATGACAAACATCATGAAAACACGTTTTCACAGTTTTTCGCTGGGATCATTTTGTGGATTACAGGCTTTATGTTTGGGTGTTCATATTATTATATTACAGGTTATTTTAGGCTTTTTCCCCCCTCAGGAGAGACTCATTATAGAAGAAAAAAAATCCTAAATAGTCAAAGTTAATCACTGCATGAAATCCTAACCTGATACTGTTACATTTCATTGCATTCAATCTTATAGGTTTTGCCTAGGAAAATGCCAAGTCTATTAATTTTACATATTTTTTGTGTGTGTTTGTGCGTGCACACTCACCGGGCTGCGAGGTGTCCGTCTGTCCCCTCTTGGCTCGCAGGCAGTACTCCCAGCGGACGTCCGGGTCCTGGACGAACCGTGCTATGTGGCTGAAGAGCTGGCTGAAGCTCATGCTGGTGGCGTGGTACACTGTGTAGTAGAGCAGAGCCGCGCGCCACAGGTAGGGCTGTTTCCGTAGCAGCACACTGTGCAGGCTGGCCAGGCCCTCCTCTGTGGGATTAGCTGGTTTAAGTCCAAACTGCTTCCTGCCTTCGGCGGTGGCCCATGGCTGCACGCTGTTGTTCACACCTCGCAGATAATGTGTGCCTGAGAGGAAGGAAAGCTGCTGCAGTCACTTTGCTGGCCCTCCATGCTGTCTGCACATGCTTCACACTGTAGTTTGATAAAACACATATCTAAAAACCACTCTGTCAGATGTACCACTGTGGTTTGACCCAAATGCTACCAGCATGCTAACTGGCATGCAGTAACAGTGATTTTTTTAGCCCAGGGCTGATGAGGGCATTACACTGAACTCTCCCGCAGATTAATTTGTAATCTGGGAAAAATCTGGTTCTTTCAGGAATCAGCACGAAGGTGCAGACCGGTGAGAAGAACAGATTCTCATAACAGCAGGAAATCTCTGAACAGACATGGGTGGGTTTGGAGCAGGCACACTGTAACTCCCAATATCACAGGCTCCATCAATTCAAACTTTATTTGACATAGAGAACATACAACTTTATTAACAATCAGATCCTCAGCAGTCTGCTGCAGTGCTATGTGCACACTTGTATACATATACAGGGTGGGCCATTTATATGGATACACCGTAATAACATGGGAATGGTTGGTGATATTAAAGTCCTGTTTGTGGCACATTAGTATATGTGAGGGGGCAAACTCCTCAAGATGGGTGGTGACCATGGTGGCCATTTAGAAGTCGGCCATCTTGGATACAACTTTTGTTTTTTCAATAGGAAGAGGGCCATGTGACACATCACACTTATTGGTAATGTCACAAGAAAAACAATGGTGTGCTTGGTTTCAACGTAACTTTATCCTTTCATGAGTTATTTAGAAGTTTCTCTTTGTTCACAGCCATTGACATGTCGAAGAGGTTAACACGTGAGGAGCGGATCGAAATTGTGTTGATATCTGGTGAACGCAGTAACCGGGTCATTGTAGCAGATTTCAATGCAAGACACCCTACGAGACCACCCATCTCCCATGCTACAGTTAGCAAACCGCTTGCTAAGTTTCGTGAAACTGGTTCAGTGTTGGATTTGCCAAAATGTGGACACAAGAAAACTGTCACTAATGAAGAAACATCAGTGGCTGTCCTAGCTTCATTCAGCAAGAGCCCACAGCGTAGCACTCGCCGCATGTCACTGGAGAGTGGCATTAGTCGAACATCGGAGGATATTAGCTACTCACAAATGACACCCTTACGAACTCCAGCTACTGCAGCATCTCAATGAGGATGACCCAGATTGGGGCACAGAATTTGCAGAATGGGCAAAACAAAAATTGGAACAGGACCCTCAGTTCACGCAGAATATTTTGTTCAGTGATGAGGAAAAGTTTTATGTGAATGGTGAAGTTAACCAACAAAATCACCGCTATTGGTCTGACACTAACCCACATTGGATGGATCCCTCCAAGACTGTTGGAACAACAAAAGTGATGGTTTGGTGTGGTATATGGGGTACACAGATAGTGGGTCCATTCTTCATCAATGGAAACCTCAAGGCCACTTGAAGTTTAGCAACTGACTGCTGATTCAACCACAGACATTTATTAAAGTATAGCCAGCATGACACCATTTGTCAGTTTGTTGTCTACCATTCTGACACCGCCAGGCTAACGGTATGAAAACGCAGCCCCGTGCTGTTGTCATGAAGTTGAAAATTTGTTATAAACACCAAAATATAGATTGGTGTACACATGTTTAATTCTGCTGTAAGGCTGGGTATTTTAACACAGGAGTCTTTAAGGACCGACTCACTTTCGTGGCTAGGCTCTGGTGGCAGTTTCTGACACATTAGAACAGTCTTCATTTTTCTGCTCTGGGAGCTGCAACTCAAGCTCAATCAAATCATTTGACTAGAGCTTATAATAAACCAGCGGTCCCCAACCTTTTTTGTGCCACCGACCGGTGTGGCGGATAAATACAGCAAAATAAAATGATACGACTGAGACAAAAACTTGTGGTAGTTTGTAAATATAATAATAAACATGAATTCACTGTGTAAATGTGTAACTTTATTAGCAGCGTCCTCCTGACAACAACACTGAGAGTAACGTCCTCCTCTCTGCCCCTTAATGCTCTCCGGTCGCTATGGTAACGCATAAATATTTCTTTCAAAATAAGACGCACAGCTACAACACGGGAAAGACCCGGGGAAACCGAGTTAACGAAAAAAACCATGAAAAGTTTGAAAACCATAAATTTCACACCCGAGCCTCAACTCTCGCGGACCGGTACCAAACTACTCAGAGACCCGGTACTGTTCCATGGCTCGGGATTTGGGGACCACTGTTATAAACCATAAATGATGTCAGCCATATTAACAATAACAATAATAATAATCAATTACCTCTTTGTGTCACAACTGCTATGGGGAATAGAAACCATGTGGAAAGACTTCTACCAAGCTTACGTATTATTATCTGCTCACCGATCTCATGTCTCAGCATTCCCTCCAGCCAGTGCTGTCGAGCCCCAGATAGGTTAATGGTCAGAGTAGGACGACAGCTTTCCACCACCATCACAGCCTGAGACAGCAGCTCTTCAGATAGACGCACAACAACCTGGAGACACAAACACGCACACAAAATCATCAGATTTTGCTCATCGGCTGCTTTGTGGAAAGTCATTCAGCTAAATCAGTCACAGGGTTCAAGTAATCCTGTAGATGTAGGTTTACTGTTAGCTTGTCACTTCTGCAGCTGTTCTGTCACATTACTGTCTCACCAAAAACACTTCTGGGGGGGGGGGGGGGGGGGGGGTTGTTTGCTTTTTCAGCATTTTCAGCATTCAGCCAATGGACACAATATAGCAGAGATATACTGAAATCTGGCTACTGCACTCACCTCCCCCACACAGCCCTCTTTCTGCAGGTATTTGCGCACAGCAGCCCACACCTGACTTTTAGGCAGAGCGCTGCCACCAGTCACCTCCTCAAAGTTCTCATAGGAGCCAAACTTCCTCAGGACACACTCCATGATCCCAACTGCCTGCAGTTAAACACATCATCATCATTATCATCATCCTCATGATCTCATGAGCTCAGAGCTGACTGTTAGACTGGTTGAATGTGACACACCTGTTCAAGAAAGAGACCCGAGCCTTCTCTGTACTTGTCCAGCACGCTCCTGGGCTCAGGCTGCGCATACTCAAACTGAGGCTCATACTTGTAGTCAGACTGGAAGAAAGCCTGCTTCTCCTGCTCCAAGTTTAGAGGTCTGAGGGCAACGAGCAGGCAGGGCCTGGTGGCTGTAGGGAGTGTTGAACCACCCACTCCTTTAGCAATATGAGGGAGGGAGGTGGCCGGTCGCATTTGCCCCTTACTGCCCCGCAGCCCCAGGGAGTAGTTCACGGAGCAGGTGCTTTCACTACGGCGCATCCAGCCACTCACTCCCAGGCTGGGGCTGGTCAGGCTACGAGCCGGGGGGGAGGGGGCAGCCGTACCACTGCGCCAAGGAGGCTGTAGGATCCTCCGGTCCACCATCTGCTCCTGAGACCCTCTCATGCGCTGGGATGTCACCTCCAGGCTGAGGGGCCTCCGGAGTGGCGTTCTGGATGCAGTCCCACATTTTGATGACGATGATGTTGATGATCTTCTCTGTACTACCTGGCTGCTGCAGCTCGTCGGGGCTGCGAGCCCGTTGTGTGACACTGTCTCCCTTTTTGTGACGCCGCACCTTTTAACAGCTTTGGGTGGATCTTCTCGAGCGTCTGTTTTCAACAGGTCCCCAGCACTTCTTTCACCCTCGACCCGATCCATGAAGACTGCGCCCAAGTCCAACACCATCACCACAGCAGCTGCTCCTCAGGCTGCACCTCGCTCAGCCTCGCGCTGCTGTAACAATAGCAAGATTAATGCACACCACTCAGTTTATTAGACTTATTATTCTTATTATAGACAAGCATATAATAAAGCCTATATACGGACATATAAATCCATATATATGGAAAAAAATAATATTTGGAAATATGAAATGAAATAACATAAATTCCCAATTTTATTACTAAGAGCCAATAAACCAACCACTCAAAAATCCCATCATCATATGTATCTAAACTCCTTTAAAACAAATGTAATGAAGGTTTCCAGCTTCTTCATTGAGACTGATAAATGTGTGAGTGTACCACTGTGTGTTCATGTTGCTGGGTGTGAAAGGACAGGAAAATGGGGCTGTGAGAGTTGATCCAATGAGTGGCAGCAGATGATATCCGTGCACACACAAAAAATAAAAACAGAAAACGGCAGCGCTCAGCTCCTGCGACAATAAAACTTGTGATAAGCAGTTTAGAGCTTCTCCGTGGAGTTAGCTGCCATTAGAGTTTTACAGTAACGTTTCTTATTGGAGGAAGACAAATACAAAAAATCAGTTCCCTGCAAGCCTTTAACTACCCAAACAAATAAAAAGAAGTCAAACACTAACCAAGCGGCGAGACTTCTGCGGAGGATGTGCAAATTTTAGCCTTTCCGTCCACTCATCCCGGCGGCAGCTCCACGCAGCCGGAGCGGAGCTCTCTTCAGTCGGTGTGATAACAATAATAAGCGGATAGCGGTTCAGTGAGGAGCGGGGCCTGAGGCGGCTGCCTGGGCCGGCCAGGAAGCGGCGGTTGAGTTGGAAGATTTGACGCGTCACGCAGTGTACGCCGTCCATGACGCTCTCCTGCGTCATTACGTACAAAGCGGAGAGGGACGGGACGGGAACCTGATGGAATCCACTGACAAATTAGCTATCAAGCTACCTCAACTATGACAACTAAACACCATTAGCATTAGCCATGAGCTACATAGCGAAAGCTCTCTTCACACAAATAATAACGGTATTCAGTTTAAAAACAATAACAACGAAGAATAAGTGAAAATACAACAACAAGCAAAAACAAAGCTGCTTATCCATAGACTGTATATGAAAGATGGTGACAGGCACTGTGACCTCACAAATTAGATAGTAAAGTCCTTCGAAAAGATAATGTAAGGAAAACTGCCACTTTCCAAGACTTCCAGGGGCTCTGTGGAGGTGCAGCTTTTTGTTTTGGACGTTTGCTCCACATTGGATCAGAGGCATCCTAAGATGTTACTCTGAGGAGGAGATTCATCGAGGCACTGAGAGAAAACTAAACTATATGTAACTTTTGACAAGTAAATACTGGAGTTTGTCTATAATCTCCTATATCTAATATATTGGAGGAATTAACACAACAGGAGGATTATATCAATTACTGCTACAGCCACTACTGAATGGATTTAAACACAGCCCAACAGGCCATCCCAAAGCCTTTTAAACAAAGGAAGACTTTTGGAAGCACCTAATTAATTAGATTAAAATCAGAGAAAATATATACTCGTCCTATAAAAAAGCAAAAACAGCAAGAACTTGATAATAGATTTGAGGAAAAATCAGTTGTCACACTCCTATTCCAGAGAAGAATCTTAATCAGAATACTTTAAAGTATGTAAGTAAGTAAAATGTGATTTATATAGCACCTTTCAAGATAAAAATCACAAAGTGCTTCACAGAAGCTAAAACATAAAAATAAAAATCAACCAAACGCAAGTTTAAAAAGATGGGTTTTTAGCTGTTTTGTAACAATTGACGGAAAAAGTGTGGACTTTATACCAGGTTTTAAATTGTGTTGATCGGCCACGTAAAACCAGAGTTGTGATAAAAATATCTGCAATGTTTGGTTTTCTTCCTGAATACTGTCGTTGTTTATATTTACTGCAGGAAGAAACGGTAAAAACGGCGTTTTATAAGAAAAAAGGCTCGAAAGCCTGTGAGCAAAAACAAACCCCACCCCCCACCTTTCCTATTGGTCCAAAAAAAGTACCATGTCAACAAATCAAAAAATGATATGGTGACGTGGCATCTAGTTGTTAAGAAACGGGGGGAAGTTTTAGGAGTGACGGCGGTGTTTTGAGATGTGAGAGATTTGAGACGTTTAGCGCAAATCTTGTGTAGTCAGTGTGTAGTGTAGTCAATAGTTTTGTTGTGTGTGTCAAAACAATGAGGCAATTTCTGAATGTTACAGGTGTTACAGGAGTGATACATCTCCTGTTGTCAGGCCTGCAGGTATCAGGCTGTTGTTCTCCTTTATCTCATAGTGGACAGAAATATTTTTTGGAGTGGCACAAATAATTTGTGTGGCATCAGATTTGATGCAGAACAGCTGATTGTTCTGTAAATAGCTTGAAATGTTTATTTAAAAACGTATTGGCTGCGTTTAAAAAAATAGCTGCAAAAAACTTTATTTGCCAAACTGAGTTACTTTTTTGAAGAAGTAACTATATAATTAATTGCCCAAAATTGGTCATTATATGCTGTGTTTTGCAGACAGAGAGTTACAGACTCTCTCCCAGACCACAGACTCATACTCATACGATTGTATGGTTGCCGGTTCGAGCCCCGGCTTGGACAGTCTCGGCAGGGCTCTAGAGTGCGACCAATTTGGTCGCAAATGCGACCAAATTGGTGCGACTAAAAAAAAAAATTTGGTTGCACCTGTGCGACCAACTGTTCGGGTAGCAAAAAAAAAAAATCTGCACACTGCAAATTCCTTGTAGCTTGACAAGATTTATTGTCTTAATTTTAGCCAGATTATCTTGTCCATCTTGTTTTGAACATTACAAGCTAGTTTCCAGTCTCATGTGTTAGATGATTAGACTTGTTTCAAGTATATATTACTTTTTTTCCTTATTTAGTCTGTATATCTAAAAATGAACCATTTTACATTTATTTCAAGCAAAAATAGCTTTTAGATAGAGTGTAAAACAAAAATTATCTCAAAATAAGAAACATTCACCTTTTTCCTTGAAATAAGAAAGTCACTCATTGGAAGGTATTTATTTCAGGTTTTTAAAGAAAGGACATCTTCAAGGTTATATTTTGTCATAACATAGACACTGTTTCTGAAATTGACTGGGTAATATGACGTAAAATCAAGTAGGTCTTCAACATCAGTCAGTTCAGTTGCTTGGGCAAGGTTGGGAATTGCAATTTCATAGGCAAGAAAGTCTTTGTTGAAACCCAAGGTTTCATACACCTGGTATTCAAAACAATAAAGTACACTATTAACAATAAAAATGTTTTTTACAAGTCCAAAGATAGGGTTTAAACCATTTGCTGAAATGAGTATAAGAGACCTGTCACAGATGTATTTGTTTCCATGTAAAATAAGCCACTTTACTCTAACGGCATGATGTATAGCATCTTCAATCCCCAAAAACTCTACAACCTTTGATTGCAAATGGTCCATATTAGCAACCTCTGATACAGGACCTAGTTCTTTCTCATTTACAAATATCGGATGCTCAGTTCCTGCTTCACTTTGGCAACACTCCAGCAGCTGATTGTGGTTTACAAGAGACTTGCACACATTCTTAAAGTTTAATTTGGATGACCATTGTTTAAAAAAACTGTGTTTAGACTCGAATCTCATGCACATATGACGTATTACAGGTCCCAGGGCAATAATTTGAGAGGGAAGATGCAGCATGTAATGTTGCTTTGGTATTACATTTTTTTCTGGGAATAGTTGCCTGAATTGTTTAAGATGATCTTCTATCATTTTTTTTAGTTTGGACACAGTTTGTAAAGACACAACTGGGGCAAAAAGTATTTTAACAATTTCAATTAAATCCAAAATAAACTGGATAAAGGGATTTTTCTCTACAACACTGTACAATAAGAATGGCACAATCTTGATCAATATAAGCATTTGTCCAGAGGATTGTTTGAGTCTGTTGTCACTTGAAGCTAAAGTAGCAATACTAATTGGTGAAGGCTTGTCACGTATGTCCACTGATGAAAAAGGAAAGTTCTGCATGGCAGAATTAAACAAGTCCAAATCCAAATTTCCAGATAAAACAAGGTATTTCAACACACACTTAATTTCCATTGGTGCCACTCCTTCAAGAATTACATGCATAATATCCTGTGGCATCTGCTCTATGAGATTAAAACCTGGGAAATCAACTAATTTGCTTTGTCTATTTATGCCAAAAGTCGTTTTGAGCGAGGATTTCAAAAATTCGGTAGTTGCCCTTTCTATTTCAATGCACTGCCTAATGTGTCCGTCCAATGTCCGTCTGGTGAAACTATGTTCATTGAAATTTTCTTGCATTTCATCAAAAGTACACTCACAATGACGACATTTGCTATACGCAAAACCAACTCCTTCCTTAAATCCTGCAAGCTCATGCTGGGCAAGAGTGTCTCCACACACAGCAACAACTGCTCCGTTTAAATAAAATTCCCCATTGACAGTGTTAATCATAACACCATCGTACAGTAACTTCAAGTCCTCATTGATTCTCCGCAGTATTATATCTACCCCACACTCATCTATGTCCCTAGACTTTGCGATTGCGAGAAGTCTGATGGAAGCCAACTTTGATCTAAACTTAGGGTCTATGTTGCCTAAGGTGTAATAAAACATTAGTAGTTTATTTACACTCGCACGTGACCCTAGGGGGTTACACATTTCTATCTCATCAGAATAGAGTATCAGTTGTAAAGCAGAGTTCTTCTTTGAAAACAGTGGGTGGGTTTTGAAAATAATTCCATCATTAATGTCATACAAAAAACTGGCGTTGGGGCAACTCTGAGGTCCAGCACTGAGCATGTCAAATAGTCTTGAATTGGATAAAAGCTGTTTCAAACTTTCAATCAAAGGAATGTAGTAGAAAGACTTGTTTTTGATTGCAAGAACTCTCGATTCTCCCTTTTTAACTCTACAGGCATAATTGGAAATGATGATCTCCTCAGGTGTGACAGGGTTGAAATGCATCTGTGTTACACGGTCCTGTAGGTTTGAAGCTGCACATATGGGAAAGGGATCCTGAAAGTTGTCCAGTGTTGAAAGAACTTCTTGTTGTAAAGGTCCATTGCTGTCAGGTTGCCTTTCAAGGATGGTCTTTATTTTTCCCCTCAAGGACGTCAGAAGAGCTGTTTGATACTGTTGGACACCAAGGACAATGTTGTTGACACTCCTCTGATGGGGGAAAAAAAAACACATCAGAGACATGAAAGCGTAAATAGAAAATATAACAGAAGCAAAATGCAACTCTATTTCTTTAGCTCAAATTAATGAGCCACTGAATGTTGTAATTTACCAGTGGAGCAGTAGAAGAAGAAATCAGCCAATAATTGGCATTGTTTTGCATGACATGCCACATGCATGACTCACGTGGCACAAACACATTGCACCGAGCAAGATGGAGGAGCATGAAAGGTTACAACAGAAAAAGTGAACAAATGATTGCCTCATTTATTTTTTTTTATGTAATTCTACTTCATTTGTCTTTTATGCCTAAAAGTGAACACATTTTACACTGTTAAGCCTATTTTAAACTGTTGAGTGTGCCCAGAGTTACATACATTGCAGTGAACTGCACAACTCTTGTGCTTAACTTCTTCGTAATGTACATTTGTTCTTAATAACTTATATAGGTGAAAGTAATAGCTGAATAAAACCAGCGATGAAAAACAATCAATTAATTGCAAAGATAGTGGACAGATTATGAAAAAAAAATCATTAGTTGCAGCCTTACATTGAACCAGACTTATTAACAAGTTAACAATGACACCCCCATAATATCAGATGAAGCAGTACCTGTGATAGGTGGCATTGCTCCCGCACACCAATAGCAAATGCAGCTGCACATCTGGCAAGATCAACAGTTTCTCTTTTACCCTACAGGACAAAAAGAAAAACAATTGTGTAAGAAAAATGACTCACTCAGAATGTGTTTCAAATTCCACCAGATGCAAAACAAAACAAAGAAATATTCCAAACTGTTGTACATTTTTGCTATTAAAAGATTCATACTACAATGGATAGCTAATGAAGCTGCAAATGTTATGAACAATTTAAGAGTTATTTAATGAAACTTAACCAATCTTTATGGAATCTACTCTGAAGTTAACTGAAAGAAAAATTTGAAAGCTGCTTGGTTCATGGAGCATCTAACAACAACCAAGGCAGGTACACAACACTGGTAAATAAGTTTATTTATTATGTTTAAGTATGGTAACTAAGCCTACATTGTTGTGCAAGCCTGAATTTCAGCGGATTCATGCATTTGAAATTCAGCACTGGCCTTCATACCTATTAAAATATTCTAATCAAGTAGTTTATCTTAGAAAACACATAACTTTAAATTTAGCTATAATTTTCACTTGAACTGAGTACATTTTCTCTAGTTAGGCTTTACTACGGTTTTACTAAAGCTGAATTGGGGTAACTGTGCTTGGTTAAGGTTAAACAACACACATACAATTAAAAATTCGCGCGCGTACACACAGAAACACATAAAGTACATTACCTGATTCTGACGAGGTGTTTGAAGCTCAGCCGCGTCTTGCTCCATCACGTTCTGACTTTCCTGTCGCTCCTCCTCCAACACCTCCGATGTTACTGGGGGGTCTAGTGGTGGTGGCTCTACTTCAGTGCCATTGCCATTGCTAACAGTTTGTCTGGGTTCGGCAGTATAGTCGGCAAAAATGGCTGTACCAAAATTTTCGCCTCCTAATACATTTGCATCGGATGAAGCTGTCAGCCATCCTGTAGGCGGGTTCCCAGTGGAGATGTATTGTGGATGTGTGCGTCTGAGATGGTGGTAAAACGAGTTGAAAACACGGTAATCCTCGGCGCATCCATCGACTCCACAAATGACACGGAAATCTGGACTGCGACTGTGTGCAGTATTAATGTGACTTAAGAGAGACTTCAATGTTAACGCCACAAAGATGAAGCAAATCACACACCTCCAACAGGCCATTGTATTAGACTAAAGTCAAGCAAAAAATATGTTGCAGTGTGGAGCTGTTGCCGCGCTAGTTTGGGAAATACCAAGTTCATGGGGGGAGGGGGGTATTACAAACTGGAGCTGTAAAAACAAAAAATGGTCACAAATAAGGTAAAATGAAATAACACCTATAAGAGTTTATTTTAAATCAATGAAGAAGAAATTTACCTATCATACTGACTGTGTTTTATGAACGTACAAACCACTAAATTGTATATAGAAGCAAAAATTGAGATGTGCACCCCCCTTCGTGTTCCATGTTAGTTGTTACCCAACTCCGTTTGAATTTGGAGTCACAGGAATCTTCTGCACCTGAGCATTGAAAGAAAAACTGTGAGAGAAAGCTTCGTCAAGAAAGAGAGGTAAGCAATTTTAATTTTTCGAATGTAAGTAGTGTGTAGTCTAATCACTGTTTTAAAGTCAAGCGGACAGAATAATAAATTTAATTTGAGCGCGGGAAGGAGTAATGTAGCATGCTAACGGATGCTAGCGTTAGCTTAGCAGCCCTCGCATGTGGTTCAGAGAACATTATTTAGTGAAGTATCTACTGTAATGTTGTGAGAATTCCTAGCTATGCTATTTATAAGGGGCAGTATTAGCCGTTTGTATTAACTTAAGTTAATAGGCACACTGAGAATTTCTTTCAATTAGCAAGAGAGCTAATTAACCACATTCAGGGTTTTCCAATTGTCTTTGACTGATTTACTAGCTGCTTGTATTCCCTCACAAGGTGTGGGTTTAAATTAATATTTTGATATTAATTGGATTTATTAAAGTGGGCTCAAAACAGTGTTATTCAGGAATCAGGCTGGTTGGTAAAACAAGTAGCGCTGTGTATCGATTCAAAATTGAAACAGAAGATGGCAGCACTGTATGTGCAAGGATGCCAGCTGCCGTTAAACCCCGAAGAAGAAGAAGAAGCTGTATCCCAGAATTCATAGCGCGGCCTAGCTCAGTTTCCAAAAATGGCGGCAGCTAGTTAGTTTTAAAATTTCTCTTATTACTCTTTCTAGGTCACAAAATAAACGTTTAACATATTTTCAGGCGAGAATGTAGCCGTGTAAACTTCAAATATCTGGACAGTTTATCAAGACACCACATATTTTCAAAAGCGCTCCGACGTTTTCGGAGACGTCTGTTACCCACTAGCTCGATAGCTAGCCGGGGTTTAACGCTCACTAGAGCCGTGAGAACACCGGACTCCGGGCGAACCATTTTCAAAACCACCGCCGTCTTTCACTACTCAGGTGAACATGATATATAAGTCACTTAAATAACTTAAAAATGTTATTGTTTGGCTTTTTTCAGTATTTTATTTGTTCCTGAGTAAATCGGTTTGGCTGAGATTAAAGTTATAGTTTTTACACAGCTGAATAAACGTCAAGCAGACAACTGATTATCAGAAGTGTGAGATGCTGGAGAATATACTCCGGTGTCCTTTTATATTTTAGATAGCAATGAGCAATCTGCAAATTTCTTTAAAATGTAATAAACTATCATCTTGCCTTTATTTTTAGTTAGCACATACCTTAAACACTTAAAGCTATAAGCTAATGATCGTTATGTAAGAGCAGATACTGCTGGTGCAATAAGCTGTACATTTTACGTCCAATGGATGCATGATCTGGCAGCCCTAGTCAGCATAATCTTATTGATGAAATTCAATGACACAAATCTGGGTGAGTAAAAGTTCACCGGGCAATATTGTATAACCCTTTCAGACCTCAGCCGGGCTGTCTGGACATTTCTTTTCTATAATAGCTTTAAAAAGGGTAAAAATGTTGAACAATCAAAACGATTCTTTGACGTGAATCAATTTGATTCTCATGGGACTCAATTAAGATTCAACTTTTCAAATGTTTTTAACATAACACTAATTGTAAACATTTGTCTTGCAGGTGACTGAGCAATGGAGAAGCTGGATGATGTAACAGTATCTGTCCTTAAAGGTTATATTTGATAATATATTTGTGTGTGTGTGTGTGTATATATATATATATATATATATATATATATATATATATATATATATATATATATATATATATATATATTAAAAAAACAGTTATGTTTGTGCAGTTATGTGCTTGCACAGTTTAACTGGTGTTTGTCTTTTTGTTAGCTGCAAGCATTGACGAGCGCATGCTTTTAACATTGACCCGTGATGATCTGAGGGACCTTTTTTCTGGGCCTGAGCACTTTCTCAGAAGAAAACATGTGTGGTCAATAATTCATCCTGAGGTATTATGTAAAAAATATTTAGTTCAACTAATCTCCAGAAAGTATGCTTTTATTTTAGCAGTACTTGACATTTTTATTTTCTCACCCTAAACCAGGAAGACCATCCGCTACCACAGAAACCTGAAACAACTTCTTCACCCAGGGTAGTTGCAACAGGCCCTCCAACTGCTGATGCTAATGCAAGCCAGCTGAAAACCTTGCAGCTCCCCAGTCCTCCGGAATATGTTCTGTACACCGACAGTGAGTTGGAGCAATGCCGAAAGAGTTACCTGGAGTTGGCCTGCTCCGGCAGGGAACAGGCATGCGTCATGTCAAAAGAACTGAGATGCAGATTGGTGAGAAATACAATCACAAGTATGGTGTCCCTTTTGAGAGCAAGCCAAGGCCAAATGGAG
Organism: Maylandia zebra; assembly: GCF_041146795.1. NCBI lineage: Eukaryota > Metazoa > Chordata > Actinopteri > Cichliformes > Cichlidae > Maylandia > Maylandia zebra. The sequence continues at coordinate 37,432,797 of NC_135167.1, forward strand.
CGATACCCCTCTAAGACCGAAATCACTGCAATGGCTAAAAAAGTTGTGGAATATTATCCTATGCTGCAGGATAATGATGCAAGCGTAAAACACGTAAGTTCTTGTATTTGTGTCTCATATATAAATCATTTTGTTTTGTTCAGGGGGCATGATATATATGTATTTTCACCAGGAGAGCATTAATGCCAAGTTACAAAAAAGGCTGCAAAATATGAAAACCCCAGTAAAAAGGCAAGGACCAACACCGGAGAGGGGACGGCCCAAGAGAAGGCTCACTGACCTCTACCCAAGGGATGAAGAAGCTGATGATGAAGATGCTGATCGCAGTTCTTCCAGTGGTGCATCTACTCTGTTATCACCTGTCAGAAATTCTGACAATGCCTCCACTTCATGTGAGTACTAGTAATTTTGTAAAATGGTTATCAACACACAGCCAGTAGTAGCTAATGTTTTGTGGAAGTCTACTTCAGTAACAATGAAAAACCAAAATGCTCTTGTACTTCTCTCTATCTTAGCTGACAAGGATAGTCGGCAAATACAAGCAAGACATTACAAAACATTACAAGAAATGTGTAAGAAGGCAAAACCAAACCAAGAAGATGTGTCCCAGCTATTAGACCTCGAGTTTGAAGCCAGAAGATCCTTCATTGACTCAGACACCATGAAAGAGGAGAACAGAGCTTGCCTCATCTTGGATGCATATCCATGCTTTAAAGAATTGCATCATGTAAGTTTTTGGAAGAGTTAATAAATAATCACTTTAATTTCAAATATATTTGGTGTGGTAGTAAAGTTATTTTGATTTTATTTGTCTACTTATTTTTTTAAACCTATTGTAGGCGTTGGGTGAGCTTCGCAGAATTTTGGATCCCCACAACAACAAGTTCATCAGTCAAGTAAAACTGAGATGGGAAGAATTCTGCTCCAGGGTAGAGTTCTACGGTGTGTCAAAGAAGGCAATGAATCCACCAATGACCATGGACAAAAGTAAGTTTTACCATTTGAATACAAAGTTCTCATCCTTTAAAATTTATGTTTATGAAGGTTTGTTTCTGCTTTGTCCAGCTGAAGCCCACCTTGCACTGATGAAGGCTCTTCCAACCCTCTTTCCCACACCTGCCCATCCACCAAAAAAGATGGGGAATGCTTCTGAAGCATTTCTACATGTCCTGAAGGTAAGTTTTATAAAATTTGCTTATAAAGATCTACAGAAAATTTGGCAAACAAAATATTTCGGTCAAACATGACTCAAAAATGCTTTTTCAGTTTCAGCCGAAAGACTTAAATCTATAATTTATTGTTTTCATTAATTTATAACGTATTTAATGTACACGAGTGTGGTCACATAAGGAGTCGCTTGATAAACCATAAGTCAAAACTACTATAAAATGTGTGTAACCAACAAAGAACAAGATAATGACATCTCCAACGTTATGACCAATTCCCAGCAAAAAAACATACAATTAACATAAGATGTTGACTGTCATGTCTTTTGTGTCTTGCAGCCTACAGAAGATCCAGATGCTGTCCTCCAGAAACGAAGCTTGTCATGTCCAGTAGTGATGTTCGATGGCTGCAAGTGTGTCATTGCTGTTGGTAATTTACCAGTTACAACATTTGACAAAGAAAAAATTGGTGAGGCTATGATATATGTGATGGCATACTTTTATGCACTCCATCTGACTTACCCCAAATGCGTGGCAACCCTGCTGTCTGTCATTCAGACAGAAGTTCTCCAGGATGCCATTCATGAGCATGACACTACATCATCTTACAGAAAAGCCCTGGCAGAATGGCATGCATTTACTGGAAAGTAGTGTGTAAATTTCAGATAAGATTAGGAGAGGGCACTTCTGTTTTGTTTTTGTTTGTTTTTTCAATGTGGGTCTTATTTCTAAAATGGAAAATGTTCATTTACTCACCCAGACAAGTTTTGTGGTATTTGGTGTCATTCGGAAGAAATTTGAATCTTTGTGGTCTTCCTATGTCACTCGTCAATTTTAATGGGGCAATGGCGAAACCTCTAAGGCTGTTGAAATGTTGAAACCACTTAAACAAACTCATAATGTTGGACCTGTACTGTTCAATTGTATCTTTATTATCTGCAGGTTATTGTTAAAGTGGACAAATAAAGATGGACACTTTTACTCTGTTTCAGTTTTGTTTTGTCCTTAATCAGCAATATAATCTTAAAGTAGTGTTTAGCTAAATTTAAAAAGAAGAAATTTCTTAAAAATGATTTAATGTACTAGTTTTTAGATTATTTGCCTTGATTTGTTTGTTAGAATAAGTGTTTTATGCCTATTTTCAGATTTAATTTCTTCAACATTTTACTTAGAACAAGTGGTTAAAGCTTATTTTAGGTTTCAAGCCATGATTGGTTGCCTGGAATAAGTGTAAAAGACTTATTTTTTAGCTTTATTATCTTTATTTGTGGCCTACAATCAGTGGTTAAAGCTTATTTTAAGTTTCAATTGTTCTAATTTGTTGCCTGTAATAAGTGTAAAAGACTTATTTTTAGCTTTATTATCTTATTTGTGGCCTACAATAAGTGGTTAAAGCTTATTTTAAGTTTCAATGTTCTGATTTGTTCCCTGGAATGAGTGTAAAATACTTATTTTTAGCTTTATTTAAATCTAGATATTGTTCTTATTTCAAGAAATCTTATTAAGAAAAAAACACTTACCCCATGGGCAGATAATTTCACTTGTTTTAAGCAAATCTTCACCAAAAATAAGTGTATTTTTCTAGTATTAAGGAGGTGGGTTTTTGCAGTGCAACCTTCCCTGTGGTCAACAACAGACACATGTTATGCCCCTATCGTGGACTAAACCAATCAGAGATAGTAAGGGGCGGGACCTCTCTGATTGGCCGTGGTCCAGTTGAAAGTGCAGGTGGAGAGAGGGAGGTGAGTAGCTTGAATAAAGCGATATCAATTCATTAAATCCTGAATCGACTTTTAAACATAACTGTGTTTTGCCAGAAACGCCAGATTCTCAGATTAAAGCTCACAAAACCATTTCAACAACAACCAAACAGCAAATGAGAGCAGGTACACGGACTCCACACAAAGACGTAAACACAGAACGGACCCGACGCATCAGAATCAACTTTGTCTTTCTCGGCTTTCTCACCCGACGGCCCGTAGACGGACACGCTGTCGGAGCTTAGCGATCCTGATGCGTCCGGTCCGCGCTGTGATTACGTCTTTTTGCGCTGATTCTGAGCTGCAGGTTTTGTCTCTCCAGCCAAAATTCACCGAGCCAGCAGCAAAAGAAGCAGCAAACTGCGCTTCACATTTGATCAATGTCGTCATGAATTTTGCTGTTTTGCTTCCACGACTATTAAAATCACACTTCATGCACAGCTAGCTCTCTCTCTCTATCTCTCTCTGTACTTCAAGAACAGTTTCCCGTCTCCAATCTCTGTTTTCTGTATTATTCATTTGCTTATTACCCACCAGTCTACCGTTGTTTACAGCGCTGTGGCTGCTGTCTTTTTCTTTTCTTTTTTTCACTTAAATGACCTCGGACAAGAAAGCCCATTTTTTTCTGTTGTTCAATATTGAAGAAATTTAAACTTTATATGCAGAACATTGTAGAATCTTTTTAAGGTTATCTGCTATAAAAAGCCAGACCAGGAAAATCTCCTTCATGTTTTTCTGTGTTTTATTCTCAGTTACTTTCACACAAAGGCATCTGCTGTGATGTTCACAATTCTGATGAAGTCAGTACTGATAAATGATCAGAATTATAATATTTCTGACTGTCTGAGGCTAAGTTGAATCGAATCGGGACTTTGAAAACCGGAATCGAATGGATTATAGAAATCAGTGATGATACCCAGCCCTAGTGAGCAGCCTAGGCACGACAGAAGTGGATGTAGCTGTAATAGGAAAAGAACTATTGCTAACTTTTCTGTTAAGGCCTGATCCTTCTGAAATTCATAGCCAGTGCTCTGACACGGTGTCATCAATCTTTGAATGCTGAAAAAGCACAGTGTATCCAGAAAAACACATTATATTATATAAATTATTATAAAATTTGTGTGCGCCTAACTTTTGTGTTATTATCATCATAATACAAGTCAGAGCTTTATAAAAAATAAAAATAAAAAAAAGTAAGTTGTGTTTTCGAAATTGGAGTTCAGTTATTTTTACTTCCAATAGTGTTAACATACTACACAGCTCATGAACAAGATTTATTTATTAATTTTTACTGTAAGTGGGCTAAAGCAGTTAATTAAAAGTAGTCTAACATAAATGTAAACGCTGTAATTTGATTATTTTAATAAACCATGTTTGGATAAGATGCCGGCGTGACCACAGTGCACACGTCTGATGTCGCTCACAGTGGTCAAAGGGACCACTCAGGGAGTTTGTGTGTTCGCTCAGACACGTGAAAAATTAGAGGGAACATTGACTTGGTCAGAAGCGTTGCAGCAGCGTTCTGAACAACTTGCAGATGTTTCAAAGAGGCTTTACATAAACAAGTAAATAAAGAACTATAATAATCCAGACGAGGTGAAACAAATGCATGAATGACAATTTCTAATTCGGAGCGCGATACAATGGAACTCAGCTTAGCAATGTTTCTCAAGTGATAAAAACAGGAGTGGACCAGAGATTTAACATGAGCGTCTAAAGTCAATAGTAACACCAGGTTTACTATTCCCTAAGTTCCCTAAGTAAGGTTACACAAGCTCCAAGACATTAAGAACAGTAACAGACCGAACTAATTTAAATTAAGCAAATATATTACAAAGTTACAAAATGTAAGAAATTGCTTTAATATATACAAATAGCTCATTTATAAATATCCAGAATATTACAGAAATTAATCATAAATGATGATAATTTTTCTCTAAACTGTAAAACTTTGTTATTTGTATGTTATTTGTGTTATTATTTTTATAAGATAGTGATGCGTATGGACACATGAGGCAGCACAGCGCTTCCAACTACGGTGCATCTTTTTTGTGCTTTTTATTCTTTTTCGTTGCATCTTCCTGCAACGCTTTGATCAGCAAGTGATGCAGACAGCGGTGTTGTCTACTGATTGTTACTGAATCCTGGCTCCATCCAAACATCCCTGATGCCTCAGTGGAGTTAGCAGGACTCCAAAAGTCTCTGTAAGGCAAGGGTGGCCAACTCGCCAGTGTCCTGGAGTCCTGCAGGTTTTAGATGTGTCCTTGGTCCAACACAGCTGATTTAAATGGCTAAATTACCTCCTCAACACGTCTTGAAGTTCTCCAGAGGCCTGGTAATAAAATAATTCAGGTGATTCAGGTTAACCCTGTTAACCCAGGGTGATATCTAGAACCTGCAGGACACTGGCCCTTGAGGAATGGAGTTGCCCACCCCTGCCATAAGGAAAACGGTGGTGGGCTCTGTGCTTATGTGCTTCAGGACAGGTCCCATAACAGTAGAATTATAGACAGTCACTGCTCACCAGACCTAGGGATGGGTATCGAAAACCGGTTCTTGTTGAGAACCGGTTTCCACTGTTTTAATTCCCTGGAATTGTTTGCCATTTTTGTAAACGATTCCCTTATCGATTCCAGTCGCCCCGAATGACGTCACCACGTTGCGGAGCGTCATTTACCTGGCAGGAAACATGGCGGCTCAAACGCTCAAAAGTTTGATTATACTTTACGAGAACGGATGACAACAGGGCCACTTGCAATACTTGCAAAGTAGATATTTCATTTAAGGGAGGAAACACTACGAATATGCAAAAGCATTTGCTCACAAAACACGCGATGACCTTAAATGAATGTCATGTTTTTAATTCCGCTCCGGACTCGTGAATCTCAACCCAGCAGCAGCGGTAACGTTTGCACGTCCTCTCCCATTAATGCGGCAGGTAAATAATCAACTAACAGTGCATATTATGTTAGCGCGATCTGCCTTATTACAAAACCTGCCATTACTGTGCGTTTAGGTGACCATGATGAGAGAGACAGACAGAGTCTGGCTCAGATGCTGGCAGTTCTCGCTGCAGTCTACCGGTATCGTCACTGCTCAGGCCAGGATAGACGAATGTCACCGAGCAGTGACTAAGTTTGTGGTCAAAGGCTTGCACCCATTTGCCACAGCAGATGCCCCCGATTTCACTTTGGTAAGTGAATGTGTTTAATTGTAGGCAGGACATTACTGGATATTCTTGTGTAATTGCTACAGAATAATTTATGTTATACTTTGTTATTGCTACAGAAGAATATTTATTTTATTATTTTATATTTACATTTTCTTTTCCTGGGGACCCTGTGACACCCCATTGAAGAGCCGTAGGCTGTGGATCTCTTAAGATCTCACTGTTGGGTTTGTAAGGTCATGTTACTCCTAAATTTCTATATTGTTCAAAGAGAAGATATAAAACAAAGTTCTAAGCTTTTCGACCTTAGTCTTCTCCTTTTTCAAAAAGAATCGATAAAGAATCGAATCGTTAAACAGAATCGAAAATGGAATCGGAATCGTGAAAATCTTATCAATACCCATCCCTAACCAGACCTAAAGGCCACCAGATCTAGAGGCCACGTCCATTAGTAAACAGCAGAGAAAGCACCTGGAGGAAGTCCATATTATTGCTGGGGACTCCCCAAATTCCACCAACATGTTCTATCAGGGGGGACAGGACACTGGACCATGTGCAACATCAAACAGACCTACAGAGCAACACCCCTCCCCCACCTGAGACAATATGACCACCTCACCTGCTCCTCATCCCTCCCTATTCTAAGGAAGGAAACAAACCCCTCCAGATGATGCTATCCTCCAGCTACAGGACTGCTTTGATCCGACAGACTGGTCCATCTTTGGTTATCGGACCCGGAGTTAGCAACATCCCCCAAGAACCTGAAGAGTAGAGTCCTGGCCCCTAGCCCTGCCAGTGTAGCAGAAATGATGACGGATGATGATGGCAGCAGCAGCCGTTCTTCTCTGGGTCAGTAGCTTAATGTTGTTCATGTGTAATTTACGTTGAGTAGGCTAACCACGTTATTAAATTAATGCACGTAAGGTGAACTAGCAAACACCGTCATAGTTACATGCGGCTGTCTTCTTGTTTGATGGCAGATACTCCCTTCACCCTGGCCAAAAAGGCTAAAATGACCAAAGAAAAAGTCGATAAAATTCATAGGGCAGTGACAAAATTTATAGTCAAAGATCCCCATCCATTTTCAACGGAGTAGTCACCATCATTCAGGTGAAAAATTTTGTATTACTCTGACATAAAAAATAATATCTTATAGACTGTATAATACTGTAAAAGTTAATATGTTCATAGCTGCTTAGCTTTGTAAGTCTTTTCTAAATTATTGGTGTAAATATGTACAGTGGGGCAAAAAAGTATTTAGTCAGCCACCGATTGTGCAAGTTCCCCCACCTAAAATGATGACAGAGGTCAGTAATTTGCACCAGAGGTACACTTCAACTGTGAGAGACAGAATGTGAAAAAAAAATCCATGAATTCACATGGTAGGATTTGTAAAGAATTTATTCGTAAATTAGGGTGGAAAATAAGTATTTGGTCACCTCAAACATGGAAAATCTCTGGCTCTCACAGACCTGTAACGTCTTCTGTAAGAAGCTTTTCTGTCCCCCACTCGTTACCTGTATGAATGGCACCTGTTTGAACTCATCATCTGTATAAAAGACACCTGTCCACAGCCTCAAACAGTCAGACTCCAAACTCCGCCATGGCCAAGACCAAAGAGCTTTCGAAGGACACCAGGAAAAGTATTGTAGACCTGCACCAGACTGGGAAGAGTGAATCTACAATAGGCAAGCAGCTTGGTGTGAAAAAATCAACTGTGGGAGCAATCATCAGAAAATGGAAGACATACAAGACCACTGATAATCTCCCTCGATCTGGGGCTCCACGCAAGATCTCATCCCGTGGGGTCAAAATGATCATGAGAACGGTGAGCAAAGATCCCAGAACCACACGGGGGGACCTGGTGAATGACCTGCAGAGAGCTGGGACCAAAGTAACAAAGGTCACCATCAGTAACACACTACAACGGCAGGGAATCAAATCCCGCAGTGCCAGACGTGTTCCGCTGCTGAAGCCAGTGCATGTCCAGGCCCGTCTGAAGTTTGCCAGAGAGCACATGGATGATACAGCAGAGGATTGGGAGAATGTCATGTGGTCAGATGAAACCAAAGTAGAACTTTTTGGTATAAACTCAACTCGTCGTGTTTGGAGGAAGAAGAATACTGAGTTGCATCCCAAGAACACCATACCTACTGTGAAGCATGGGGGTGGAAACATCATGCTATGGGGCTGTTTTTCTGCCAAGGGGACAGGACGACTGATCCGTGTTAAGGACAGAATGAATGAGGCCATGTATCGTGAGATTGTGAGCCAAAACCTCCTTTCATCAGTGAGAACTTTGAAGATGAAACGAGGCTGGGTCTTCCAACATGACAATGATCCAAAACACACCGCCCGGGCAACAAAGGAGTGGCTCCGTAAGAAGCATTTGAAAGTCCTGGAGTGGCCTAGCCAGTCTCCAGACCTCAACCCCATAGAAAATCTGTGGCGGGAGTTGAAAGTCCGTGTTGCTCGGCGACAGCCCCAAAACATCACTGCTCTCGAGAAGATCTGCATGGAGGAATGGGCCAAAATACCAGCTACTGTGTGTGCAAACCTGGTAAAGACCTATAGTAAACGTTTGACCTCTGTTATTGCCAACAAAGGTTATGTTACAAAGTATTGAGTTGTATTTTTGTTATTGACCAAATACTTATTTTCCACCCTGATTTACGAATAAATTCTTTACAAATCCTACCATGTGGATTCATGGATTTTTTTTTTTACATTCTGTCTCTCACAGTTGAAGTGTACCTCTGGTGCAAATTACTGACCTCTGTCATCATTTTAGGTGGGGGAACTTGCACAATCGGTGGCTGACTAAATACTTTTTTGCCCCACTGTAAGTAAATGGTAAATGGCCTGTATTTGTATAGCGCTTTTACTAGCCCCCCTAGGGACCCCAAAGCGCTTTACACACCCAGTCATCCACCCATTCACACACACATTCACACACTGGTGGAGGCAAGCTACAGTTGTAGCCACAGCTGCCCTGGGGCAGACTGATGTAGGTGTTTATAGGTAAACTATATTTGAATAAAGTGTGAGCTATGTGTTTTTACTTTTTCTTTTTTATCTGGAAGAAAAAAATCTAATTCAAATTCAAATGTATTTTCTGTTTATTCAGGGAGATGGGTTATATGTTTTATTTATTTTATGTGGAAAAAAGAATTAAATTTCAAGTCAAAAACACTTTCTTTTTATAAATTTAATTTTTATTTTTTTAATTCAGGGAGATGTCCACTGCCCTTAATCCCAGGTATCAGCCCCCATCCAGGGATGATCTATCCAACACACTTATACCTGCTTGGTATTCCGTGGAGAAAAGCAACCTCATCCAGAATTTGGCACAAGGTCGCTATCACCTGTGATGGATGGACCAGTGTTGCTCAGGACCATTTCCTCACAGTCACTGTTCACTACATCTACAAAGGCAAAATGAAGCAGAATGTGCTCAGCACTGAAGCAGTTTATGAGTCACAAACAGGTCCAGTTGTGGCTAAAGAAATATCAAACGTTGTGGAGCAATTTCACTTGGGAGGGAAAATAATTGCTGCCACACAATCCCGAGTAAGTAGCACATGCAGTTACATATCAAGATGTATTGTTATTCATATGACCTTCTTTTAGTAATTTAAAATATGTTTGTGTCTATCTGTGCTTTAGATTTGCCAGAGCATAATATCATTCTTGAAGTTATGACACGCTGGAATTCTCTCTTCTTGATGGTGGAGAGATTTATGGAGCAGTTTGATGCAATCCAGGCAGCTGCTCTGGATCACCGGCTGAGGAAGCCTATGGAGAAGGACAAGTGAGTGAATGACATCAGCATCACTTGTAAGAGCTAAATTACGTCAGTTACCTTTAACATTGTGAATATTTTTCAAGGCAGAGAAGTTTATTAAGTGCATGAAAGTCCTGTACACGTCAACCATGTGTGTGCCAAGTGACAAGTCTCCCACATGCAGCCAAATCATCCCCATCCTGGCCAAGCTGGAGGCACATTTCAGACGATGTGATGAAGACAGTGTTTTCACCTCTTCAATAAAAGAGAAAGTCTGGGGTATTCTGCAGAACAGATATCAGGTATTTGCAGACAATATCAATGCGCATGAAAAATAGGGTTACCTTTTTCAGTATCAGCTCCTATGTTATATCTTGTTTTACTTAAAGGATGAAAACCTTCAGAAATTTCTGAAGGAGGCCACGATGATGGACCCACGTTTTAAAGGCAGGCTAGATGGTGAGGTAGCTACTGACATCTGGGACAGGTTGGAGAAAGCAGCAGTTGCAAATGCCACAGCAGCAGTTGCACAGTATTTTCACTGCATGTGTACAATCTTGTCCTTTTGCATCATGACGTAGTTTCTATGTTGAAGGAATGCTCTTTTACTATCTGTGTGTCCATAGCCTCCCACCGAGGACCCCAAAGCACACAGCGAGGTGGATGATGCAGACATGGACAAGCCAGAAAAATATGTAATTTCAGAGTTTTTCTAACACAACCACTACCACTACATTCTAAAATTGATCTTTATTTATTTTGCAAACCTCACACTTCTTTTTTCGTTTTTCAGCTAAGAAAGGTCCAGAAACAGGACAGAGTTTCAACAGGCTGCTTCTCAAGCAGGTAGAGTCCCCTCGATCACAGAGCAGGTACAGAAGGAGCTTGAAATATACAAAGCACTGCCAGGAATTCCCTCTGGACAAGACCCTGTGGCCTGGTGGTGGAGTAAGAGGGACACACTCCCCAAATTATCTGCCCTATCAGAAAAATACTTGTGTGTCCCAGCCTCAACGCCTTCTGAAAGAGTTTTCTCTTGTGCTGGGCATGCCATCAGCCAAGAGCGATGCCGCTCCAGAGAAGGCTAATATGATTATCTTTTTGCAAAAAAACAGCTAAACATGAGAGGTTTTTGGACAAAGTTTGTGTTTTTTCCATTGTTTAAGCACTGATTCCAGCCAAGAGTGATATCATCTATGCCCTATAGCTGCAGAAAAGGCTAACGTTGTTAACTTTTTACAAAAAAAACAGCTAAACATGAGAGGTTTTAGGATAAAGTTTGTGTTTCCCATTGTTAAAGCACCGGTTCCAACCAAAGGAGGTATGTTGCATCAACAGAAAAGGCTAACTTGGTTATCGTGTTGCAGAAATAAAGAGACTGCTAAAAATAAAAACACAAGAGGTTTTTGGACAAAGTTTGTGTTCTCCATTCTTTAAGCACCGGTTCGAGCACCGTTTAAGCACCGGCACCAGTTCTAAAGTACCGGTTTGACACCGGTATCGGATAAAACCTAAACGATACCATCCCTAGTTGTGATCTGAGCCCCCCAGGGGAGGTAGAGGTGATGAGTTGTATGCCTCCTTGCTGTTGGCATACAATAAGTCCAATGTTTTATTGTCTCTGGTGTGGCAGGTGACGTACTGGGTGAAGGTGGGGAGAGTGGAGGACAAGGAGATGTGATTAAAGTCCCCAGAGATCAGGACAAAGGCCTGAGGGTGCTGTGTTTGGAGTCTGCTGGTTACAGTGCGCAGGACCTCACAGGCAGCTGCAGCGTTAGCAGAGGGCGGGACATACACAGCTATCATAATCACGTGTGTAAACTCTCGCGGTAGATAGTACGGTCTCATGCTAACTGCTAGCAGCTCAATGTCCTTACAGCATAGCGTCTCTTTGATAGATAAATGCCCAGAGTTACACCATCTATCATTCACAAACACAGCCAGACCCCCTCCTCTCTTCGTACTACTCTCCGTTGTTCTGTCGGCCCGGATCAAATGGAAACCGTCGATGTTTATGTGTGAGTCCGGAGATAGCGCAGTTAGCCACGACTCTGTGAAGCACATCACGCTGCACTCCCTGTAGCTCCTCTGATGTCGGGTTAGAGCTGCGAATTCAGCCACTTTATTGGGGAGAGATCTCACGTTGCCCATAATAACAGATGGAATCGCTGGCTGGTACCTCCTAACCTTACTGCAACGCCCGATCCCAGCCCGAGTGCCACCTCTCTTCCTCCTCACCTCATGGGGGATGTTGGCTCACTCGGCGGTAGGCAGAACAGCGAAGGCCCCGAGGGCTAACAGCTGATCCCTGCTGTAAACAATGGGAGGTCGGACCTTCACGCACTCTCCGGACACAGATGCCGTAAAAAATGTGATAAAAAACAAAATTGTCCATTGTGGAGTAGTACAGTCCACAATAGAAAAACAAGAACAAGAAACACAATAACAACAAAGAAAGAGAAAAAGGACTCGGTCAGGTCGGTGCTGAGACAACGGGAGTTGTAGATGGCAGACAAGGAGGGCAGGGGGCAGCCAATGATTCTTTGTGCTGTGTTCACCACCCTCTGCAGTCTCTTCCGGTCTGCCTTATTAAAATCCCCTGCTATGATGTGGACGCCATTAGGGTGGACACGCTGGTGAAAAGTGATGGCATTTAGCAGCAGAGGGAAAGCTGTGTTTACGTTAGCGTCCGGTGCTATATAGACTGCCGTGATTATTGCAGCACTTAGCTCTCTGGGCAAGAAAAAGTGTCTGCACCTCACCATCATGAACTCCAGGTCAGGAGAGTGTTGTTATACCAACCTTCTCGTAGATGCATAGCCCTCCCTCCTCTATTCTTCCCGAAGTCACCATTCCTGTCCCATCTGTGTAGTATGTGGCCTGCAAGCTGCAACGTGGCATCTGGGATTTGTGTGGGTAGCCATGTCTCTGTGATGATAAGGACGCAGCAGTCCCAAACATAACGAGCTGCATATCTAATCGTAGCTGTATATCTAAATCGTCTGTCTTGTGTACCATGGAGCTGGTGTTTGTAAGTAGAGGCTCGGCAGCGGGGGTTTGAGTGGCTGCTTCTAGGGCTGGGCTATATCATACCGTTCACGGTAATACCGGTGTAATGTTGGGCAACGATAGAAAAATGAAATATCGCGATAGAATATGGGTAAAACGCGCATGCGCAGTGCCTTTGTTTACATATGCACATGGCGGCGACGCAGAACGAGAAGAGCGAAAGTGGATCGTTGAATGAAACGGATGAACCAGAACTGGTTTGTAAAAATGCTGCAACTTTAGTGGTGTGGAACTGGTTTAGCTTTCGTCCGTCAGATACACAACAAAGCACTATTTTTGGTAGTGTTTTTTGGAAAATACGGCACACTTAAAATCAATGCTTTGATTTTTCTGAAAGTCGACAGTGCCCCTTATAATCCCGTGTGCTTTATGTATGAATTCTGGTTGTGTTTACTGACCTCGAAACGATTTTATGTACACGGCGCTCAAAAATCTGTCAAACGTTTTAGTACAACTTTGCTAAGCTACGAAGCCGCACCGCTTGATGGATTGTCGGAGCATTACGGCTATCGTAGGCAGGAGCCTCGGGGAGTGATACGTACTGTGCTTCAACATAATATTACCGTATTGTGTGTGTATAACCTCTTTTTAAGTTTTGTGGATATTATACATGGTTATGCTATCGGGCAGTTTCCACTGGAAATGCCTTTTGGTTAAACTGTCAGCAAGGAATTTGCATTTGCACTGTTAAATTTTTATATAACTTTAATGCACATAAACAGCTGCTTGTTTAAGTGAAAATACATGATGCGTTTTTGCACTAATAAAGTTGTGGAGTCGTAAAGTATTTTGTCTCGTGTCAATTATGTCGTCACTAGACAATATAATCGCAAATTTTCAAATGTATATCGTAATAAATATTTTTGGTGATATTGCCCTCCTCTAGCTGCTTCCTCAGCCTAGCCAGTAGTCCAGCCCTGCAGCCTCGCTTTTGTTTCCTCTCTCTTCATCATCCGCGTCGCCTGTTCGACCCGACAACAATCCATGGAGATCCCGTTGGTCTCGCTATCTTGTCCGGAATGTTGTGTGTGCGATGAAAGTCTCAGGAGATGGTCATGTTCATTTGGGAACCGATGTCCAATATGTCCAGACAACTGTAACGTACAGTAGTGTAGGTAGACAAATGTACAATACACGATAAACACACAAATAGACAAAAATAGCACAAATAGGGAGAGCTGCTGTAAGCTGCTGCATCTGTGCGTGCCACCATTACGCAGACGCTGACCTGAGGGCATCCTTCTGGAGGTCAATCACCTCCAGATTCACAAACAGCTTCTTCCTCTGGGCCATTCAGAATAAACACTATCCCACCCCTGCCCACCAACCTCACCAATCTGAGCCACGATCTGAGTAAGCCCCATCACTCAGACCACTCTCACACGAACTTCGAGACTTTTCCTTGTATTGTTTACAAGCACTTTGCAACCTGGGCCCTGTTTCAGGAAGCCGGTTTGGAAAACTCAGAGTGAAAAACGACACTCACGGTTGAGTAACCCCGAACTGTCCAACTCGGAATATTCGGTTTCAGAAAGGCTGATAACAATTAGTTCAGTCAACGCGGAGTTGCTCTAACCCCAAGTGAAGCGCGCGGACGAGGATACATAAAGCCCTGATAAGCGGAGCACAGATTAAGCGAGTCACCATGGAGACGGAGGGAAAGAAGGCGCGGTCAATGTATTTCACAGCGCTTGAGGCCGAAATTCTGATGGCAGCATATGCCGATAACATGCAAATTCCGCGGAAAAAAGTAACACAGCCACAGCTGCAAAAGAAAGGGAGCATGCATGGCAAAACAGAGTCAATGCGTGAGTGTTAATATAAACATTGATCTAGGGATTTCCACCCATTTAACACGTTATTTTATCATATGTTATTTTATTTGTTATTTTATACATTTTATTTTGTGATGTGATGTGAGCGCAGGTGCAACCCAACAGGCCCCAAACGTTCCTGGCAGCAAGTAAAAATGAAATATAAAAATATAGTCCAAACAGGTAAGGTGTAATTGTATTATGAGCCATAGTGCTTGGTCTCTTTGTCCGATGTAAATCAATTGCAGTTAGAGGCTACATTAATTTTCTTTCTGTAAGCACTTATTGAAATTATCTGAGCACATTACAAGTACATATTTGCTTACTCTGTATGCTCAAATGTGGCCCGTTATAGCCAACAGAAAAAAAGCGGAGGCCCGAAAAACAGGTGGGGGTCCTCCACCACCACCACTCACAGAGGCTGAGCAGTTGGCCCTCAGCCAAAACAGTGGGCGCCCTGTGGCCGAAGGCATCTCTGCGGGGACATCCTCTGAGTCAATAACCCCGCAAGACACAAGTGCCTACATAAGGGGTAAATTCAAAATAATACATGATGTGCATACATCCTTTCTTCACAGTCACCTTTGCAGTGCGACACATTCATTTGATAAACTCTTTACCATAATGAATTATTTTGTAGTGAAGTTATTTTCCGACTGATTTTGCCTTCCCTCAGTCTTGGTTGTCTTTGAGAGCATAATAACAATGAAGTGTAAGGTGATTGGTATGTTTGTTAATTGCCATTTGGTCCCTTGTAAGTTATAAGTGACCTGTATAAACCTCATATTCTATCAGTTGATGGTGATGGTGTACTGCATCTGGTGCAGCCTCCTGTTGAGCCAGACCAACATGCAGTTGTGAGTAATACTCCACAGATTATATGAGTTTACAGTAGAACAGCAATGTTGTTTATTTCTTTACTACAGGAAAATAATGAAGAAACATTGACAGCTGTTACAGAGGAGGAAGCAACAGAGACACTTTATGAGGTTTACATCTTTTAATACTTTGTGTACAGGAAATACAGGCGACCAATAAAGCCAGTTGAACAAAAAATCTGTTTATTCTTCTTTCAACATGTTGAGGTGATGGGTCAAAGGAAATGATTGTGACATATGGTGTCTCTGACTGCGCTTCCATCTTGTATGTCCGTGGGAGGGTCAGGATGTTCATGGTTTGGATCACTGCTGATGTTTGGTTCAGAAGGACAGTGTTCTCCTCTAATTGTGGCAATGTTGTGAAGAATCACACATGCCACAATAATGTCACATGCCCTTTCTGGGGTGACCCTGAGTCTTTGCAGGCACTGGAACCGGGCCTTAAGCATTCCGATAGTCATTTCAATTCTGGCTCTTGTCCTGCAATTAGCCAGATTATATCGCTGCTGTGGGCCCGGTTCAGGGTCAGGGTAAGGGGTAAGCAAATAGGGTAAACATGGATACCCCCTATCACCAAGCAAGTAGCCAGTGAACTCTCCTAAGACAGAAGGGTACACTTCAGTTCAAATGTCCCTGAAGCAATTGGTCTTTATATATTTTAAAGTATTCTCACCTCACCATGTCCAAATTTTGTGCTCAGTGTACATTCACGGAATATTTGTGAGTCATGGACAGAGCCTGGCCACTTGGCTTCCACATTTGTGATAATGTTGGCAGCATCACATATGATCTTCACAGTGCAGAGAACACAAATTAGCATCCATTACTATAATGAAATAATTTGTTAGTTTGAAATGCTACAGGGAACTATGTACCTGTACATTAATGCTGTGGAAAGACTTCCTGTTCACATAGTCTCCTTCATTTACTGAAGGAGCAATGATTGGAATGTGAGTGCCATCTGTACAGCCAATCACGCCTGGGAACCCTGAAAATAAATGTGCAATTTAAGTAGTAGTCCAAGTATCACCACATCATACATTAAGTTTTGGTCATCCTGATACCTGCAATTTTGTGGCATCCCTCTTTGATAAATCTTGTGGGTCTGTGACCGGGGAACACCACAGACGAGTACAGGAGACGTTTCAGTGCAACTGTAACATTCCTGACTGCCCGACAGACGGTAGCCTTGGAAACGTGCTCAGCGTCACCAATATTATACAGAAAGCTCCCGTTTGCAAGAAACCGAAGTGCAATACAAATAATATGCAATGAACTGAGAGCATGTCCGCGATGTGTCACATGCGTAATATATGGCCTGAGGATGTTATCCAAATAAATTATAGATTGTGCTGAGAAACGGTAACGTTCGCACAGAAAATCATCAGGAAATGATAAAATGTCCAAACGCGCTCTGATCACTCTCTCCCGGCGGAGAGCTCTGCGGAGAATTTGGGCTTCACAATCTACTGGCTCTTCAAGGAAGTGGCACGCCATGTCCGACACTTCCTACTGTCAGGTTTCCGACAAAGGGGCGGAGACAGTCAGGGTTAGTTGTAGTAAACCTGCTAGGGGGCAGGTTAGCTTCACGGAGTGTGTCGTCATAGTGACTCACTCAGGCTGCAGCTGAACTCGCTTTGTGAAACCGAAAACCCAGAGTTTTCGTTAAATCAGGGTATACTTACTCAGTTTTTCCACTAAACCGGCTTCCTGAAACAGGGCCCTGTTCACCAATGTGTGCCTTTCACTGATAAACATTACTCTGCCTCAGAAAATGTATATATTCCAAATGAAACTGAACAAAGTCAACAAATTTGAAATTTGTTTTCTGTTTTGCTTAAGGTGACACAGTGAATGGGGTTTGTATCTCCATGTGTTTACAACAGGTAGACTTCATGCAAATAACAAGAACACTAACTGTGTTAGCTGGAGAGGAAACGCTAAATAAAGCTAGTTGTAGCCACATAATTAACAATCATAACTGACTTTAAGGTTTAAATCTTGTTGATCTTGATTTAAAATAACATTTACAAAGAAAGAAAAGTAAAAACCTTTTAAATAGGTATCTTACTTCTGTCTGCAGGGTTTTCTCTTATTATTATATCCAACTTGCACAGCTCAAACTATGTCCGTATTCTTATGTGTGTCTATGTGTATGTGTGTGTGTGTGTGTGTGTACTAGAGATGGACATTTTTTATGTCCGATACAGATACCGATATCATAAATTTGGATATCTGCCGATACCTATATGAATCCGATATAGTGTAGTTTTTAATCAATAAAACTGTTTTTTTAATATATTGCTGCATTTTGTGTAAGTTCATACTCAAGTTTAAACCCCCCCACTAAACCCCACTGTGCTTCCACAGGCCCCGCTGGTTTAGAGACTTATTCCCGTTAACGAAGCAAGACGAACAGCAATCGATCGATTTTACTTGCTAGCAAGGGAGGCTGGTCGGAACCAGGCTCTTGGAGCTGAGTGCGCCTCACCTGTTTCCTAGCCAACTTCAAATAAACAGCCTTCCTTGCAGCCTTTTTATTGAATACAGTTACAGTTTACACAGGCACCACTAGAGATGGCACGATACCATTTTTTTCATGTCTGATACAGATACCGATATCATAAATTTGGATATCTGCCGATACCGATATGAATCTGATATAGTGTATTTTTTAATCAATAAAACTGTTTTTTTTAAATATATTGCTGCATTTTGTATAAGTTCATGCTCAAGTTTAAATAAACAACAACACTAAAGCTATTCTGCTATATCTGTATGTAAAAAATACACTGCACCCAAAATATTTCATAGTTCAACAATACTGATCAATCTAATAAACTTAAACCTACACCATCCTCCCTATTCTGGTTTTTATTAATATTAAGCAACCTAACTAATAGGGTTGCAAACTCCCAGCAAAAAAAAATAAAAAATAGGGAACCACCCCCCACCCTCCACCTCATGATGCTTAATCGACGTAATCAACTTTAATTTGATGCAGTGTGAAAAAAAATGCACAGAAATAAAATATTTTTCAAGAATAATTAAATAGATTCAACATCTTTCTTCAACAAAATTACAGACTGCACAGATGGAAAAAGTACTATAGCTTACTAGGGTATATTAGACTTAACAGTTACTATATACAGTAACGGACTTCTATACCTTTTACATGAGATTAAAACTTTGGGTGTAAGATTCAGATAATTATTTAATAAAAGCTAGACATTTTAAATGAGAATAAGAAAGAAATGTATGTCTTTGTGCCCCTTTTTCCTGTTCATGCCCTATCGGCCCCCCTGGCTAAACTTTGCTAGATCCGCCCCTGCACAGTTACCAGCCGTCAGTTACGTAGAAAAGGATCCTGGTGTACAAAGTAATATTAACCTCCTAGGACCTGGCGTCCACATATGTGGAAATCACATTTTGAGTTATTTAGACCAAAATACTGAATTTTGCTGTACAAGGGCCTGATATCCACTTACAAGGACATTATGCTGCTACTGTTCTGTCAAAATTTTAAACAAATATCTGGCACTCAATTTTCATAGAAACAAAAATTAGGTAAAAAAAAAAAATCTAAAAATCTGTTTTTACATTCATTGGGCCCCAATATGTCCAAATATCAAACAGAAATGAAAAATGCATGCCGTGGAAGAGTTCGGGTCTTAGGATGTTAAATAAATTCTAACAACAGTGTCACGGTTCTGGGTCGGTTCTACCCAGCATTTTGAGTTCCTTATGTTTTGGTTTATTTTGCATCTTGGAGTGCTTTGGGGTTGTCTGGTGTTTCTTGATTATTTGTGATTTGTTAGTTACTATTTGAATTCTATGTTCTGTTTATTCAGGTTTAAGGAATTGTTGCCTATTGTTTGAGTTGCGTATTACTAGAATTCCATGTTTCTGTTTACTCGTGGTTTAGGATTTTTGTTCTCATGTTTTGTGTGGGTTCAGTTCCATGTGTCATTTTCTGCCTGTCTGTCTGTCGAGTCTGCGTCTTTGTGTAGTGATCTCTTGTTTCCTGTTTTATTGTGAAGGTCTGCATCTCATGTGAGTGTGTTCAGTTTGCCTCCCTTGTCTCGTCTCGTTAATTACTCCCAGCTGTGTCCACGACCTGTGTGTAATCTCCCTGTGTTTCTCTGTGTGTATTTAAGTCATGTCTTCTGTCTTTGTAGTTGCTGGTCTGTCTGTGTATCCACCCTGCGTTGTCTGTGTGTTTCCCTGCTGTCAACCGTCAACCGCGTCTGCTCGCTCTCATTCATGTTCAGGTTCGTGTTTTGTAGTCAGTTTGTTCCCAGTATTGTTATTTTGTGTTTAATAAACCACCCTCACACCTTTACAAGTGCCTGCGTTTGGATCCTCCTTTATTTCTCCACACGGCTCACTCGCCGTGACAAACAGCTTATCACGCTTAAACGTGCTGCTGTTGTTCAGCCGCTGGTTTCCGCTTTCTGGTGTGAAGCGGGCAAAATAGAAATGACTAAAAACATGCTGTGAAGTTGAAGATTTATTAGGCTCTGTTTTGAGTTTTTTCAAAAAAGAATTGACATCATATAAGAAAAAAAAAAATATCACATATTCAGGACACCTTAAACTAGATTTTTAATTAAGCAGCAAGACAGAACAAAATCAGGGCTGTATCAAGACACGCGGACTAAACCCCAATTCAACGAGACCCAGAACTGATCCGGAATTAAAGCAGGACTACAATGGTTCAAAATCAGGACTACTTAGGATTTAACCAAAACAGAACCAGAATCAAAACTAGATGATAGTAGCACTAAAAATCATCATAGACCTGGGCCCTATTTCAGGAAGCCGGTTTAGTGCAAACTCTGAGTAAGTATTAGAGATGGACCGATCCGATATTACGTATCGGTATCGGTCCGATACTGACCTAAATTACTGGATCGGATATCGGAGAAAAATAAAAAATGTAATCCGATTCATTAAATATCACGAAAGCACCTCACAAAACTTGCAACACGCCGTAACTCACCTCAGAACGTTAGCACGTCGGAGCAGTATGCATCACGTGATAGAGCGGCTGTGGCATGCGGGACCTGTCGGTGGTCTGGATAGCATTTGGAGCTTCGCTAGCAACCCGGCATTTCATCTCCGACAAAGTTATCCCGAGAGAAGTAAAGCAAGTGTGTAAGTCCATCTCTGAATGTTTGTAAAGCATTCCTGCGTTAAGCTTAACAAGCGACTGCCTCTCCTGCTGCTACTTCAATCATGAAACTGCTTAACGATCAGCTGATCGGCTTTTCTGTCGCGAGTCCGTGTCTCTAGTTTGTTTTTGGCCCACTTTGCACCAGAAAGAGGAAACCAGCGGCTGAACAACAGCAGCACGTTTAAGCTTGATAAGCTGTTGTTAGAATGTATTTAATATTACTTTCTACTCCAGGATCTTTTTCTACGTAGCTGACGGCTGGTAACTGTGCAGGGGCGGATCTAGCAAAGTTTAGCCAGGGGGGCTGATAGGGCATTAACAGGGAAAAGGGGGCACAAAGACATACTTTTCTTTCTTATTCTCATTTAAAATGTCTAGCTTTTAATAAATAATTATCTGACACCCAAAGTTTTAATTTGATGTAAAATGAATAGAAGTCAATTACTGTATATAGTGACTATTAAGTCTAATATATATACCCTAGTAAGCTATAGTACTTTTTCCTTTGGGAAGGTACCATCTGTGCAGTCTGCAATTTTGTTGAAGAAAGATGTTGAATCTATTTAATATTTCTTGAAAAATAATTGATTTCTGTGCAATTTTTTCACACTGCATCAAATTAAGGTTGATTACGTCGATTAAGCATCATGAGGGGTGGTTCCCTATTTTTTATTTATTTATTTTTGTTGTTGCTGGGAGTTGGAACCCTATTAGTTAGGTTGCTTAATATTTATGCTAAGTACTCTTTAAAATACCAGAATAGGGAGGATGGTGTAGGTTTAAGTTTATTAGATTGATCAGTATTGCTGAACTGTGAAATATTTTTTTTTGCATATAGGTATAACAGAATAGCTTTAGTGTAGTTGTTGTTTTAAACTTGAGTATGAACTTATACAAAATGCAGCAAGATATTTAAAAAACAGTTTTGTTGATTAAAAAAACACTATATCGGATTCATATCGGTATCGGCAGATATCCAAATTTATGATATCGGTATCGGACATAAAAAAGTGGTATCGTGCCATCTCTAGTAAGTATACCCTGAGTTAACGAAAACTCTGGGTTTTCGGTTTCACAAAGCGAGTTCAGATTAATTCTGAGTGAGTTACTATGACGACACACTCCGTGAAGCTAACCTGCCCCCTAGCAGGTTTACTTCAACTAACCCTAACTTTCTCCGCCTCTTTGTCGGAAACCTGACTGTAGGAAGTGTCAGATATGGCGTGCTCCTTCCTTGAAGAGCCAGTAGATGTTGAAGCCCAAATTCTCCGCAGAGCTCTCCGCCGGGAGAGAGTGATTAGAGCGCGTTCGGACATTTTATCATTTCCTGATGATCTCCTGTGTGAACGTTACCGTTTTTCAGCACAATCTATAATTTATTTGAATAACATCCTCAGGCCTAATATTGCTCATGTGACACATCGCGGACATTCTCTCAGTTCTGTACATATTATTTGTATTGCACTTCGGTTTTTTGCAAACGGGAGCTTTCTGTATAATATTGGTGACGCTGAGCACGTTTCCAAGGCTACCGTCTGTCGGGCAGTCAGGAATGTTACAGTTGCACTGAAACGTCTCCTGTACTCGTCTGTGGTGTTCCCCGGTCATAGACCCACACGATTTATCAAAGAGGGATTCCACAAAATTGCAGGTATCAGGATGAACGAAACTTAATTCATGATGTGGTGATATTTGAACTACTACTTAAATTTTACATTTATTCCCACGGTTCCCAGGCGTGATTGGCTGTATAGATGGCACTCACATTCCAATCATTGCTCCTTCAGTAAATGAAGGAGACTATGTGAACAGGAAGTCTTTCCACAGCATTAATGTACAGGTACATAGTTCCCTGTAGCATTTCAAACTAACAAATTATTTCATTATAGTAATGGATGCTAATTTGTGTTCTCTGCACTGTGAAGATCATATGTGATGCTGCCAACATTATCAAAAATGTGGAAGCCAACTGCTCAGCCTCTGTGAGTGGTGGTGGTGGAGGACCCCCACCTGTTTTTCGGGCCTCCGCTTTTTTTCTGTTGGCTATAACGGGTCACATTTGAGCATACAGAGTAAACAAATATGTACTTGTAATGTGCTCAGATAATTTCAATAAGTGCTTACAGAGGGGAAATTAATTCAATCCAATTCAATTCAATTTTATTTATATAGCGCCAAATCACAACAAAAGTCGCCTCAAGGCGCTTCATAGATACAGAGAAAAACCCAACAATCATATGACCCCCTATGAGCAAGCACTTTGGCGACAGTGGGAAGGAAAAACTCCCTTTTAACAGGAAGAAACCTCCGGCAGAACCAGGCTCAGGGAGGGGCGGGGCCATCTGCTGCGACCGGTTGGGGTGAGAGAAGGAAGACAGGATAAAAGACATGCTGTGGAAGAGAGACAGAGGTTAATAACAGATATGATTCAATGCAGAGAGGTCTATTAATACATAGTGAGTGAGAAAGGTGACTGGAAAGGAAAAACTCAATGCATCATGGGAATCCCCCGGCAGCCTAAGTCTATTGCAGCATAACTAAGGGAGGATTCAGGATCACCTGGTCCAGCCCTAACTATATGCTTTAGCAAAAAGGAAAGTTTTAAGCCTAATCTTGAAAGTAGAGATAGTGTCTGTCTCCCGAATCCAAACTGGAAGCTGGTTCCACAGAAGAGGGGCCTGAAAACTGAAGGCTCTCCCTCCCATTCTACTTTTAAATATTCTAGGAACAACAAGTAGGCCTGCAGAGCGAGAGCGAAGTGCTCTAATAGGGTGGTCATTAAGATAAGATGGGGCCTGATTATTTAAGACCTTGTATGTGAGGAGCAGGATTTTGAATTCAATTCTGGATTTAACAGAATTGAATTTTTTGTCCCTCTGTGGGGGGATTCACCCACTAGGTTTATATCTGGGACTCTCCACCATTTGACCTTAGAACTGAAGAAGCTTCTCGGATGAGAGGTGAAACGTCTTCAAGTAACTTAAAGAAGTCCAGACGCTTTTCTTTCCAAGCTCCTTAGACCGGCATATTTACATTATTTGAACAGTATGAATGATTTGCTTTGGTACCTTGTCGAACTTAAGCTCTCCTCTGTCTGCCTGTCTGCATTTCTCCTACAACAAACTCCTGCACAAGCTGATATCCTCGTGTCATGCTGTTCCCACATCATCATAATAAATGTTGTTCCAGGTTCAACATTGCAAGTGACCAATCACATTGTTATCACTCATACTTTTGTGACTTCGGAAAAAAAAAACCACTTTAAAAAATAATCTACTTAACTTGTGAGAAACCGCCTCTGCCTGCCGATCCAGTTACTCACCCCCTCCCTTCCTGTGCTGAATCATAGCATGAACGAATCACTCACTCACCCCCTCCCTCCTGGCTCACAGTTTCTTCTTCTTCTTCCTGGTTAGCAACCAATGTTAAGATGCCTTACCGCCCCCTGGTTCACAGCTCAGTGGACATTTAGATGAGAAAATATGTCTTGATGCATTCTCAATCATCCAGGAAAGTAAATCTCCAAAAGTTGATTCTGTTCATCTGGAGTAGCGTTTTGTGGGAGAAACGTTTCGTCACTCATCCAATCACTTCAGTCTCAGCTGACTGCAGGTTTCAATCTTATAAACAGTACATTTGCATTAATGACTGAAACCAGCCCACTGAAGGAACAATGGGCTGGGAGGTCAGTTCCTTAATCTTAATTATGCAAATTTTTATGACCATTGATCAACAACCACTGACCAAAACCCACTGATCAAAGGCCATGAATACCATTCACAGAGAGTTGAGGAATGGCTGCCTTTTACCCACTATGAAGTGGTTTGATTACATTACTTGCTGTACTTCTCTTTATGCAGCTGTGTTGCATATTCTTGCTTCTGTATTTCAGTCTCAGTGTTATAAAAAAAGTACAAAGGTTTATTTTCAGGTACTGCTCAGCTTTGAAAGTCTTTGTAGCGGGGCGTGGCTTGCGGTGCCGTGCAGGGAAGGTGAACGCACCTGCACGGCATCCACTAGGGCTGTGCGATATGACCAAAATCTCATATCCCGATATAAAACATCTATCATCTGATAACGATATAAATCACAAAAATGTAACATTTTCTATAAATTTTGTGAATCTCGGGTTGCTGAAGTGTTTCCAGCTGGGCGTCGTGTACCTGGAGTCGAGTGTTTTAACCGATGCATGAATTTACACATTTTTAGACATAGGTTATATCGGCTGCTGTTTCCTTTGTGAGTATTTATTACACGGCGTGCTGCGGGGAAAGCCTGTTCTAACGTTTGAGTCTAAGGTTTATTTTTTAGCACCTGACTGCTCCTGTTTGCTTCTCATCCATAAATACTCTGCATACTTTTTCATGTGATTCCATTTATTACGAAGTCTAAACAGGATCTTGAGCTTTATTGTGAAAGGTTTATGTGGAAAAGAAACAAGCGGACATGCGATGGTTTTACCGTGGTTGTTGCTAACGACAACGCATAAAAACAAGAGCTTGTCTATCTGTAGTATGGTTATATTAAATATAAGAGAAATAGAGAACTTTAATAAATTAATATAGCCACTACAGTGACCATCAAAATGATGAGAAAATATTGCCGTAAACAGTTTATTTTGCGACACCACAAAACAAACGATAGCGTAAAATGAAACGATAGACGTTTTTATATCATCATATATCTATCGTTATATCGAACACCCCTAGCATCCACAATCATGCCCTGCCGACTTAAACATGGGTCCTGCAGTGGGGGGGTTGTTGTCAGTGTGTGTGGCTGGCAGCGAGAGAGAGCTGCAGCTAACAGTGTGTGAACAACCAACCATTAATAAAGAGATGCTGCAAAGCATGAACGGTCTGCTGTGGGTTTGTTACAGTCTTTTTATGCCCACTTTCACACATACACCGTTTTACTTCCTCCGCTGCACTTCCACATTAGTTTCCTATTTATGCCTCACCCGAGTGAAGTTGCCCCCCCACCTTCTTCAAAACAAACAAAATTGATGTCAAACGTTTGTGCAGCAAAAATGTCATTTGTGCTGCTTTGTTTTTAAGATGTTAATAAAAGTTTCTAGAGGTCTTCCAAGGTCAACCAGCCCCTTTCTTTACCGTGAAAAGGTTGTGAAACATAAACCAGAATTCGGATATTTTTTTTATCATAATCACACTCTTTAACCCTTTGAAACCTGAAACATGAAATAACTGCCAGAAATCTTTCATTTTTTTGATAATAGAGTGTTTGTTGAACCTTTAGACAAAATCTATAAGAATATATCAAATTTTAATATATTTATATATATATCTGTATCACATTTGCTACATAAGCCATATTTTTGCAATTTAGTCATTAAAAATGTATGATCTAATTTAAATCATTTGTTGAGGGCAAAAAAAAGTCATACTGATGATGTAGAAGTCTCAAAAACTCACAAAAAAACCACGCCGGGCTTTAAAGGGTTAAAGTAAAAAACTAGGTTAACTTATAATAGTTAACCTAAACTATGCATTCTGTCGGAGAAACTTTATTTGCAAAATACAAAACTATCAGAATAATGTGGGCAAACTGGATACATGGACCTGTCAAGCCTCTCAAGTTTAATACAATAACTCCAAAATAATAGCTAGTTTATCATAAACCAGCACAAACATAGCAGTTGACTGACAGAAATTTTGTTAATGTGGGGCGGTGGCTGGTTGACCTTTTGACCTTTAATCTTTCATTAATATCTTTAAAACAAAAGCAGCACAAACGTTTGACATCAATTTTGTTTGATTGATTGACCTTTAGACTGAATGCCTTATATGGTTCACATTCAGAAAACAGACACATTACAACACACTGACATTAACATTTTAAAGAGAACAGTATAGTTGTTGCCTGCAGCAAGGTCAAGTGTACAGAAAACTGACTGACTGATGCTTGGGTATAAAAGGATCCAGATTCTGATCCAGCCCTGTGTACAACAGTGCATTGGAGATGAACCTGCCTGAACCTGCCTGGGTATCATTGACTTGCTGAGATTTTATCAGTGTGTAACAGAGCTGTGGGACGAGCCTTTTTAAGGTCGAATGTGTGTAAGAGTGGGTGGGGTTTACTGTGACACAACAACAAACCTATTTAAGCACAGCTGACCACACGGTGACTCTCCGTGGTATCATTCTGTATGCTCAGTGTGGGGTTTTTTTTTTTTTTTTTATCAATGCACTCATTTGATAAATGCATGGTTACAGCTGTCCTCTTATCAGACACTATGTGTGTCTGTTAAAGCAACAGAGTGCAAGTATATGAGTTGTGTAGAAATCGTCTGTAAACTGTAGGTACAGCAAATGTCTATTTTCTCTAAACAACTGAGGTGTGTAAAACTGGTTTGGTGGGCCAATTTCAGTAGAAAAGGCGTTCCCATAGCCTCTGGAAATGTTGGAACCTTTCATTGGTAAAGTAAACAGGGGGCGGAGAAAACAAAGGTGTGGCTCCCTTACAGGGAAAAGTAAGTCATAAGTTCATTCCTTGTCTTCTCTTTACAGCAAAATTCCTAAAGCGCCAGCAAGAACTTGTCAGTGGAATTACATCGTCTTTTTTTCTCCTGTTATCTGGAGAAGAAAAAAAATCCACATTTGTAGACGAAGATGAAACAAAGGTCTGTACGCTACTTAAGTGCTATTTTCTGTTTTCATGTGCATAATCTCAATGGCTTTTCTCTCCTCTTAGGCAGGAAATGGCGGATGATCAGAGCAGAAGTTGGTTTAGGATATCCAGGACTCGGTATTTCGCCATTATTCTGGTAATTGGGGGTGTGTTCTTTATTTACAGCATAAGGGAAATAACCCCAGACTGGAACCCCAAAAAGTGGATGGAAAATCAGTCGTCAAACTTGTGGACTATTTTAGAACGGCAGAAACAAAAAATAATCTCTCTCCACTCTGTGGTTAACGACAGCTCATCAACACATCCTCGAACTAATAATATGACATCGGCACCAGAAGTGAAGACAGAAACTGCAGCGGTCGCTCCTCATGTTTCTCCTGGACCATATTTAGTCGAATACCCTTATGAGTACCACTTCATCATAAATGAGCCACAAAAGTGTGAGCGGGAAAAACCTTTTGTGGTTCTGATGGTTCCCGTAGCACCAAACAATAGGCGAGATCGTGACATCATCCGCAGCACCTGGGGGAACGACAGGGTTGTGCAGGGCAAAGTGGTGACGCTCTTCTTTTTACTGGGGCTAGAGACGGGGCCAGGAGCAGAGCAGGTCCAACAGCAGATGCTTCAGGAGAGCAACAAGTATCACGACCTGATCCAGAGCAACTTTGTGGACTGCTACAAGAATCTCACCATTAAGACCATGGTAATTCTGGAGTGGCTGACTGCGCACTGCTCCGGTGCTTCTTATGCCATGAAGATTGACTCAGACATGTTTCTGAATGTGCACAATCTTGTCAATATGCTCTTGAATGCTCAAAAAACCAACTACATGACTGGACTTGTGACGGGATGGGGTACAGTAGTGAGAGATCCAAGCTCTAAGTGGTACGTACCATCTGACATTTATGCACCAGCTTTCTACCCTGTCTATGCTCTGGGCCTGGGCTACATTATGTCTTTAGACCTCCCTAAAAAGCTCACTGAGGCATCCAGACATGTTAAAGCACTTTACATTGAGGATGTGTATTTAGGGATGTTAATGCACCACCTGGGCATCTCTCCCACTTACCCCCCAAGCGGTGATTACTTCCATGTTTTTCCTTTGGCATATAACCGATGTCACTTCTCCCGTATAGTAGCCACCACAACTCATCCATTCACTAACCGTGTGGACATTTGGAAAGATTTAAAAAAACCAGGCCCCTGCTGATCTAAGAGAACATAAACAAAGGCTGTATGTTGGAAAATTTTATACTTCCTTTTTTAACTTCCCCCATCTTAAATGTCATTAAAACCTAACCGATGTTGTGCCACTCCATAACTACACACTGTTTTATGCATGAAATACAGTTTATTATTTGTACCATCCGTGTAGCTGACATCTCAGCACAAGTTTTCTATAGATAAAAAAAATACTGAAAACATGAAGCTAGCAAAAGAGAAAAAAAGAAGAAAAAGCAGACACTGATATTTCCATGATAACAATGTCGATGTTAACAGGATCAATGTAGGAAAAAAAGACTCTACAGTCTAATGGACTTTAGTTAATGTGACTTTTGTCTCTTATTTGGTAAATAAGTTACATTATAAATACTCATGGAGAGACTCAGCACTAACCTGCACTGTGTAAAGTTTGTAAAGTGAATCATTGCAATTATCTATATTATTATCGTATATGTGTTATAAACACAATATTGCTGATTTATTTTAAAATATCACAGTACTAAAGTTATTGAAAAATACTATTAAACATTAATAGGAAGTTTTTTAAGATGACTCTGTGTGTGTATATGTGTGTGTGTGTGTGTGTATATATATATATATATATATATATATATATATATATATATATATATAAGTATGACTTTGTGCATAATTGTGAGACTCCCTCTTTATAAATTACAAGTTCTGTCAGATCAGGCAGTCACATCTGTTCGTACGATGTTATGAAGCCTGAGCATGTTATCGAGTTACAGACCAACCTTTGTGGCTTCACATTGTATTAAAGGGACATTTTGTAACAGGTCAATATATGATATGATTTGTAGCTAAGAAGATGAAAACACATGATCACAACAAATCACAAGAAAACTATAATAAGCATTAACTGTTGACGTTTGCTGGGCATTCTGCTGTGGAGAAAATGAGTTCAGACATGAATTTCCTCATGTTGCATGTAGAACTGCACTGAAAAAAAAGCAGTTGTATTAGCATGAAAAACATGCACATCTCATGTTTATTTGACACCACTTAGCTACCTAATGTTAAACCAACATAATTATGCAATTTGAATACTAATTTCTACTATTATATCTGTTAAACTGGTATTTAACATGTTTGCAATTTATGAGATCTTATTAATCTGAAACAACACTGACATATTTGACATTTGGAAATCGAATTTCCCAGAGGAACCCACCCGAGGGATTAATAAAGTTCTATCTAATCTAATCTAATCTAATCTATTACATGCATTTTGTAAATCCTTATATATCCTTATATTTACTAAAAACATCTAAGATATAAATCTTAAACATTTTTTTAATTTTTTTTAATTTAACCTTTATTTAACCAGGAATGTCCCGTTGAGATCAAAAACCTCTTTTTCAAGGGAGTCCAGCCCAAAACCAAAAGAAACGAAGCACACCAAAACACAGGAAAAAAAACAGAGTCCAAAACAGAAGAGTTCAGGGGGCCGACAGCACAGGAGTCCAAAACAGTTCGGGGGGCCGGCCAGGGGGCCAACAGCACAGGAGTCCAAAACAGTTCGGGGGGCCGGCCAGGGGGCCGACAGCACAGGAGTCCAAAACAGTTCGGGGGGCCGACCGTGCGGACGGCAACGGCGGTGACGTGGATACAGTTCGGGAGGCCGGCCGTGCGGACGGCAACGGCGGCCACTCAGGCGATGGCGGTCCGGGGGCCGGCCGTGCGGAAGGCAGCGGCGGCCACTCAGGCGATGGCGGTCCGGGGGCCGGCCGTGCGGAAGGCAACGGCGGCCACTCAGGCGATGGCGATCAGGGGGCTGGCCGCGCGGAAGGCAGCGGCGGCGCCCAAGTGTCAGGCGCACCGGCCGAGGCTTGGAGGGCACAGGACCAGGCGACGCTGAAGCAGAGGCAGGACCAGGCGTAACAGAAGCACAGGCAGAGGCTGGACCAGGCGTAACAGAAGCACAGGCAGAGGCCGGACCAGACGAGGACGAAGACGAAGACTCGGATGAGGCCGGACCAGACGAGGCTGCAGCTGGCGATGAGGCTGCAGCTGGCGATGAGGCTGCAGCTGGCGATGAGGCTGCAGCAGACGAAGGCTCTGAGGCTGCAGCAGACGAAGGCTCTGAGGCTGCAGCAGACGAAGGCTCTGAGGCTGCAGCTGACGAAGGCTCTGAGGCTGCAGTAGACGAAGCACAGGCTGGAGCTGCAGCTGACGAAGGCTCTGAGGCTGCAGCAGACGAAGCACAGGCTGGAGCTGCAGCTGACGAAGCACAGGCTGGAGCTGCAGCTGACGAAGCACAGGCTGGAGCTGGCGTAGCAGATGGTGGCTGGATGGGCTCCTCGGGCCCTCCAGCTGATGTGGCATGGTGCTGGTGCGGTTCTCCTGAACCCCCAGCTGACGAGGAAGGTTGCTGAACGGGCCCCTTGGACCCTCCAGCGGAGACAGGAGGCTGAACGGGCCCCTCGGACCCTCCAGCCGACGAGGCATGAGGCTGGTGTGGTTCTCCGGAACCACCAGCTGACGAGGAAGGCTGCTGGACGGGCTCCTCGGGCCCCCCAGCTGAAACAGGAGACAAAGGCCGGAGCGGTCCCTCGGACCCTCCAGCGGAAACAGGAAACAAAGGCCGGAGCGGTCCGTCGGACCCTCCAGCGGAGACAAGAGACGAAGGCCGGAGCGGTCCCTCGGGTGGCTGCTTAAACTCCAGGGGTCCAGAATCAGCTGAGGACTGGGACCTAGCCTCTGGGGAAGCCCTGGAGCGGCAAACTGTGCCAAAGGCGGCTGAACTACAAAAAGCACCTTGAGGTAAAATTATACTTTCTCCCTGCATGGAGTGAGTATGTGAGACCACTATTACTGGAGCCAGAGTTACGGGTAGCGGGGGCACTGGAGCTACTGGGGCCTGCGCTACAGGCGGCACTGGAGCTACTGGGGCCTGCGCTACAGGCGGCACTGGAGACTGAGCTGAGGGCGGCACTGGAGACTGAGCTGAGGGCGGCACTGGAGACTGAGCTGAGGGTGGCACTGGAGACTGAGCTGAGGGTGGCACTGGAGACTGAGCTGAGGGTGGCACTGGCTGCGGGGGAGCTAACTGGGCTGAGAGTGGCTGCGCGGGAGCTAACTGGGCTGAGAGTGGCTGCGCGGGAGCTAACTGGGCTGAGAGTGGCTGCGGGGGAGGTGATATGCTGTTCACAAAGTCATCTGCCGCACAGAACACCGCCCCTGAATGAACAGTCATACAGTCCGCAAATGGAAAACAGTCCTCACTCACCACAGCCGGCGAATTAGAAGTCCGAACGTCCAGCTGTGGGGTGGCGCGCTTGCGGCGCGATCGGCGTCTCCTCCCCGCAGACGGCTCCGACGGGCCGGGCAAGATCACATCCGGCGAGTCGGGCAGCGAGGCAGGAGTGGCTGAGAGAAGGTGCGGTGTGAGCCGGAGAAAAGCCTGCATGGTCGGAGGAAGCGAGTCCAATAGCCATGGCAGGCCGGAAAAGAGCCGTTGGAGCCGGTCTTCTGCTGCGCGGCGAAGCTCTTCCGGGGGATGTTCCAGCCATAGGCTGAGAAGGATCTCCACATTGTATGTGATGTCGTCCTGGAGCTCCTCGGACGGATTTACTGCCGCTGGGTCCATGGTGGCTGGTTCGTTCTGTCACGGTTTGCGGGGGCAAGCCGTGTGGAATATATATAGGACCAAAAGGCGGCAGCTCTGGTGCAGGTGAGTGTTTATTAACAACAAAAATGCAAACAACAAAGGCGCTAGGAACATGAAACTGAAACCTAAACTGGGTAAACTAACAACACAAACCAAGAATGACGGTGCAGGGAGGTCCGGGGAAATACATACAGGGAGACCGAGGGGAAACAACACAGACGAACCAGCAACTACTATGACAGAAGACACAACTTAAATACACTCAGAGAACACAGGGGGATTACATACAGGTGGGGACACAGCTGGGAGTAATTAACATGACGAGACTAGGGAGGCAAACTGAAAACACTCACATAAGACACAGACCTTCACAATAAAACAGGAACTTACACATGAAAGGACACAAACTAAGAAACGCGGACTAGATACAGGAACACACGGGCAGAACAGAGTAAACACTAACCAGAGGAAGAACAGAACCAAAATCGCGAAGAGAAAACACAAAACGCTGGGTCAAAAGGACCCAGGATCATGACAGAGGCAGCACATTTCAAAACAAATACATACGAACAAACAAAGTTAAAATTACACAAAACAATTACACATTATTGAGGCAGTCTGTAGGCCTTTGAGTTTAGTTTTTAAAAACATTTAAAGACATTATAAAAACAGTAAGTACCAAGTATCTATGTTTAAATACAATCCTAAAATAAGCAGCTAGAGAAGCCAGATTTTGGTCCTTGGTTCCTTTGTTGATTATGTTAGTTCCCTTTTTTGCCAACGCTCTCCTCGTCTTTGTCTTTTGTCTTCCGTGTGAAGTCCATCTGTCATTGTGTGTCTTTCCTGCCTGTCTGCATTGATGGTCTCGTGTTTCATGTGCATTCAATACTTATTTTATCTGCCGTATTTGTACTGTCTCGGTCTCCCTTTACCTTTTGTCAGAGCCTGTTCTACCAGAGGTTTCTTCCAGTTAAAAGGAAGTTTTTGCTTCTCACTGCCAGGCGCTTGGTAATTTTAGGCCATTTTATTGATAGGGTTTTCTTACAAAGTAAAGGAAATACTTTGTATCAATAGGTAACTTCACATCTGAGCAGACAAGTATCACATGTGGAGTTCCCCAAGGTTCCATCTTGGGACCCCTTCTGTTTAACATTTACATGCTCCCACTGGCACAGATTATAAAGAACAACAAAATAAACTACCACAGCTATGCAGATGACACACAAATATATATCACAATGTCACCAGGAGACCGAGGCCCTGTACAGGCTCTTGGTAAATGCATTGAGGAAATTAATGACTGGTTGTGCCACAATTTTCTCCAGCTAAACAAAAACAAAACTGAGGTAATAGTCTTTGGCGCCAAAGAAAAACGATTACAGGTCACCAGAGAACTTCAATCTATACACCTAAAAACCACAAACCAGGCGAGAAATTTGGGTGTAGTGATGGATGCAGACCTAAACTTAGAAAAACACATTAAGACAATAACAAAGTCAGCTTACTATCACCTCAAGAATATATCAAGGATAAAAGATCTGATGTCTCAACAGGACCTGGAAAAACTAGTCCATGCATTCATCTTTAGTAGGCTTGATTACTGTAACAGCATCTTTACAGGTCTACCTAAAAAAATCAGTCAGACAACTACAGCTCATTCAGAACTCTGCTGCTCGAGTCCTCACTAAGACCAAAAAAGTGGACCACATCAGTCCAGCTCTGAGGTCCTTACACTGGCTGCCTGTCCGTCAGAGGATAGACTTTAAAGTTCTGATGCTGGTCTATAAAGCTCTGAATGGTTTAGGACCAAAATACATCAGTGACCTCCTGACCCAGTATGAACCTTCCAGATCCCTCAGGTCATCTGGATCCGGTCTTTTATCAGTTCCCAGAGTCAGAACCAGACACGGAGAAGCTGCATTCAGCTTTTATGCTCCTTATATCTGGAACAAACTCCCAGAAAGCCTCAGATCAGCTGAAACACTCAGTTTATTTAAATCCAGGTTGAAGACTCACCTGTTCTCAGCTGCATTTGAATAAAGCACCAAATCCACACTTTTAAGCTTAAATTTCAAAACTTACATTTAACTACTGATTTTATCTATTGTTCTGATTTTATCTGTTTTGATTTTATATACTGTTTTGTTTGTTTGTTAATTAGTTTGTTTGTTTGCTTGTTTTAATCAATTTTAAATCATGCTTTTTATTAGTTTTTGTTTCTAATGTCTCTGTAAAGCACTTTGAATCACCTTGTTGTTGAATTGTGCTATACAAATAAACTTGCCTTGCCTTGCCTTGCCTTGCCTAAAGCACCTTAAAGAGACTGTTGTTGTGATTTGGTCCTATGTAAATAAATCTTGAATCGAATGTGAAGCATTCAGCCATTACATGATTATATACATGTTGGAAAAGCTTCTTTTGCTTATGTTTTGTCTCTGACTGTCACCTACAAAGACATAATGGCAGACGTGGTAACTGTCATGTAATAGTGGTTACACTAAATGTTATGGTGGCAATGTTCATTGTCTGTTGTTGTCACTTCAGTTGTTGAAGGCACTTTCATACTTTTATGAAGTTGCTCAAAGTCCATCTTCCAGCAGGGTAATATAACTTTAACTGGTGCACTATGTAAATGTGTTGCAACACTATTTGTCTACATTTATAACTTCTATGAAAACATGTTGTTCTAACATTACCACTTAACAGCTCCTTAGAGTCCACTGAATATCTACAGCAACTTTATGTCATGCAGTTACTGATCATCACTAAGTGAACTGTGAAGTAAAGCTGTTCATGAAGGGACAGAAAAAGTCATTTTGAAAAGCTTACATTGGTCAAATGTGATGGATGTAAAAATGAAAATCTTTGTTGTTTAAGGCAGACACACTGTGGACTGAATACTGTGACAAAAGCTGTTGAACCTCAGGATTAACTGTGCTTGCAATAAATAACCGATACATCTGTTGTTAAAGAAATGTGTCTGGTATATATATTTATGTATTTTTTAATGCATGTGTATATTTGTGTCTATGAAGTTCCTACAGTTGCTAAATACTAAATCTTACAGCCTTGAATGTATTCTGTAATGTTTGTAATGTTTTTACTAAAATGCTGCAACAACCTTTGGATTCATGGCTTTGAATATCCCTTTTCTTTTCCAGTACAACAAGACTTTAAAACACATATATAAACACAGATAGCCACTGGTTATCTAAGCTTAAACCCTTTGATAAGTTCCTTCATTAAAACACTGCAAAATATGTTTTGCCTGAACGAAATCTCAGTGTTTGGCCTCGTGTGTCAAACTAACTCGTGTCGCTCCAATCTGTGATTAACTAGATAACATTGACTGATATGACCAGTTAAGACACGTTGTAACTTGTTGATGGTATACCACATAGTACTACAGGTGTGCTCACCTGAAGTAAACATCTTCATACATGAAACTGAGAAAGTGTTTGGAGAATCCAGGCGTAAGAATATCTGAAGGTGTCTTTTCTGAAATGTGGCACACAGCAAGACAAATTATCACTACTGGAAATATCTTGCTTGATCTGGGTGAGGCTCCTGCCAGATACAGACTTTGTACTTCTGGTGACCAGACTCCAACAAACTAAATAAGATAAGATAAGATAAGATAACCTTTATTAGTCCCACACGTGGGAAATTTGTTTTGTCACAGCAGGAAGTGGACAGTGCAAAAGTTATGAGGCAAAAATTAGGATACAATAAGAATAAATACAGTACACAACTGTACAGAATAGAATAAAATAAAATACTATATACAGTAGAATAAAATAAAATAAATATACAATAAGATAAAAATAGAATACAAATACAAATGCTATATACAACTGAGTAAAAATACAACGATGACAGAAAGGATTATTGCACTTAGTATTATTGCATATGTATGGATGTGTGTGCTTGATCAGTTAAAGTCTTTATTATGGAGTCTGACAGCAGTGGGGAGGAAAGACCTGCGAAATCTCTCCGTCTAAATATGGGCCAGAGTAAGTTACTAAAGTTAACATTAGACCTGTGCTCTCACATTCAAGGTCAAGAGAGTCAGAGTTAGTCTGTGACATACACACTCAGTGATCCATGGAGTGAGGACCTAATTGTAGATAACAACAACAAAAAAAAAAGCCTTGGAACACACAAGACTGAAACCTAAAGCAGGAACAATCCGATTGTTCAGTCTGACGTCACTAGCCGTGTCTGGGCCTAAACTCAGGTTGCTGCAGGTCCATATATCAAATGATCACTGTGGCATTACTGAGAGTTAAAACACTGTCTTAAGTCTTTCATCTTTAATAAAATGATCAGCGTTCTGCTCTACCAGGTGTAACAATTGAGTTTAACATCCAGGCATCCATGAAAACGGAATTTATGACATTTAACGGAGTTAAAAGTTAGCAGGAAGTTAGCTCGCTAGCTTCTATCTAAATACAATATAGCATGTCCTGACTGCGGAGTTTTGGAAACAAATTAGAACGTACAGCTCTGTTATCACTTCCAACATAACATAACACTTCCAACAAGAAAACTAAACAGCAGTGACGTTTGTAGGGTTACTGAATTTGGCTAGCTGGTATACAGCTATGTTAGCATAATATAAACAAGCTAACTTTTTTCCCACTCGATAAAAGTTAACATGAGTGTTCTCAGTGGTCAGGAACAAATGTAATCGCATGGCAGGATGCTGTAAACGGACCAAACTTAAGCCAGGAGAACAACTGAGATAATCCATCCACAATACGAGGTTAGTCATTCATATACTGCTGCATGGGCTGGGTTGTAGTTACATCGTAAGGTTTTAAAACTGAGCTTAAATAAATGATTAGCGGTAATAAAAGCCGAGGGAGGTCAACAGGGATCACTGACTCTTTTTAGGAGCTTTTTGAGATTAAATAGAAGAAAATACAAAGCATTAAACATGTTAACAACACAAAAGCCATATTAAATGCAGACTACTTTAGGCCCGGAAGTAGGATTCGTCACGTCATCACTTAATAATCGGATAGGAAGTGAAAACTGAACTGGAAACCAGTAGAAGGCACATATGCTAGGAAACTCAGGGAAAGCAAAGACAAAGGTAGACTGAAACGGTTATTAGGGAAGAGGAAACATTTGGGAAGACACCAGGAACAAATTAGACATAATGACACAAGGAGAAGCAAAAGAAACACAATGCAAACGAGACAAGGGACTGTCAAAATAAAACAGGCAGTAGCACAAACACTGAGACTCAGACACGGTAGCTTTACACTGAGACGAACATAAACAAACATTCAAAATTCACAAGGTCTACGAAACACAGGGTCAAAGAGCCAGAAGCAGGACAATACTGTCAAGAGAAAAAATGGGATTCCTATTTGTTAGAAACATACTGTAGTATAAGCCCTCTGGCAGACTGGCGACCTGGCCAGGGTGGACCCCGCCTCTCGCCCTAAAACGGCTGGGCTATCCCCCCCACCACCCTGAAAAAGGATCTGCATGAAAACAAGAGCTCACTCTTCCTGCTCAACAAATGACAAGGGCGGAGCCTTATACCACGTGATACAGAAGCTGTGCCGTGTGATGCTAAAATTAGCAGGGAAAAAGCAACGGAGAGCACGTCAGGGATGACGAGAAAGTGACAGGAGAAAATCCGTCCCGGTCAACCACCCAAACATCAATAACGGGAACCTTATACAGCGCTTCCCTATACACGTCGAACTCCCACAGGCACAAAGAAATTACGAAGGCTATCACTTATCACCTGACCAAAGATATGGCTCCCATCAACACTGTGCAAAACGAGGGATTTAGGAAAATGATCAACACCCTAGACAAACGCTACACAGTGCTGTCCCGCAACTATTTTTCTATTGTTACACTACCTGCTCTACAGGGAGCGCAGAATTATTAGGCAAATGAGTATTTTGTCCACATCATCCTCTTCATGCATGTTGTTTTACTCCAAGCTGTATAGGCTCGAAAGCCTACTACCAATTAAGCATATTAGGTGATGTGCATCTCTGTAATGAGAAGGGGTGTGGTCTAATGACATCAACACCCTATATCAGGTGTGCATAATTATTAGGCAACTTCCTTTCCTTTGGCAAAACGGGTCAAAAGAAGGACTTGACAGGCTCAGAAAAGTCAAAAATAGTGAGATATCTTGCAGAGGGATGCAGCAGTCTCAAAATTGCAAAGCTTCTGAAGCGTGATCATCGAACAATCAAGCGTTTTATTCAAAATAGTCAACAGGGTCGCAAGAAGCGTGTGGAAAAACCAAGGCGCAAAATAACTGCCCATGAACTGAGAAAAGTCAAGCGTGCAGCTGCCAAGATGCCACTTGCCACCAGTTTGGCCATATTTCAGAGCTGCAACATCACTGGAGTGCCCAAAAGCACAAGGTTTGCAATACTCGGAGACATGGCCAAGGTAAGAAAGGCTGAAAGACGACCACCACTGAACAAGACACACAAGCTGAAACGTCAAGACTGGGCCAAGAAATATCTCAAGACTGATTTTTCTAAGGTTTTATGGACTGATGAAATGAGAGTGAGTCATGATGGGCAAGATGGATGGGCCCGTGGCTGGATTGGTAAAGGGCAGAGAGCTCCAGTCCGACTCAGACGCCAGCAAGGTGGAGGTGGAGTACTGGTTTGGGCTGGTATCATCAAAGATGAGCTTGTGGGGCCTTTTCGGGTTGAGGATGGAGTCAAGCTCAACTCCCAGTCCTACTGCCAGTTTCTGGAAGACACCTTCTTCAAGCAGTGGTACAGGAAGAAGTCTGCATCCTTCAAGAAAAACATGATTTTCATGCAGGACAGTGTCGAGCAACGGTGGAGACGGGATTTCAAGCAGTACAACATTTTGCAGCAATGACAAAATGTGAGACATTTGTTGTTTTTATGTTTATTTATTGTTTTTATGTTCAGTTTCAACTGTTACGAAGTTGATGTGCAGTTAATAAGTGCAATAAATATTTATACTGGAAAAGAGAATCGTGAGAGAATCGTGATCTCAATTCTGAGCCAAAAAATCGTGATTTTCATTTTATGCAAAATCGTGCAGCCCTAGTTTGTATACAAAATACAAAACTATTGCCCTGAAAGTAAATAGAGTGAACTGCCTTGGCAGAGTTGCTGTCTTGGACTTCTACTTGTTTTTATATCTTGATGCATGCTCATCATGCAGGTGAGGAAATCTCAGAAAGTAGATTCTGTTCATCTGGACGTAGCATTTTCTGTGGGAGAAACGTTTCTGATCCAAGTGACTTCTTCAGTCTCAGCTAAATGGTAAATGGCCTGAATTTATATAGCGCTTTACTAGTCCCTAAGGACCCCAAAGCGCTTTACATATCCAGTCATCCACCCATTCACACACACATTCACACACTGGTGATGGCAAGCTACATTGTAGCCACAGCCACCCTGGGGCGCACTGACAGAGGCGACTCAGCTGACTGCTTGGTTGGGAAAACCGACCACAGAAAGAACAAGATAGAATTCACAACAGCAACAAAGAGTCAAACAGTGAAGTGTAGATTATTGGACATGAGGTCTTTCTCTTCCGAGTCCCTGTTAGTACATGAATTAATAATTGATCAGCACACTGATTTACTCTGCCTTACAGAAACCTGGTTACAGCAGGATGATTATGTTAGTTGACATGAATCAACACCCCCGAGTCATTCTAGTTGTCAGAATCCTCAAAGCTGAGGGGAAGATGACAATATTGGATAATAAATACACAGCGGTGGGAAGTAGATTTCATCACAGTAGATGTCTTTCTGAAAGTGCTGTAACCAGGGCTGGACTGGGACAAAAAATCGGCCTGGGCATTTTGACTAGAGACCGGCCCCCCAGGTATTATAGGAAAAGCCATAAAGCCTTTGAATGAAAACAGACGCTGTTGTGAGAGTGATGTACACCAGTGGTCCCCAACCCCCGGGCCTCGGACCGGTACCGGTCAGTGAGTCGTTTGGTCCCGGTCTGCGAGAGTTGAGGCTCAGGTGTGAAATGTATGGTTTTCAGTGTTTTTATCGGTTTTCAGTGTTATTTTGTTATCGTTTTTATCGTTAACACTGTTTTCATGGGTCTTTTCACGTGTGTTATGAATAAATCATCTTTTTTTCGGTACAGGTACTAGTTTTATCTTGTTGTATTTATCCGTGACACCTTAAAGGCCGGTCCGTGAAAATATTGTCGGGCATAAACCGGTCCGTGGCACAAAAAAGGTTGGGGACCGCTGATGTACACTGTCTTGTTGGTATATGTATGATTTCTATACATTTTATGTCAGAGAAAAACTTTGGTTGTAAGATTCAGATATTTAACAAAAGCTAGACATTTTAAATGGGAAAAGGAAAGAAAAGTATTTCTTTGTGCCCCCCTTTCCCTGTTAATGCCCTACCTGGCCCCCTGGCAAAACTTTGCTAGACCCGCCCCTGCACAGTTACCAGCTGTCAGTGTAAAAAAGGATCCTGGTGTTATTTGTCTCTCAGAAACAGTTCATAACTTCTCTTCAACTCATTCACGTCACCTAAATGGTGAACCTGTTTCTCCATCAGCTCTGATGATTCAGTAAGGACATCTCCTGGTTTCATCTTCATGTTTCCCTCTCACCACATATCCAAACCGGCATCATGACCAGCAGCCTTTACAGCTGTGGCTCCAGCAAACATCAGCTGATATTAGAAATTAATATTAAATAAATCCTTGAATCGCTACCTTATCGTGGTGGAGGGGTTTGTGTGTCCCAGGGATCCCAGGGGCTATGTTGTCTGGGGGCTTTTGCCCCCTGGTAGGGTCTCCCATGGCAAATTGGCCCTGGGTGAGGGACCAGACAAAGAGCGATTCATAAGACCCTTATGAAAAGGACACCGAGGGAACAGTTTACCCTGCCCGGGATAGGGTTACCGGGGCCCCGCCCTGGAGCCAGGCCCGGGGAGGGTGCCCGAGGGCGAGCGTCTGGTGGCCGGGCCTTAGTCCATGGGGCCCGGCCGGGCACAACCCGAAGAGGAGACATGGGCCCATCCTCCCGCAGGCCCACCACCCGCAGGAGGCGCCATAGGGGTCGGGTGCATTGTGTGCCGGGTGGCGGCCAGGAGCGGAGGCCCTGGCGGACTGACCCCCGGCTGCCAAGACTGGCAATAGGGACATGGAATGTCACCTCTCTGGTGGGAAAGGAGCCTGAGTTAGTGCGTGAGGTTGAGAGGTACCGGCTAGATATAGTCGGGCTCACCTCTACACATGGCTTGGGCTCTGGAACCAGTCTCCTGGAGAGGGGCTGGACTCTGTCTCAGTCTGGAGTTGCCCCTGG
This sequence comes from Maylandia zebra, assembly GCF_041146795.1. Lineage (NCBI taxonomy): Eukaryota > Metazoa > Chordata > Actinopteri > Cichliformes > Cichlidae > Maylandia > Maylandia zebra. The sequence goes on from NC_135167.1 coordinate 37,474,437, forward strand.
TGAGAGGCGGCGGGCTGGGGTGGGTATTCTAATATCCCCTCGGCTTGCTGCCGGTATGTTGGGGTTTTTCCCGGTGGACGAGAGGGTTTGTTCCCTGCGCCTTAGGGTCGGGGAACGGGTCCTGACTGTCATCTGCGCTTATGCGCCGAGTGGCAGTTCAGAGTACCCAGCCTTCTTAGAGTCCCTGGGGAGGGGGGGGGTGCTGGAGGGTGCTCCATCTGCTCTGGAGACAACAGAGCAGATGGAGACTCTTTTGTCCTGCTGGGAGACTTCAGTGCTCACGTGGGTAATGACAGCGAGACCTGGAGGGGCGTGATTGGGAGGAACGGCCTCCCTGATCTGAACCCGAGCGGTGCTTTGTTATTGGACTTCTGTGCTAATCACAGTTTGGCCATAACGAACACCCTGTTCGAACATAAGAGTGTCCATAAGTGCACGTGGCACCAGGACGCTCTAGGCCGTAGGTCGATGATCGATTTTGTAATCGTATCAGCAGACCTGCGACCATATGTTCTGGACACTCGGGTAAAGAGAGGGGCTGAGCTGTCAACTGATCACCACCTGGTGGTGAGTTGGATCAGGTGGCGGGGGAGGACGCTGGACAGACCTGGTGCACCTAAACGCGTAGTGAGGGTGTGCTGGGAACGTCTAGCAGAGGCCCCAGTCCGCGAGATCTTCAACGCACACCTCCGGCAGAGCTTCAACAGCATTCCGAGGGAGACTGGGGACATTGAGTCCGAATGGACCATGTTCAGCGTCTCCATTGCCGAAGCTGCTGCATTGAGCTGCGGCCGCAAGGTGGTTGGTGCCTGCCGTGGTGGTAATCCCCGAACCAAATGGTGGACACCAGAGGTGAAGGGAGCCACCAGGCTGAAGAAGGAGTCCTATCGGGCTTGGTTAGCCTGTGGGACTCCGGAGGCAGCCGACAGGTATCGACAGGCCAAGCGGAATGCGGCTCGGGCAGTGGCTGAAGCAAAAACTCGGGTGTGGGAGGAGTTCGGAGAGGCCATGGAAAAAGACTTTCGGACTGCCTCGAAGAGATTCTGGCAAACCGTCAGACGTCTCAGGAGGGGAAAGCGGTGCTCTACCTGCACTGTGTATAGTGCTGGCGGAGCGCTGCTGACGTCGACTGAGAAAATTGTCAGGCGGTGGAAGGAATACTTCGAAGACCTCCTTAATCCCACTGACACGTCTTCCGAGGAGGAAGCAGAGTCTGGGGATGAGGGGAATGACCCGCCAATTTCAGGGGGCAAGGTCACTGAGGCAGTTAAACAACTCCTTGGTGGCAGAGCCCCTGGTGTTGATGAGGTCCGCCCCGAGTTCCTGAAGGCTCTGGACGTTGTAGGGCTGTCCTGGTTGACACGCCTCTGCAATGTTGCGTGGAGATCAGGGGCAGTACCTGTGGACTGGCAGACCGGGGTGGTGGTCCCCATCTTTAAGAAGGGGGACCGGAGGGTGTGTTCCAACTACAGGGGGATCACACTCCTCAGCCTCCCTGGGAAAGTCTATGCCAGGGTGCTGGAAAGGAGAGTTCGTCCGTTAGTCGAACCTCGGATACAGGAGGAACAATGCGGTTTTCGTCCTGGTCGCGGAACACTGGACCAGCTCTTTATCCTCTCCAGGATACTAGAGGGTGCATGGGAGTTTGCCCAACCAGTCTACATGTGTTTTGTGGACTTGGAGAAGGCATTCGACCGTGTCCCTCGGGGTGTCCTGTGGGAGGTGTTGCGGGAATATGGGATGTCTGGCCCATTGCTACGGGCCATTCGATCCCTATATAACCGTTGCAAGAGCTTGGTTCGCATTGCCGGCAATAAGTCGGACTCGTTCCCGGTGGGTGATGGGCTCCGCCAGGGCTGCCCTTTGTCTCCGGTTCTGTTCATAATTTTTATGGACAGGATTTCTAGGCGCAGCCAAGTGGCGGAGGGCTTTCGCTTTGGTGGCCTCAGAATCTCATCTCTGATTTTTGCAGATGATGTGGTTCTGTTGGCTTCATCGGGTGAGGGCCTCCAGCTCGCACTGGAACGGTTCGCAGCCGAGTGTGAAGCAGCGGGAATGAGGATCAGCACCTCCAAATCTGAGGCCATGGTTCTCAGCCGGAAAAGGGTGGAGTGCCCACTCCGGGTCAGGGATGAGTTCCTGCCCCAAGTGGAGGAGTTCAAGTATCTCGGGGTCTTGTTCTCGAGTGATGGGAGAAGGGAGCCGGAGATCGACAGACGGATTGGGGCTGCAGCTGCAGTAATGCGGACGCTGCACCGGTCCGTCGTGGTGAAGAGGGAGCTGAGTGTAAAAGCGAAGCTCTCAATTTACCGGTCGATCTACGTCCCTACCCTCACCTATGGCCACGAGCTGTGGGTAGTGACCGAAAGAACAAGATCGCGGATACAAGCGGCAGAAATGAGCTTCCTCCGAAGGGTGGCTGGCCTCTCCCTTAGAGATAGGGTGAGAAGTTCGGCCATCCGGGAGGGGCTCAGAGTAGAGCAGCTGCTGCTCCACATCGAAAGGAGCCAGCTGAGGTGGTTCGGGCATCTGACAAGGATGCCCCCTGGGCGCCTCCTGGGTGAGGTGTTCCAGGCATGTCCCACCGGGAGGAGGCCCCGGGGCAGACCCAGGACACGCTGGAGAGATTATATCGCTCGGCTGGCCTGGGAACGCCTTGGTATTCCCCCGGATAAGCTGGAGGAGGTGGCTGGGGAGAGGGAGGTCTGGGCCTCTTTGCTTAGGCTGCTGCCCCCGCGACCCGGCCCCGGATAAAGCGGATGAAGATGGATGGATGGATAAATTCTAACAACAGCTGATCAAGCTTAAACGTGCAACTGTTGTTTAGCGCAACATCCGCTGGTTTCCTTTTTCTGGCGCAAAGTGGGCGATAAACAAACAAGAGAGAAAAGCCGATTAGCTGATCATTGATCAGTTTCATGATCATGTTAATTGAAGTAGAAACAGGAGAGGGAGGGGAAAGAATGAGCGAAGAAGAGGCAGCTGACAGCGTAAAGACAGAATAAAGCCAGCTTTGTGTCTTTTTCCATTCTAGCTGAAGTACAGGACAAACTGTGCTCCTTTTCAGCTCAATACAAAACGCGTAATATTTTCTCTGAATGCGGGACGATTCCGTCTTTTTACGGGAAGGTTGGCAACTCTACTAACAAACCTTATGAATAAAATAAAGTTCACTATCAGTAACATCATAGCACCCACCCAGCTGTATAGAAACTCCGTCATGCTAGCTAGCACGCAGTACGAGTTATTGTAACTGACTGTAAAAAGTCAGCACAACGAAAATAAACTCCACCTAAACTTGGTTTATATCTGACCCAGATAGACTGCAGGTCATAACTTCTTACCTGAAGTTCAGTTCACCTGACACTCGGACTGGCGGCCGCCTCGGGTCTCTCCTTTTGCTTCCCCTTTCTCTCATCCACCTGCTGGCCTCCACCACTTGCTAATGTACAGGACTGTATAAATTCCTGCCTACCTACATTTTTAAACTGCAGCTCATGATAAGCAAAGCTTTATTTTCCTCTGTAGTGATGGGATTTCTGGCTCCTTTTAGAGAACCGGCTCTTTCGGCTCCTCTTCAGGTTGTTTTGTTGCTTTAATTAATTTATTATTAACAACAATATAAAATTATGCACAAAAATGAATTAATGTATTGTACTAAGACATTAAAAATGTACTAATGTAAAAAAAGTGGTTTTATTTATATATGTTTATATATAAATATATGTGGTGGCCCCTAGAGACAAAGCACGTACAAACTCCAAAACACATTTCTAGCGTTAACTGAACTTCCAAAACAGAGCTACCTAGATCACTTAAATTACACAGTTGAAAGAATATGTGTATTGTTTGTGTATTTATACACAAGCAGTCATATTCAAATAATTTAAAAAAATGTTCATTTACCTGTTACTACCACACACCAAATCCGGTCGTTGGTACTTCCTGGCTTGTGTAGCCACTAGGTAACAAAAGTTCAACACTGCGCCCTAGCATCCTGGAGCACTTCTGTTGTGTTTTGTACGTGTTTTGGAGTTTTTACGTGCTGCTTTCTCTCTAGGGTCCACCGTAAATATACTTTTATTCATTTATTCGTCGTTCACTTCAAAGATCAGGCTCTAAGAGCCGTTTCGTTTGCGACCAACACATCACTATCAGGGACAGATGTGAGAGTCCCTTTTGAGCATGATGGCTTGATCGTGATGCTTTAGCACAACTTTCTAAAACACAACACTTTCATCTCTTTTTTGCTTTTGGCAGGTGGTGGTGTGATGGCTGCTACTTCTCTTTTTTTTTTTGCCTGTCCCATTTGGTTCTTTAGCCATCAGAATTGTTGTCTGAAGACCAACAAGGATACCCAATGGATTTACTTTGCCAAATGGATCATCACGGCCTTGCCGTATTGGTCCATTTGATCGACCTTTGTTGTTATTATTTATTTTATTTTATTTTCAGTGGTTACAGATGGGACAGACATGAGTGAGGGATAGGAAAGGGAGAAAGAAAGATGAAGGAAAAGAAAAACAGAAGGGAAGAGGGACAGTGAGGAAGGACACTTAAAAAGAGAAAGAAGAAAAAAAAATCTCCTGGATCACCTGTTGAGAGAAAAAGAAGAGAAAACAAGCAAAAAAAAACCAGAGCAACATACTAAACACAACACCATCACGTTAATCTAGCTAAGTGTAAACTGCAGTAAATACTAAATATTGAATGTTGTTGTGTAGCAAGCAGGACCGACAGCGCACAATGTGCTTGGAAGTAGCAGCCAATAAAGGTGTAGTTTATGTCTATGAACAGTGAACACCCGTGTGCACACCTGTGTGGATCAGCGCGCTTGTATACAAAAGGTTTCCCCATGTAATGGTCTGCTAGAGGGTGTAGAGAGCCATAGCCCCGCCCCCAGGGCATGAAGCAGGCATGGAGGAGATCCAGGCTCCAGACATCCAGAGGCCTCAGAGTGCGAGAGCCCAAGGAGGACCACCGGACGGGCATCCGTGCCACTCTCCTGGGAAGAGCTGAGGAGAGCCCCAGATGAGGGGTCACCCAGTAGCCACGGAGCAGAAGCCAGAAGGGGCTGCAGTGGCGTGCCCGCCGGCTCTGCTGGCAGCCAGCTGTGCCAGAGTGAACCGAGCCACAGGCCCAGAGGCTGGAGGCCCGAGTGCCCCCTTTGCCCCGGAAGAGGCCTGACTGAGCAACAGGCACCAGGCCCCGCCAAGGAGGGGGAAACGGCACCTAGACCCAGGAGATGTAACCCTTTCCCCCAGGGTGGAGGCAAGCGGACCGCCCCAGGCTCCGCAGCAGCAGGGAGGCCCTGCATCCCAGATCCCAATCAGCCCCCCTGCCCCGATGGCCAGCAGAGAACAGGGGTGTGTGAAGACCCCCAAACCTCCCTCCTCTCGCTCATGTGTAGTGTTGCTGCGCGTGTTGTTCTAAGGTGCATTTAAAACACGGGAGAGAATGGTGCTGCTGCCAGAGAGCAGGTGTTAGCACTGCCCCTCCTGGGGGTGGGGGTGGGGTGGGGGTGGGGGGGGGGGGGAAGAATGCCTCCCCTGCACCCTGGTGACACACCCGCACCCCAAGGTCCTACTCGTGTGGGTGGGTGTGTTGGAGCGGGAAGAGGGAGGCAGCCGGGGATGGGGAGGCTGCTACTTCTTACTGCCTTGTTTGGCTATATAATTACAAAGATAAGATACATACAAGATACATACAAAGGCTTTTTAAGCTCTTATCATTTTACTTTTTCACAACTGCCGACACACTCAACCATTAACACGGTGTCATTTTTTCTTTTGTTCTCAGAGTCCAGGTAATACTTTTCACTGAACTGTTGCAATGAGACAACACTGCCCACATTAGGTGGAACCGGAAATTACAACACTGCCAGAGTTCCTGTATATAATCTACACAGCACCAAGTGTCAGAGCTTTCTGCTTTCCTCCTTTGGTGTGTAGTAATGACAATAAAAAAAAGGAAAAGTTGAAATAAGTCAGGTTATTAACTTGAAACGACTCCTCCATTTGTAATTGTGTGTTTTTAAGGACGCAGCACGCACCTCTGCAGGCTCACATACCAACAATGAGTACAGCAGGGCTGAGCCGATGAGTTTGGTTGGCACAGTGTCGGTCTGCAGAGGGAATACTAGCAGCTGCACAGATCCAGATTTTGTTTGTCGGCAGTGTCACGGTACTGGCTTGTGAGACCCAGTGTTTTGAGTTTCTTTGTATTTTGTTGTTAATTTGTGTTCTAGTTTCATATTCAGCTGACCTAAATTCTGTCATGGCTAGGGTGCAGTTACAGTTCATGGTTTAACAGATTCCGCTTGTGTCTCACCCGTGTTTAAGTCTCCCTCATTGGTTAGTGTGTCTAATCTGTCATGTCTCATGTCTGTGAGTTTCATGTTGTATAGCTCATGTCATTTCTGTGTCTTATTATGGTTCCCGTTTCACTTTGAAGGGGTCTTGTGGTGCATGTTCATTGTTTTAGTTTCACTTCCACTGTGGCGTCATGATGTTCATGATAGCAGCTGTTCCCTCGTGTTTTTCCACTTCCCCTTATTACCTCTTGTGTATTTAGTCTATTTGTTTCCGTTTAGTCATTGTCAGGTCGTCTGTGTTACCTCCCCCATGTCTTGTCACAGTGTTCAGAGTGTTCATAGTCATAGTCTTCCTAGTTTTCATAGTTGAATCACAATTTTCTTAGTTTTCATTTTTCCCTGTTTAGGTTCTAGTGTAGTTTCAACACTGTCCTTGCTGCTTGCTTTTTGCCTCCTTGTATGAGCCCTAATAAAGGCTCGCCTTTCGTTTAGAGTTCAGTTCCGTCTCCTCGCCTGTGTCTCCTCCTGGGTTCTCCTCACTCGACCCACCACCGTGACATCCAGATATCTAAATGGAAGCTTTGTACAGCTAAACCCAATAATTAAATCAACTGATCGTAAAATTAACACTGAATTGAATTAACATCAGAATAAAGCTCAGCTAGGAAGATGCAACAAACACACGTCCGTCTCATCTGGTACATAACAGCCGGGCTGATAAAACGCAGAAAGAAAAGGCAAAACTGAAACTCTTCTCAGAATAACAGTGTGTGAGTCATCACTGGACTAACAGCTCAGTTCAATAATTCAATGCTCCTCTGTAAGTATGAATTATTAAGCCTGGAGACGATGTCCTGTGCTGTGAAACCGTTCCAATGAATATTTCCCCTTTTATTAGGAACTCCTGCTTCTTCTTGCGTGATCGGCTTCTGGAGTCGCTGAACTTCAGTGAGTCTGGGAGTTTATAAAGCACGTCACACGTCACATATGTTCACTATATAAACTGAACACCGACTTAATAAAAAGATGATTGCATTTTATCTGTGTGACATTCCAGATGGGCAGGGGCAGCGCAGCGCTAAACCTAACCAGCAAACATGTTTTCCATGGATACCGTGTGTGTGAATGGCTTGAACCACCTGGGAAGCAGACCTTTTTGTTTCTTAACCTTTTAATCCCTACATGTGACAGCAGACACACTACAGTCTTCAGAGACGCAGCCATGAGACTCAGCTGCATATGATATTTTCCTAAATCCATAGAAAAAAAGTTTGTCCAGATGAAAATGATAATAATGGATTGGATTTATATAGCGCTTCTCAAGGCACCCAAAGCGCTTTACAATGCCACTATTCATTCACACACTGGTGGAGGCAGCTACAGTTGTAGCCACAGCTGCCCTGGGGCAGACTGACAGAAGCGAGGCTGCCATATCGCGCCATCGGCCCCTCTGGCCAACACCAGTAGGCGGTAGGTGAAGTGTCTTTCCCAAGGACACAACGACCAGGACAGAGAGCCCGGGGATCGAACTGGCAACCATCCGGTTACAGATATGCTTCCCAACCCCCTGAGCTACAGTCAGGGGGTTGCAACTTGCACTTTCTTTTAAATCTGCTCCTGGTACCACTGCATAGTTTTCCCTGTTCGTCAAACTTTTCTTCTGAGCACATTTTTGCCTTGTTCTTCTCCATCTTCACCCGTTTTACTCAGAATCATTAAGCGTCTCATTTAAATTTCTGCACTTTTCTCCTCCTTCTCATCACATTGTGACCATAGACTGTATATCAAAGATATGTAGCTTCCGAGCATAGACAGTAAAAACGAGGATTTAGCTTTCAGATTAGAAATACAAGGAGCGCAGAATTATTAGGCAAATGAGTATTTTGTCCACATCATCCTCTTCATGCATGTAGTCTTACTCCAAGCTGTATAGGCTCGAAAGCCTACTACCAATTAAGCACATTAGGTGATGTGCATCTCTGTAATGAGAAGGGGTGTGGTCTAATGACATCAACACCCTATATCAGATGTGCATAATTATTAGGCAACGTCCTTTCCTTTGGCAAAATGGGTCAAAAGAAGGACTTGACAGGCTCAGAAAAGTCAAAAATAGTGAGATATCTTGCAGAGGGATGCAGCAGTCTCAAGATTGCAAAGCTTCCGAAGCGTGATCATCGAACAATCAAGCGTTTCATTAAAAATAGTCAACAGGGTCGCAAGAAGCGTGTGGAAAAACCAAGGCGCAAAATAACTGCCCACGAACTGAGAAAAGTCAAGCGTGCAGCTGCCAAGATGCCACTTGCCACCAGTTTGGCCATATTTCAGAGCTGCAACATCACTGGAGTGCCCAAAAGCACAAGGTGTGCAATACTCAGAGACATGGCCAAGGTAAGAAAGGCTGAAAGACGACCACCACTGAACAAGACACACAAGCTGAAACGTCAAGACTGGGCCAAGAAATATCTCAAGACTGGTTTTTCTAAGGTTTTATGGACTGATGAAATGAGAGTGAGTCTTGATGGACCAGATGGATGGGCCCGTGGCTGGATTGGTAAAGGGCAGAGAGCTCCAGTCGCTGATTTGTTTTTGTTTTGTTTTTGAATGTCAGAAATGTATATTTGTGAATGTGGAGATGTTATATTGGTGTCACTGGTAAAAATAAATAATTGAAATGGGTATATATTTGTTTTTTGTTAAGTTGCCTAATAATTATGCACAGTAATAGTCACCTGCACACACAGATATCCCCCTAAAATAGCTAAAACTAAAAACAAACTAAAAACTACTTCCAAAAACATTCAGCTTTGATATTAATGAGTTTTTTGGGTTCATTGAGAACATGGTTGTTGTTCAATAATAAAATTATTCCTCAAAAATACAACTTGCCTAATAATTCTGCACTCCCTGTACAAAGCCAGACTGAAATGCCTTGAGCTTGCTTTTTGAATCGAAGGTCACCAGATGGTGTTAGCTGTGGTTGGGAAAAGGACTTCCTGTCAAACTATGACTTGACCTCTTTAAACACTTTCTTCCGAGTTTGTGGCCTTAGTTACTCATTTTAGGTTATTCTGAATACAACATTAAATCTATTTTGTAAATGTCTCGATGCATGCTCAATGATCCAGAGAAGGAAATCCCAAAAAGTAGATTCTGTTTATCGGGAATGCTACGTGCAGATGAACAGAATCAACTTTTGGGGATTTTGTAAATCTCAATGAACCCATGTTTGAAAATGAAGAATTATCTGGGATTATCTGTGAAACTGCACTTGTCAATCACAAAATAATTAACAGCAACGAGCAGCACAGCTGAGAAGAAGGGACAATGCAGACAATGCAATCGACCCAAAGGCTCAAGCTCAAGGGGGTCGCTGCACTGCTGTAAACAACATGCACACATAAAGCTTGCAGCTAACATTTCCCCCATGCATGCAGCAAGTATAAATATGAAAAAATAGATTTATTAATACAGGGTGGGCCATTTATATGGATACACCGTAATAACATGGGAATGGTTGGTGATATTAAAGTCCTGTTTGTGGCACATTAGTATATGTGAGGGGGCAAACTCCTCAAGATGGGTGGTGACCATGGTTGCCATTTAGAAGTCGGCCATCTTGGATACAACTTTTGTTTTTTCAATAGGAAGAGGGCCATGTGACACATCAGACTTATTGATAATGTGACAAGAAAAACAATGGTGTGCTTGGTTTCAACGTAACTTTATTCTTTCATGAGTTATTTACAAGTTTCTGACCACTTATAAAATGTGTTCAATGTGCTGCCCATTGTGTTGGATTGTCAATGCAACCCTCTTCTCCCACTCTTCACACACTGATAGCAACACCGCAGGAGAAATGCGAGCACAGGCATCCAGTATCGGTAGTTTCAGGTGCTGCACATCTCGTATCTTCACACCATAGCCTTCAGATGACCCCAAAAATAAAAGTCTAAGGGGGTCAGATCGGGAGACCTTGGGGGCCATTCAACTGGAAACTCCAGGAAACTGTTGATCTAGGAATGCTCGGACCTGGCACCCATAATGTGGTGGTGCACCATCTTGCTGGAAAAACTCAGGGAACGTGCCAGCTTCAATGCATAAAGAGGGCAACACATCATCATGTAGCAGTTTCAAATATCCAGTGGCCTTGAGGTTTCCATTGATGAAGAATGGACCCACTATCGTTGTTCCCCATATACCACACCAAACCATCACTTTTGTTGGTCCAACAGTCTTGGAGGGATCCATCCAATGTGGGTTAGTGTCAGACCAATAGCGGTGGTTTTGTTGGTTAACTTCACCATTCACATAAAACTTTTCCTCATCACTGAACAAAATCTTCTGCGTGAACTGAAGGTCCTGTTCCAATTTTTGTTTTGCCCATTCTGCAAATTCTGTGCGCTGATCTGAGTCATCCTCGTCGAGATGCTGCAGCAGCTAGAGTTTATAAGGGTGCCATTTGTGAGTAGCTAATATCCGCCAAAGGGATGTTCGACTAATGCCACTCTCCAGTGACATGCGGCGAGTGCTACGCTGTGGGCTCTTGCTGAATGAAGCTAGGACAGCCACTGATGTTTCTTCATTAGTGACAGTTTTCTTGCGTCCACATTTTGGCAAATCCAACACTGAAACAGTTTCACGAAACTTAGCAAGCAGTTTGCTAACTGTAGCATGGGAGATGGGTGGTCTCATAGTGACATTACCAATAAGTTTGATGTGCCTTCTTCCCATTGAAAAAACAAAAGTTGTATCCAAGATGGCCGACTTCTAAATGGCCACCATGGTCACCACCCATCTTTTTTTTTTTTTTTTTTTTTTTTTGCCTGTCCCGTTTGGCTCTTTTGCCATCAGAATTGTTGTCTAAAGGCAAAGAAAGATGCCCAACGGATTTACTTTACCAAATTGACCATCCCAGCCTTGCCGTAATGGTCCATTTGATTCACCTTTTATTGTTTATTTTATTTTCACTTACTGAATACGGGACAGACTTGACTGGGGGAAAGAAGGGGAGAAAGAAAGAGGGAAAGAGAAACAGCTGAGAAGACGGACGGGGGAAAAGGGCAAAAGACAAAAACCAACAGAACGGGCAGAGAAAAAAAATGCATATATCAATCACCTGGGTCACCTGCTGAGAAAGAAAAAAGAAAACAAGCAGAAGAGAACAAGAGTAATAGAATAAACAACATCACAATGATATATGGGAATATGACAGTAAATACTAAATATTAAACATTATTGTGCAGCACATAAGATCAACAGAACACAGTGCTTTGAGGTAAGGAGCCAAAAAGGGTGTAGTTTGTGGGTGTGATCACCCGTGTGTACACCTGTGAGCATGGACGCGCTTGTTTTTTGTTTTTTAAAAGGTTCCTTCATGTAATAATCTGCTAGAGGGTGTGGGGGGGCCACAGCCCTGTCCTCCAGGGCATGAAGCAGGTATGGAGGAGATCAAAACTCCAGACATCCAGAGGTCCCCAGAACACAAGAGACCAAGGAAGACCAACAGAGGGGCAGCCGCGCCGCTGTCCCAGAAAGAGCTGAGGAGAGTCCCAGATGAGGGCTCACTCAGCAGCCGCGGAGCAGAAGCCAGGGGGAGTTGCAGTGACGCGCCCGTGAGCTCCGCCGGCAGCCAGCTGTGCCTGAGTGACCGAGCCCCAGGCCGAGAGGCCGGGGGCACCCCACCTCCGAAGTGGCCCGAGCGAGCCCCAGGCTCCAGGCCCCGATAAGCGGCCGCCAAGGAGTGAGCCGGTGTGTACCTGGACGCCCATCCCCGGACACAAAGAACCACCAACGCACCGATGTCTGAGGGGGTCCGCCACTGGCAGGGGAAGTGGTGGTAGGGGGAGATAGGCCTCCAAACCTTGGAGGGCCTGAGATGTCCCCAGAGAGGTGGCGCCTGACACCCAACCTGACATATAGACACAGAAATACAGGCACACACATATACAAACATCCATTCCCACCCTCATGCTCTCATATGCACTTACTCCACACTCAACCAACGTGGAGACAGACATAAAGAGACGCTGTACACACGATCACACTCCCCAAGCGTACTCTACAAACCGGGTCTAGGTACCCTTGCCCCTGGAGGGGGGAACTGCACCCAGACCCAGGTGGTGTTACCCTTTTCCCTGCGGTGGGGGGAGGCAGACCGCCCCGACTCCGCAGCAGCAGGAAGGCCCCACACTCCAGACCGCAGTCGGACGGCCAACTCCTCCTCCTAGCCCCCCCGCTCCAGCAGGTCGCAGAGAATGGGGGTGAGAGAAGACTCCAAACCTCCCTCCACCCACCCAGTCCACCCAACCCCACCACAGAGAAAACTGCACCCACCCCACCATCCACTCATCTTCCAGACTACATAAGACAATAAACACCCAGGCTGAGATCTTCCTCCACCTCTCCTGTATCTCCCTCTCCTGCAGAGGGAGCTCCTGAGGAGAGGAAAGCTCCTGCAAGATGTGACAATCTCCCCCACCAGTTGAAGAGCCCCCCAGGTGGCTCGATGCACCGGTGGCACCCTGCTCCAGGGCTGTGCCCCCATGCACCCACCCGCCCACAACCCCGGCAACACACCAACCAGGACCCAAGCCCCCGAGGCCCGGCCCGGGCCCCAGCCCAGAGACGGAGCGCCCCCAGAACCTCACGCCCATCCCGGACCCACCCAGGGGCAGCCAGGCTACCAGGTCAGTAACCCACGTCCGTCAGCACAGACCCTCCCCTAGCCCGTCGCGCGCAGCCGCGAGGAAACAGTCACCTGAGAGCCAACAGAGCCCCTAACCGGACATGACCGCTACCCTGGGTTGAGCCCCCCAAGGAAGATGCCTCCGGGGAACCCCCCGACGCCCTAAGCCTATCCCTACCCCCACACCAATCACAACAGTGAAGGCGGGACCAAACTATGACCCCCCACCCCCACTAGGTGATGGAGCTGATCAAAGGAGCCCAGAGCAATTGATCTGATGTGGTGGCAGAGGCTGTATCAAGACTAATGTAATCTAATAGATAATTTCTATATTGGTTAGAATTAAGATTATTTTTATTTTTCCAGTTCACGAGGACTGTTTTCTTGGCTATGCATAGGGCAGTGAAAACCATATGGGCGATATTCTTTTCCGAAGTGACATTATCTAAGCTGCCCAACAAACACACTAAGGGGGAAGTTGGAATGTTACATTTCAGACACTTCGATAAGTCTTCACATATCTCGTGCCAAAACTTCTGAACTGGTGGACAGAACCAAAGAGCGTGGATATAATTGTCCGGTGAATTGGTTTGGCAGTGTGAGCAGTTGTTGGTAGACGTAAAGCCCATCTTGAACATCCGATGACCTGTATAGTGCACTCTATGTAATATTTTGTATTGAATTAATTGAAGACTGGGATTTCTAATTAGATGAAAGGTTTTTAAGCAAATCTGAGACCAGAAGTTTTGGTCTAAGTTAACTGATAAATCCGCTTCCTATTTTGCAATAGGAAGTGATATTGATTCATCTGTTTTAGAAAGTATTCTGTATATTTTGGATAGAAATTTGGGGGTTTTAAGAGTAAGAAATTGAACCACACTTGGTGGTGTTTGTAATTCAACTTGACCCGGTTTAAATTTCTTTTTTACTATGGATTTAATTTGTTGATATTCTAAAAATCTTTTCTTGTTGATCCCATATTGTGTAACTAGTCTGTCAAATGAAATAAATTCTGTTCCTTCTAGTATATGTTCTAAATATTTGATTCCTTTACCACTCCAATCTGAAAAGTTTATCATATTATTGTTTTGTAATATGTCAGGGTTGTTCCAGATAGGTGTACGTTTGCATGGGATTAATGAAGACGCCGTCAATTTTAGAAACTCCCACCATGCTGTCAGAGAAGAGCTGATGTTGATGCTTTTAAAGCATTCATGTCGTTGGATGTTTGAGCTGATAAATGGTAGGTCTGAGATCTCTAGATTATTGCAGAGTGCTTGTTCTACATCTAGCCAAGGTTCATCTAAGAGGGTATGTTTTAGCCATCCTGAGATAAACTGAAGCCTGTTGGCTAAGAAGTAGTGCTGAAAGTTAGGCAGTTCTAGTCCTCCTTTATCCTTGGTCTTTTGTAGTGTTTTTAAGTTTATACGTGGGGGTTTATTTTTCCAAAGGAATTTGGACATACATGAATCTAGAGATCTGAACCAATCTTGTGGCGGTTTAGTTGGGATCATTGAGAATAAATAATTTATTTTTGGTAAGAGCATCATTTTTATAGCGGCAACCCTTCCCATGAGTGATATGGGTAGACATTTCCATCTAGCAAGATCATCTTCTACCTTCTTTAAAAGTGGGATATGGTTTAATTTAGTTAGATCTGCAAGCTTGGGAGAAACGTTAATACCTAAATATTTTATATTTCCCGATTGCAGTGGTGTAGAAGAGGAATTATGGAAGGAGCAATTAATCGGGAGGACTGTAGATTTTGACCAGTTAATTGAGTAATCTGATATTCTTGCAAAAGAGTTTATCAATTCAATCACCCCAGAGATATTGGTTTGTGAATTTTGGAGAAAGAGTAACACATCATCCGCATAAAGGCTGATTTTATGTTCCACGTTCTTGCATTTTATGCCCTTAATTACTGAATTCTGTCTAATTGCTGCTGCTAGTGGTTCAATAAAAATTGCAAACAGTGAAGGGGAGAGTGGGCATCCCTGCCTGGTGCCCCTCAAGAGACAGAAGCTGGAGGATGTCTGGTCATTTGTTCTAACACAAGCTGTTGGGGAATTATATAATATTTTTAACCAGTTTATGAAAGAGGATCCAAAACCAAATTTGTGTAAAGTTGCAAATAGAAATTTCCAGTTAACTCTGTCAAATGCTTTTTCTGCGTCTAAAGAGAATATTGTAGTTTCTAGGTTTTTACTGTATGAGTAGTCTATCAAATTAAGTAATCTACGTGTATTTGTTGATGAGTGCCTACCTTTTATGAAACCAGTTTGGTCAGGATGAATTAAGAGGGGGGTTATTTTCTCCAGTCTCTTTGAGAGAGCTTTGCAGATTATTTTAAGGTCTACATTTATAAGGGATATTGGACGATAGCTTGAGGGATATACAGGGTCTTTGCCTGGTTTTAGCAGGAGATTAATGTTTGCAGAATTCATATTTGATGGAAGTCTGCCCTTTTCTTTAATTTCCAACAACGTTCTGTAGAAAACTGGTGCTAGAATCGACCAGAATTCTTTGTAGAATTCTGCAGGAAAGCCGTCTGGACCTGGAGCCTTATTATTGGGCATACTTATCAGGGCTTCCTGGAGTTCACCTGGTGTCAGTGGTGAATCCAGTGCCATTGCTTGAGTGTCCAATAATTTTGGAAGAGTTATGTTGTCCAAAAACTGATCAATTTCTTTTTTAGATGGGTTTATTTGTGGTGAATACAACGTTTTATAGAAATCCCTGAAAATGTTGTTTATTTGTATCGGTTCATATATTGTGTTCCCAGATGAATCTTGAACAGCACATATAGTTGTTTTTTCTTTATTTATTTTTAGCTGGTTTGCTAGAAATTGACCGGATTTATTACCATGTTCATAATTTTGTAAGCGTAGTCTTTGTACTAAGAATTTTGTTTTTTTATCAATTATCTCATTTAATTCTAGTTTTGTTTTGCGTATTTTGTTCAATGTTTCCTGATCTTGGTGGGACGCGTAGGCTTCTTCTAGTGATTTGATGTTTTTTTCTAATTCCTGAATATTTTTGTTTTCTTTTTTCTTTTTATGTGATGAGAAAGAAATTATTTTACCTCTCATCACAGCTTTCCCTGCTTCCTATAGAACAGAAGCTGATGTTTCGGGAGTGTCATTATAGTCCAAATATGAAGTCCACTCTTTTTTAAAACATTTAATAAAGTCTTCATCTTTAAGTAGTGATATATTAAATCTCCAGTTTTTTCTTGGCGTAGTATTATTCTTGTGCATTAGTGTTAAAGATACAGGACCATGATCGCTGACAGCTATAGGGTGAATCTCAGTGTCTGAAATGTCGTTCAGCAGTGAGCTGCTGACCAAAAAATAATCCAGACGAGAGTAGGAGTGATGGACATGTGAGAAAAAAGTATATTCCTTACTGGTGGGGTGAAGGGAGCGCCATGCATCGCAAAGACCAAAGTCGCTCATATACTGTTTGATTATATTTATGGACTGCCAATTACGCTGAGTTCCCGCTGTATTGAGCCTATCCATGTCTTCATTTAGTCCAAGGTTGAGGTCGCCTCCAAGAACAAGTGTGCCATCTAAGTGTTCAGAGAGTGCACTGAAAAAACCATGAAAGAATGAGGGATCATCAACAGTTGGACCATATACACTTGCAATACATAGCTTTTTATCAAGTATAGATAGTTTAATGATTAAGAATATGCCCTCTGGATCTATAACTGTATCGAGTACTGTGAAATTAATATTTTTATGTATTAAAATTGCTGCTCCCCTTTGTCTAGAATTATAACAAGCTGAGAACACATTAGGAAACTCAGGTGTTTTAAGTTCATTCGAACCTCTAAGAGGTCTGTGGGTCTCTTGTAAAAGGACAACATCCGCCTGTAGTTTTTTGAGTTGGTTAAATATTTTTAACCTCTTTACTCTGGAGCCAGCTCCATTTATATTCCATGTAATGAACCTCAGTGTACCCATATATGTTTGTGTATAACTAGGGATGTATGCTGTGTGCGTCGCTTAGACAGGTGGAGAGAATACGTCACTTGTTCATAAATAAAGAGAAGGAGAGAGAGAAAAAATGTGTGGCGAGATGCTCCCTGAGTCTGACTTTGTGTATGCATAATTACTAATATGAGTAGGCTTGGCTTAAGTGTGTGTATCCTAAACGACTGTGTGCGCTGTCTGACTGAAGTAAAATGTGCTGCCGTTGAGCGCATGGTGCGTATGTGTCGAAATAAAGGATGTTTGTGGATGAGTGTCGAAGCAGGTGATCGAGGCAGTGAAAGGAATAAAGAAAGAAACCAAGGACAGGGGTGAGCAGCATAAAACCAAGAGGGGGAAAAGAGAGGAGAAAAAAAATGAGAAGAAAAAAAAAAACAGAAACAAAACGTAAACATTCCAATTAAATCACTGACGGAGAGTGACGGTGTTAATTCTGCTATGAAGTCACACTTTAAGATGCGATTTGATACTGGTAAGTTAAACAGATGTTAATGCAGATGTTAATGCAAGTTAGTGTGAGTGGATAGGGAAATGGTGCAGCTGATTCTTATCTGGTGTGAGGTTAATACAGCCACGGAGTGATGTCGGGGTCGCGGTGGAGCTGTCCGTCCACGTACAGCCGGTCCACAGCGATGACAGCGCGGGAGCCCTTCTGGATGAAGCCGCGTCGGATTGGGAAGAGGACCCTGCGTCGTTCCAAGATCTCTTTGGGGAACTGGTCGTTCACGCTGAAGTCCGTTCCTTTTAATTCCCTGCCGCGGCTTTTCACATGTTGCTTTTGTTTGAAGTGGCCGAATTTGGCCACGATAGGACGTGGTCTCCCGGCCGTAGCCCGAATGGGGCCGAGGCGATGTACCCGATCGAAGACGATGTTCTTCACAGTGTCCTCCGGCAGCTTCAGGTGGGTTTTGATGAAGCTTTTTACCGTGGTCTCCGCGTCCTCTCCAGCGGCTTCTGGAATACCAGAAAATACCAGATTATCACGCATGCTACGAGCTTGTAGATCGATAACGGTTTCTTTTATTTTTTTATTTTCTCTATTGAGCTGGGTAACATTATCTGTGAGACATTTCACCGACTCCCTTAGCGTGGCATTTTCAGCAGCAAGCGTTTCCACCTGCTGCTGGCTGTACTCCAGGGATTCTCGCAAGCATTTAAATTCTCGGTGAAGAATCTCCACCAAGGACAGCCTTGCGTCGAAACTGGACAATCGCTTGTCGATTGACTCCAGTATGTCGGCAATATCTTTGCCGGCTGGCGATGTTGAGCCGGGGGAATCTGCCGGGCGTTGTCTTTTCGACGATGGCGTCTCAGGTTTGGCCGGGGAAGCTGCACACTGGGTCTTCTTCATCACGAGATCCTGAAAGCACTGATCAATATAATCTTGGAGAGCCTCTAAACTCTCCTCGTTGTTCTCCAGGGTGTTGGAGATTATTTAGACAAATAGTGTTAGTTATAAGACAATTGATAAGTGTATTTGGTAATACTGAAGCTTAAATGAATTTGTTCAAATCTAAACTACCATTTGCTTTAATTTTCCGCCAAAATCTCCGGCGTCTGACGTCAGTTACAACATGAGTCGCTTACCTTGTCCGTCACTTCGTCACTTACCTCCCACACTGCTGATCCACCCATCTTGAGGAGTTTGCCCCCTCACATATACTAATGTGCCACAAACAGGACTTTAATATCACCAACCACTCCCATTTTATTACGGTGTATCCATATAAATGGCCCACCCTGTACAATAAATTAATGTAAAATTAAATAATAATACAAATACAAATCCCTTAAGGTGGTGCTGGAGAGGTGAATGTTGTTCAAGATAAAGACGATGTTGGATAATACCTCCAACCTACTGCATGACGTGCTGGCTAGCCACAGGAGCAGTGAGAAACTGTGAAACCTGTGGCCATCTCCCTGTACAACTCCTGCATCTAACACACTGTAAACACTGCAATAGCTACACCCTTTT
Organism: Maylandia zebra; assembly: GCF_041146795.1. Lineage (NCBI taxonomy): Eukaryota > Metazoa > Chordata > Actinopteri > Cichliformes > Cichlidae > Maylandia > Maylandia zebra. Next base: position 37,493,408 of record NC_135167.1, read on the forward strand.
TGCACACACTCTTTTCTACTCTGTCATATTCCTGTCAACATTCTTGATATTTGTCTGTGAAGGTTCTCAGTCATCCAGGTCATCGTAGTCGAAATGTGAACATTGGCATCCTCGAAAGAGTGTCCTTTATCCTTAAGATGCAGATGGACAGGACAAGACTAAGCAGTCCATCTGCATCTTAAGGATAAAGGACACTTTTTCAAGGATGTCAATGTTCACATTTTGGACAGAGAGGACAGATGGTTTGAAAGAGGAGTGAAAGAAGCCATCTATGTCCACTGTGAGCGACCATCTTTGAACAGAGGCGGTGGTTTACGACACCAACTCTCTGCCATCTATAATCCAGTTTTGAGATCCCTTCCCAGACGCCTTAACGCCCACTCACATCCTGGGCCATCTGACCTCAGGAATTCGCATGATAAGGTGGGGCCAGGTTTTCACAATGAACTCACCCGAAACTCTGGCTGATTGGGACCCACACCCAGTTTCACACCTTGGCTCAGGCGATTAGAGGATCATCAGGGGGTCCTTTTGTCCCTCTGTGGGGGGTCACTCCCACTAGGTTTATATCTGGGACTCTCCACCATTTGACCTTAGAACTGAAGAAGCTTCTCGGATGAGAGGTGAAACGTCTTCAAGTAACTTAAAGAAGTCCAGACGCTTTTCTTTGCAAGCTCCTTCGATTCTTGATATTTATTTATAATCACGTCTGTCAATCCTTGATATTTATTGAGTGACCTGTATATATTAGTGCTATTTCTTAAATTTCTTAAACCTGTAACATATTGTATTGTTGGTCTGTTTCTGTTATTTATACTGGAGCAACTGTAACCCACATAATTTCCTTAGGGATTAATAAAGTATGCAGCTTCTGAAATAATTATACACCTCTCTGCATTTAATTATTAATCTCTGTCTCTCTTCCACAGCAAGTCTTTGTCCAGTCTTCCTCCCCTCACACCAACCAATCACAGCAGATGGCCCCGCCCCTCCCTGAGCCTGGTTCTGCTGGAGGTTTCTTCCTGTTAAAAGGGAGTTTTTCCTTCCCATTGTCGCCAAAGTGCTTGCTCATAGGGGGTCATATGATTGTTGGGCTACCTTACAATATAAAGCAACTTGAGGCGACTGTAGTTGTGATTTGTTGCTTTATGAATAAAACTGAATTGAAACGAACAATTCTATTGTTTGTTTGTTTGTTTTTTCTTTATGAAAGGTATATTGAGGAATATCTACTTAGATTGAAGAATGCATTGAAAATCTTGTGTTTCACTCCACTAGTGAAAATCTCACAAAGTGCAAAAAAAAGAGATAAATCTTAAACAGGGGTTTTAATGCACAGCTCTTCATGCAGGGCCTGCCATTGTTTTATTATTGAATTGTAACAGAGCAGCTGTTAATCTGACAGTCAGATTTCTTTTTAAAGAAAAAAAAAATTCTGGCATTCCTGTAACGAAAGTGAATCATGTGCACACAGTATCTTCCTCTTATCTCCACATGAATTGCTAATAAAGTGTCACAATCATTTCATCACACCCGGCCCTGATGAAACAAACTACAAAGGCAAGTTTTAAAATTATAATGCCGTGCATTAGCGCTCACTGAATATTTTCTTTCATTTTAGCCAGATGCATTTTAATAAGACACACTGCATAAATTTGCATTTTCCGCAAACTCCTCTCACTCACTTTGTTGCAACGTGGACGGCATTTCAGGAAGTTAGTTGCAGTCGGGTTTTCAATGAAGACCCTCGCAAAGGAACATTGTTCAGTATTCAGCAAAACATTTAAGACAACACTGGTTAATGTGAGCGTAGTTTTTACTACTTTGACTGGACCGGACGACGGCGTGGCAGCCGCAAGACCGGACGAGGATGATGCTGCAGGCGACAGTGTGGAAACCGCAGGTGGAGGCGCTGCAGGCGATGATGATGGCTGGACGGGCTCCTCGGCCCCCGAGCGGAAGGAGGAGTCTGGAGCGGTTCCTCTGACCCCCCAGTGAAAACAGAAGGCTGCTGAACGGGCCCCTCGGACCCTCCAGTGGAGGCAGGCACAGGTGTGGGGACCTCTGGCAGGCACAGAGCAGGCTGGAGCTGCGCAGGGTGTTGACTCTCCTCAGCTGGCTTCTTAGCCTCCAGGGGTACAGAGTCAGCTGAGGGTTTAGGCCCAGGAGAGAGTAACTAACTCTAAGGGGCCCAGCTTTTGAGGGAACTTAACAGTTTTAATGGGTTTGTCACTCTGCTTAGAGTGAGTGGTAAAAAAAAAAAAAAACAGTCCTTTACGGATGGTCTTACGATAGCTACCTGTACGGGAGAAGCAGGTGAAGACTGAACTGATGGCTGAGCTAATCTTTGAGCTGCAACCTGAGTAGGTGACTGACCTAGAGACCATGGAACAGGTAACCATGCTCGGGACGGAGCAGGAGACTGAGCTGCAGGAAACCGAGCTGATGACTGAGGTAATGGTTGAGGTAAAAATGGAGCTTCCGGCTGAAGTGGTGGTTTTGGTGGAAGCGGAGCGGTGGTTGAGTGGCTGACTGAGTTACAGCCCAGGTGGCTGACTGAGCTGATAACAAAAAGGGCAGCTGAGCTGTAGGCTGCGCTGGTGACTGTGGTGGAAGTGGAATAGGTGGTGGTGTAGGTGCTCCTGAGTCTTCAGAACATTCACTAACCAGCTGGACCGGCTAAAAATTTACAAAACCAGTAGTGGCTGACACAAAATTAACAGGCTCACAGTAGACAGATTGTCCAGAAATAAATCCGGGCTTAGAAGGGGCAAAACAAATTGAGTCCTTAATTGAGCTTGCATTAGAATGCAAAACAGTCCCAGATGAAACAGTCTTAACTCCTGGCTCTGAAGGAACATGAGGAGCACAGTCTTTTGAACCCAGAGGGAAGTGATTATTCTCAAAATGAACACCGAGTTAGCTGGGTCCATTATCTGGTCGGGTCATTCTGTCAGGGTCTGTGTGCGGGCTGGCAGAACAGGACTTAAGGTGAACTTAAGCAGCTTTATTGCTGTGCACAAACTAAACTGAACTGGGAATATAAAACTAAACTGAACTGGGAATATAAAACTAAACTGAACTGGGAATATAAAACTAAACTGAACTGGGAATATAAAACTAAACTGAACTGGGAATATAAAACTAAACTAGCAGGCAGGAACACACACCAAAGGCCGACAGCAAGGAGACGTTGATAACACAACAGAGAGCAAGGAAAACACAGGGCTTATATACACGGGGAGTAATCAGGGAATGGGAAACAGGAGGGAGACACAGCTGGAAGAGATTAGGGCTAACGAGACAGGGGGGAGGTAAAACGGAACACACTGACATCAGACATGAACCTTCAAAGTAAAACAGGAAACGAGACAATTCACAATACACAGAATTGACACTTAACTAAAATGGACACATGGAAAACCTAAGAAATAGAAATCACATAGCAAAGAACTATACATCCATTCACTTCCGCTTATTCTTTCCCGGGTCGCAGGGGACGCGCCTATCCCAGCTGTAATGGGGCGAGAGGCGGGGTACACCCTGGATAGGTCACCAGTCTGTCACAGGGCTAACACACAGAGACAGACAACCATTCACACCTATGGGCAATTTGGATTAATCTATCCCCACAAACTACATTTCTTTGGAAGCCAGAGTAAACACCCACACAAACACCCTGGCTTGATGGTGGAATTGAACTCAGGACCTTTTTGCTGTGAGGTAACGGTGCTAACCACCGTTCCACCGTGGTTCCTCAAAGAACTAGAGCACTAGAAATACAGAGAAAGAAGCTTAAACACTAAGCGTGATAACAATGATAAAAACCAAATATCAAATCAGAACACAAGTCAGAAAAGCAAAGAAATTATAGAACAACAATAATAAACAAAACACTGGGTCATCGACCCAGGACCTCTAGAAAGGAACAGATCCTTTCAACACTATGGGGGAGTAACGCTAACATTCTGGAGCATTTCCTTAACTGCTCCCATGAATCCCATGGATCAGGCTCCTGATATTTGCATTGTTTACTAATATTCGTATGGAAACTTGTGCAAAAAGATTAGATCCCATGCAAATTACCATCAGATTTATGAAAATTGCAGCACAATTGCAAAAAGTGATTTCCAGTATTTGCCAAAAAAAAAATGATTGTTGGTATTTAAAAAACTGTAAATCACTTGTCGGCCTATAATCTGTGAAGAGAGAACTGAGCTTAAAAGTAAAGCTGATGATTTACACCCTTTGAACCGGTCACACAACAACTTGCCTTCAGCCTCAGGCTGCTCTTCATTTAGGGGTTTTGCTGAGGTGGGCTTTCTCCACCAGGGGGCAGTTTGCAGGGAAATGCATATCGTTTTTGTCAATGCAAACAAAACTACAAACAACCTAAGCCATACTGATGATGCTCAGTTTGTAAAGCACAAATAAATAATCTGTATTCAAAGAAAAACACTGGACGGGATACGATGCAATCAGCTGATGGTTTTAGTGGAATATGTAAAAAAAATCACAGTTTGTCCAAACTTCAGTTTGAACATTAGGAACTGCCAAAACAGATGCCAATATAGTATATTCTATAAAACAAACTGGTTGACAGCTCAGTTTTTAAGCTCTGTTAAGAACACATACACTGATACACATTTATTTATTTCAGTGTTCAAATAAAGTTTAAAAAAAGTTTTATTCTACAGTAACTTTAATTGTTTTGTTTTTAACCCAATTTCTTACACTCTATTACACACAAGACAAATGTAACTAAATCTGAATAAAAACGCTTTTTTAAAAACAGCTGTAGATTTTACTGTGATTTGAAAAGCTCTGTAGGACTGATGGGGCTCTGACACTTACGTTTACGTTTTGTACTCTTTCCCAAAAAGATTTTCTTTGTTGGTTAATTTGAGCCAAACGTTGCTCTGGACAGCAGACATGCCGGGTGTTAAACAGGCCTTGAGGCACAGTCACAGGTACCAGGACCAAAGCACGACTAATGCTGTCAACAGTGTCTCTTTATTTGCTGGAATTTGTTTTCAATGAACTATTTAGTGCAGGGGTGTCGAACTCCAGGCCTCGAGGGCCGGTGTGCTGCAGGTTTTAGATCTCACCCTGGGTCAACACACCTGAATGAAATGATTAGTTCATTACCAGACATGTTGAGGAGGTCATTTAGCCTTTAGATTTAAAGGCTGTGTTGGATCAAGGACACATCTAAAACCTGCAGGACACCGGCCCTCGAGGCCTGGAGTTGGACACCTGTGATTTAGTGAATCCGTGTGGATTACAGCGCACTGTGGTGGATCTTTTTCACATTATAAACAATCTTTGGCAGAGTTCAGAGTACAGACAGCTGTGTTGTGTGTTTATGAAGACTGTTTGACACACTGACCTTTACAACAACAACAGGCTTTTATTTTGTAGATGCTGCAGATGATCACGTCAACTTTTACACTAAGAAAGTCGCAATTACTGATATACATCTAATCTTTCACACTTGCACACTTTTTACTTCTATTTGCAATCACAATGTTTCCCAGTTATTTAGTATTTCATAATGTTGCAGCACTAGTTAAAATGAAGCACATATGATTAAAGGAAACAACAGTTTGAAATGAAAAATAGCGATGTCCACATTTAAAGATCCATTCATCAAGTCCAACCTCCTCTCTGTATCAGCCTGTTTGACTCTTTTTTTAACTGAAGTTAATGCTGAACCTTAAAACCAATCATGAATCAGCTTTGGTACAATCTATGTATCTTGTTTCTAACGGGAGAACAGTCTGGCCTCTCTACATGACTTCAGTAAGGAGTTGATTGTTCTGAGTCAATGCTGAACCACAAGATCAATCAAATCTAAAAAAAACTGAGATGAAAAATACCACATATCCGTTCCCAAACTTTCACACTATGAATATTTCCCACGTTAAAGTCTCTCAGCGTCCATCTGCGGTGGGTCGAAACGAGCAGGGATCACGTTCTGGTCTGGAACAGTCTAATTCATGCAACACTAGAATCACTCAGTTCTTTATTACGTCCAGTGATTTCAATGCCGACAGGGTAAGGCTGACCAAATGGTTTAAATGTACAGTGTCTACTAACTATGGTCTTAATTATCATCAGTACAAGAATTGGTACAATAATTCCAAAATAATCTTATTTAACAGTTTGGGAAATGTTAAAATATGACCTATGGCTATATGGCAATAATACACTTTAAAGTTTACTCAAAATGTGCTTTTTGGAATTTTCTCCAGTGAATTATCACAAACGGGATCAAACGCAAAGGTCTGGTTTAAATTGTGACATGTGGTCATGTGATCATTTTAAAGCTTCTGCATAAAACTATCTATAGTCATTGTCACAGGAAAAAATTGGCATCAAAGATATCACAATTACCTCATGTGTCAAGTACATAATTTATAGGTGATTATACCAGATTAATGCTTAAAATTCAGAGCATCAGTACAATAATCCAGGAGGTTCACAAGAACTGCTGAATTGTTTCTTTATGAAGAGGAGTAAAATGTATGAATGTTCCTGAGGCTTTTCACTCTGGGCTAAAAAAGACTGTCAGCCGCTTTCGTCCTCTAAATAATCATAATATTCAGCTTTTTAAAAAAAATTCATCTGAACTAATTAGAGTGATGAAATCTGTAGTAATATCCTCCCTTTAAAGTCTTCCAGGCATTGTGAAGCTTTTGGCAGAAAGGAAATCAGTGATAGGAGAAGCTGACGATGATGAAAAGGCAAAGAGGGAGGCAGTAAGACAGCTGGAAGGGTTCACAGAGCGGAGCGAGGCTGCAGGAGGGTCTACAGACAGATGAAAGCCGTCTGTGTTCAATCATCACTATGACCCGGGTCAGGCGGCGTGCAGTAAATATCCAGTCTATGATATACTGTGCAACAATTCTACTTTTCAAAAGTTCATTTTGTTCACTTGTCAGGGAGACGCTGTTTAGTGGCCATGTTTTTGTCCATCCCATCTACATGCACAGTACTTAGTAACTCCACAAAGAGAGACAGCAAATAAAATATATATGAGATGGACGGACAGAGTCAGCTGGTGATCGCTCTTTTGAAGATGGGATATGAGAAGGTGTGCTCCAGCTTCAGGAGTATCATACTCCTTAACCTCCTTTAGAAGGTCTATGCCACCGTACCAGTCTGCCTGTTTGTTGGATCTCCAATTCAAAGGGAACAATATGTTTTTGTCCCTGTTGTGGAAAACTGGAGCAGGTCTTTAACCTCTCATGGATACTAGATGGTGGGAGTTTGGTGGTCTTGAAGAAGGCAAATGATTGCATGCTGTGGTGTTCCTTCCTGAGTGGGGGGTATCGAGCACATTTTACAGCCTTTCTGTCACAGCTGCAGCCCGGTTTGATTTGCTGACAATCAGACTTGTGCCGACGAGCGTTAGAGTTTAGAGACAGGGCTGCTGTTTATCACAGATTCCATTTTTCAACTTTTATGGACAGAATTTTTTTGGCACGGCCAAAGAGTGAAGCTCTCTTGTTTGGTGGTAAAGTTTTGAAGGATAGGTTTTGCTTTTATCAAGTATGTATGACCCAAAAAAGGTCCCTCATTGCTCCATTGTAATGCAAGTGATAGGTAACAAACTGCAGTGATATGTTCTGCGCATCCCTGCGGTGGTGTAGATATATACATTTCATACATTTTGATTTGATTTTGATTTGATTTTATTGATTAGCATTCAAATTCAAATCTCAGTGAAAACAGTGAAAAAAAAAACAGTGAAAACAGAACAAAAATCTACCATAAAGAAAGAAAGCATGAGACAAGGCTAATCAAAAGGTATTGGCTGAAGCATTTGCTTATTACGCCAACCCTTTTCACAAAATATCTCGAAATATACGAAAAGGTTTTGAGTTAAATCAAGTGGAAAACTGCAGATTCTTGAGTGACAGTGGGAAGATAGTAAGACATGAAAGTAAGTCTTTCTTAAAGAGGGAGGCAGTAAGACAGCTGGAAGGGTTCACAGAGCGGAGTGAAAGGAGTGAAAAGTGAAAAGTGAAAAGTCTTTCTCTTTTACAGTTTTGCAGCAATTTTGGTTGGATTGAACTGTTTGAGGGGTTCTGGCCCCTGAGTTGTACGCTTGACAGCATTGCTTTATAGCAATGAGGACCTTTACACGGATATTCATATGTGTTCACAGCAAGAACCTTTACTTTGGGTGCTATTTTACTGATAATGTGTCAGAAACTGACAGTCA